>NC_140952.1:25633686-26156186 GCF_014529385.1 Adiantum capillus-veneris | reverse complement strand
CTTCGAGTACTCCCTTGATGCACCATCATTGTCTCTTACATGGGTGGAGATTACTAGACTCATTTGCCAAGACCTGACCGAGTTGGACACCAAGAGGACATGGATAGAGCCGACATAGGTGTTGGGTATGAAGATGGATTTCTATAGAGAGCATTTGCTTTAACTCACAGGGGATGGGTTTGTGATTCGTCCCAACTATATGGATACACATTATCTCATGGGTTATGGTGTGCCATTGGTCAGGTACGGACATCAAGCGGCCTCGTATCTCATAGTATGTCGTACAATGGCATATATAGTGAAGCTATGTCTGTAGCTCTCTCTTACACAATCGGTACAATCTTGCCTCAACTAAAATGCCTCGATATCGGCCAGTTTCAATCTCCAATTGATGTGATGATGTCTTAATCTATCCAATAGCACATCGTAACCCGTGGGACAAGTGAGTGTCCATGTAGGCAGGCCTAGATTAGACCCCGTCCTCTGCGAACTGGAGAAGATGCTCTTTACATGTCATCTTTGTGCCAACTCTTGTATAGGCTATATCCATGTCCTCTGTGTATCCAACTGAAAAAGATATTGTCGTATAAGTCTAGTGACCATAGAGAGAGAGAGAGAGAGAGAGAGAAATGAAATGAAATGAAATGTTATATTAACGTCTTCAAAAGGCCAAAATGACCTATGAGACCAATCAGTTACAAAATAGTGAATCTAATACCATGTCTGGGTACAAAAGAACTAGAAAAGAACTAGAAGTGGAACAAAATACTACTACTACTACTACAATCTAAAACTACGTGGGTGTAGCAGCTGATACAATAGGTACCCGGTAAACTGGATGTAACAGTGTGTGAAACAAAGATGGAAGAAATGGTGAGGATCCATCCTCATCTGCACTCTGGATGTCGAGAGAGTATGGCTCGAATCTTCTGTTGTAGTCTCCGTCGATGCTGTGTAGCTCCTACGAGCTCTGCAGTGGTGGCTGCTCCTCTGGCTGTCCCATATCTAGTGAAAAGAAATCTGTAATGTGTCTCTGGGACTGCCTCTCTCTAGCTCTCCCCAGTAAAGTGTCTCTATACCTGTGTAACTCAAGTAGATATAGTCCAAGACATCTCTGATCCTCATAACTCATGACCCTAGATAGAGGACCAAAACCCTCTCTGAATAAGCAGTGGAAACGCCCCCGTATCTCATAGAACACTGTGCAATGACATATGTAGTGCAACTCTGTCTCTGGCTCTCTCTGGCATAATCGGCATATCCTGCTGTCTGCTGGTATCCCTCTGAATCTACCAGTCTCAATCTCGAGCTGATGTGAGGATGTGCGTATCTGACCAATGGCACAACGCAAACCATGAGACATATGTGTGTCCATGTAGCTGGGTCGAATCACAAACCCATCTCCTGTGAGGTGGAGAAGATGCTCTCTATAGAAAGCCATCTTCGTGCTCAACTCCTGAGGCGGCTCTATCCATGTCCTCTTGGTGTCGAGCTGGATCAGGTCCTGACGAATGAGTCTAGTGATCTCCACCCGTGTAAGAGACAGCGAGGGTGCCTGAAGAGAATACTGGAAAGGGGGCAACCTGTCCATGGTGAAGCCATGCGTCTGAAACCATGAAGTCATCTGTGCATACCAGCATGAAGTGTCCCCCTGTAGAGCTAACTGTCTGGAAGACTCAAGGGCCAGTCTAGCATATCTGTCTCTAGTAGTATCCCATAGGCTGTGCACAAAGGACACTGATCTGGTAAGCGCCTCAATCTCCATGGGGGGGGCAGCTAGCTCTGCTCGAATGATCGCGTGAGGTACGGAGGCCTTGGCTCTAATCAATCGGGAGATCATAGATACCAAGGGCCTCTCCATACGTCTCCAACCATCCTGGCCTACAGAAGGTCCCCATACCTGTACCCCATACATCATAGCTGAGGCTACTAAAGTATCAAAGAGCCATAACTTTGTCCGAGGTTCCTGGAACTGAACCTGCGAACACATCCTCTCCAAGCCTCCCAAGGCCGCATAAGCTCTGGTCAGTCTAGTCTCTGCTGCTCTCCCCAAAGAAAACCTCGGCCCAGTGAAGACTATCCCAAGGTAAGTGTATGCATCTGTATACTCCACAATCTCTTGACCATACGTGAAGGTCGGTGCCTATCTCCTGATCCACTGCGGTGTGGTGTTAAACACCATGACCTTGGTTTTACCAAGGTTTACAGACAATCCACTATCCTCTGCAAAACTGTGTAATGCATCCAACTGTCGCTGCATACCCTCTGGTGAGTCAGAGATCAAGACAATATCATCAGCATATAACAACAATGGGATCCACGTCCCTGCCAGCTGGGCACCTCTATCACCCTCTCTGTCAATGTAATCAGACACCTCATCAACATACATACCAAATAGAGTAGGAGACAATGGGCAACCCTGTTTCACCCCGATAGTGGAGTGAACTAAGTCAGATATCCCCTCTGGGGTGCGTACATGTCCCATCACTGATCTGTATAAAGCCATAATCCCCCAAATCAACACTGTGGGCACCCCCATCTCCTGCAGTCTGCGCATCAGTCGAGCTCTCGGTACCATGTCAAATGCTTTGCGGAAATCCACAAAGCTACAATAAATCCGTCTCCCATGTGACCTGCCCTCCTCAATGATAGCTCTGAGTGTCAGAATATGGTCAAGAGTGGAGAAACCCCTCCTGAAACCTGCCTATCCCTTTGCCCGTACACCCTCACCCTCTGCCCAGTTACTCAACTGCTGCTCAATAATGGATGCATACAATCGTGCCAGTGTGTGTCCAACCATAATAGTGCGGTAATTTCCAGGCTCTGTAGGATCACCTGCCTTGAATATAGGCACAATAGTAGACAACCTCCAAGTCTCAGGTAATCCCTCACACATGGCACGATTGAACAACACTGCAAGAACCTCCATCAGCATATCCCTAGCATGTATAAAGTGCTCCGCTACTAGACCGTCATGATCGTAAGCCCTCCTGGTCCTCATCCTGTCAATGGCTCTCTTTACCATCTCAGTGGTAAAGAAGGTGCTCGTAGGTGGACATGGCTCTGTAGGATCTGGAAGGGGATCCTGCCCAGGAACCGTATATAACGATGTCGCATACTGGCCCCACACATCAGGAGAAGTAATCACTGGGGGAGGGGAGTGCTCATGGAAGAGTCGCCATGCCTCGCCTGAGTCTCTACTCAAGAACAACTGATACAAGTCTCGCTCCATCTGGGCCAGGTAAGCTCGTTTCTTCTTTCGCACAAGGCGCCGGAAAGAAATCCGCGACTGTCTGTAGGTGATGACTCCTAAATGAAGATCCCTCTGAAGCTGGGCTCTCATCTCTCTGCACTCCTCATCATACCAACTATTCTGGGGCATGCTCCCAAAATGTCGCCTCCGATCCGGTTGAGTGTGTGGGTATGCCTCTGATGCTGCATCATGTAGTGTCTCAGTCAGTAAAGTAGTGCACTCCTCTACTGAGAGGCCTGGAGCAACTGTGCATAGACGATCCCAGATCGCCTCTGTATAAACTGAGTCAGTCTCTGGTGTAAATGTATAACGGGTGTGTGACCTGCCTCCTGATTTTTGGGCTGTACTAAACTGAAAAGATACGGACAGTGTCAAGAGAGCATGATCCACTGCTACGCCCACTGGTCTGGCTCCCACTGTGAAATCCTGAATACAAGGAATAAAGCTCGGCTGTGTCATAACATAGTCCACTGTACTGGCCCCATGTCTGTGTGGAAAGCATGTGAAGCCTGCTGCTCCAGGAAACCGCTGTAAGCCATTAAGTATGGCTAGCCCATGTGTAGTCGTCATCTCCGTGAGGTATCTCCCATACTCAGTCTGCTCTCTGTCATGTGAGCATCTGTCAAACCCCAGCTCACCCACATCCAACTCTCTAAGCATCTCATCTGAAGTGTCGTAGAAGACTGTCTGACAGTTGCCCGTTCGAGCATTGAAGTCTCCTAGGAGGATGATATCACCATCCCTAGAAAACTCCCATATATCATCATCTAGAATTGAGAAAGGCGACTGCCCTCTGGATACAGCATATACTGACGTACTGGGGGGGAAGTAACATATAGCAATATATAGAAATCGACCTGTGTCAGCTCTCAGCCTCACCCACATGTATCTAGCCTGATCATCTCTCCGTACAATATGTAGTAGTGGCTGTAGCTCCTCCCTAAACAACACCGCTACTCCTCCTGAACCTC
Organism: Adiantum capillus-veneris; assembly: GCF_014529385.1. Classification (NCBI taxonomy): domain Eukaryota; kingdom Viridiplantae; phylum Streptophyta; class Polypodiopsida; order Polypodiales; family Pteridaceae; genus Adiantum; species Adiantum capillus-veneris. The sequence goes on along the minus strand of NC_140952.1, from coordinate 26,151,962 downwards.
TACTCCCATGCTCAGATCTCGTGACTGTTCTGTGGGCTGTCTCCCATTTGTATCCCACCACATGTGGCAATAGTTGGCCAGGGGCCTGGTGAGTCTCTGAAAAGAAAACAATGTCCTTGTCTCTGAAACTGTCCTCAAAGGCACCAACATCCAACCTCATAGACCCATTACAATTCCAAGTCGCCATCCTCAATGTGGTCCCATAGGTCTCGCACCGTCATGTAGAGCGCCGCTCTACAATCACCACCCGACCATCTCTGTGAATCTCGGGCATTACTTCTCTCATATGCGCAAGTTGTGAGAGAGTGAGGTCATCGCCTAAGAAAATACCTGTCTTCTTGAGAGTAGGTCTCTTCCTCAAGAATTCCTTCTTCTCTTCCAATGAAGGGAAGCGTAGTATGAGAGCTCTTTCCTTTGAAGATTCTCCGGGGCCCTCACTCTTCTTGCCCACTCTCCATGCCTTTGTGTGTGAAGGCTTCTCCACCCCCATCATTGATGTGAGGCTTGTGACCTCTTTTTCCACATTGTTTATGTCCTTGAGGCCGGCTACCCTCACATGTAGAGCCCGCACCCTCCTTCTTTGTTCTTCTTCGAGGGTCATGTTGATAAGAGTGGGTGTACAAGGAGCTTCCTTACCTTTCCCTTTCTTGGCAACCTCAATCCATTTTTCGGCCTCCTCTACTTTCTTTTGCGTTTCGGATATGACCGCGGCCCATGACTTCTTCTCCTCATTGATGTTGTCAATTTCTTCCCTCAAAGAGGGCTGAAATTCCCCCTCTTCAAGCCCATTTTTTGACCGTGTTTCCAACACTTCTTTGTGGAGGTCCAAAATGCTATTCTCCAACGTGGCGATCTTGTTGAGAAGATGATCCTTCTCGTCCTTCCACCTCTTCTCCTTTTCTTCATTTTCTCGGAGGAAAACGGTCTTCGCGTTCCTCCAATCTTCCATCTCTTTTCTCCATGCTTTCATTTCCAATTCAATGATGGAAATTCGTTTGGAGTGAAGCATATATTTGAGTTTGCTTGTTGCCATAGGTGAGGTTGGGGATGACATGAGAGAGAGAGAGAGAGAGAGGGTGCATCTATAGAATATTGAAAGGGAGGGGAGCCTGTCCATAGAAATGAAAATGAAATGAAATGATATATATACGTCTACAAAAGGCCAAAATGACCTATGAGACCATCACGGTTACAAAATGGTGTATCTGATACACTGTCTGTAGAAATGAAAAGATGAAAAAACTATGAAAGAAAAACTAGACTGAAAGCTGTAGTGACAAGCTGGGGGGGGGGGGGGGGGGGGCAGGGGGGGGGCATTGACTAGAGACTCTCTAGCCAGTACAATAATCCAATGATACAAACTCATGCACATGAAGCTCAAACCATGGTGCCATCGCTGCATACCAGCATGAATAATCTCCTTGTGATGTCAAGTGCCGGGAGGACTTTAGGGCCATCCAAGCATAACGATCTCGTGGGATCTCCCAAAAGCTGCGTAGGAATGCCACTTAGAGGTTCTATTAACATCCTTTAGAGGCCAACTTGACCTATAGGACAAATCAGATACATCTTTCTGGGCATCAATGCCTTAGAGGCATAAAAACAAAAGAAAAATAAAAATGCTTCTGGAAACCTCTTAGGAATCCTAAGAGGTATGATTACAATGGCTTTCATAACAAAATGATGATGAAGATAGCTATAGCTAAATAGGGGATGTGGGGTCCCAAACTCTTCAAGGATGGCTTTCCTCCTCTGTATACTACCCACTTGCCTTGCTTCCTTGCCTCTTTTTCATTCTAGCTAATTTTGTTAGGCTATTCTTGAGTTGCAATGGTGTCAACTCGTCAGCTATCCATACCTTGGTCCCCTTGAGAGACTTTGCCTACTTCATAACTGCTACCTCGTCAAACTTTTTCATGTATATGACCTTTTCCTGTGTGTTTTTGGCGAAAATACCAACACGCTCTCCTAAGTCCATGAAAGGAATCACTTTGCTTAGATGTGCTTTGAGGACATTTGTCTCTAGAATGTGTTTTTGGCTAAAATTCCAACGGGCTCTCCTAAGTCCATGAAAGGAACCACCTTGCTTAGATGTGCCTTGAGGATATTTGTCTCTAGAATGTAATTATTGTTCAACTCATCCGCAAGGTCTTCCCTCTCCAATCAAAGGGAATCCCGCTGATTCTGACTTCATTTTTAATCTTTTTCACCCTTTCCTCTTCTTTAGTTATAGAAATGACTTACGGTGACAAAATGCTTTGAACTAGATGACCCTTTCTGACACTGCTTGATGTTGGGCAGTGGGGTGATCGATGATGAGGCTAATTCTGATACAAATGTCTTTCTCTTCTCCATTATTAAACGAGATTTCTCTCTAGTACCCTGTGGGTACACTCACATCCTCCCCCAGACGGTTACCCACTCCCCCTATGGGGAGCTTTTGATTAGTCTTTTGGTGCATTATGATGTTGTGAGTCTGGTTCTTTGTGCTCAATTAAAAACTCAACAATTATGCTAATTTAAGATTGTTTCACTCTTTTCCAGTGGCCTACTTCATCACATTGGTTGTCATTGTGTCATATTTCCTCGTTAATATTGTGGTTGCTGCAATCAGCGGAGTCTTTCTAAGAGTTCGCCATGAACACCAGGTGCTATTCTGTCCTTATGATTGCAAGACTTTTAATTAGCATATGGCATCTATACCTTTCTGCACATGCATTGCTTGGAAGTAGAAATTTTGAAGGTAATTAGTTGACACTATGCATGTTTTAGATCATGATTCACCAAAAATTTGCCTGTTCTGGTAAAGAATGTGATTCTATTGTAAACTTTTAAGAATGCAACAGTAGCATTACTATAAGAATGCAGTCATGGTAGGTAGAATTCATGCCAGAAAATGCACGCCATTCATAACAAGTATCACGTTAACCAGGTCTTTTGGCAGCAAGTTGAGTTTATGACAGTGCATAGGTGTCCAATGCTGTGATTTTTTTAGGCTCTACTGAAGAAAAATCGAAGTGCCAAAAAGTTTAGCTTTTACAATGCTACAGTGCTGGCAAGCATCCTGAAAGATGTTATACTTGAGGAAAAGAACAAAATGAGCTGTGCTGAGAGGTTTCGCAAAAGGTCAGAACAGATGAAAGCCAAGTTAACCAAAGCAGTGTCAAAGACAAGTTCAAGGATGAAGAGAGTCATGTCAAGCACACAGTCATTTGGTAGCAGTTTTGTTTCAAGAATGGACACACTTGCAGATGTGAATTTCGACTGGGATCCAGAGGGCCGTACCACGCTATCAAGGTGTGGAAATCATTGGCATGGCTAACGGAGAGAATCTATGAAACTGTTTCATAGGAACACTTAACAAAGATGCATCCTTACTACAGTTTTCCTTGATGTTTTGTGAGATTCATTGAACTCTATCTATCTGCCGTATGTATAGCACATTTGAACCCATTTGGTTGGCATTTTTAGTATATCATGGTGTTCCTCCTCTAATGCTTATTTGGATCCTTACTATTGGGATAGTACATCTTTGTTATCTCTTAAACACAAACTTTGCTCCTATATGGAATACTTTTTAGACCTTGTAAATTCTTACTCAGGAAATTCTCACGCTCCATGTCACGAAGTATGTCTCGAAGCATGTCTAGGGGAGCTAAGGCTGCACGGCAAACAGTGGCCAGCAAGTGCCGAGACATTGTCAAAAGCAAATTTTTTACCTATTCGGAGCGCTTTGCAATTACTGCCAACCTTCTCCTTCTTTGCCTTCACCATGAAGGAATGTCTAACAAGCTTCTCTACAGCCTTTGTATCCTTCGTTCAATCTCAAAAAAAAAAAGCCTTGGCAGTGTAGCATACCTAACAAAAGCATGTTTTGTTAATACATCAGGATGTTTGCAATCCATGTTTGTAACTGCTGCAAAGCATGACCAGGACATGACAATTATTGCGCTTAACGAAAACTTCAGATGCTCTTGAGGCAGTCTTTATCATTGTGTTTACAGCAGAGATGGTGTTAAGATTCCTTGCACTTGGCTTGGTGGATTTCATGGATGACCGTAAGAAAATTAGTCTTTACCTGTTTTTCATAAACCTAAAATGCATGTTAATTATCATCTGCAAGACCTGTAGCAAAACATGGCATGTTACTGCTCTTACAATGCTATGTCTTAGAAATGATAGTAATACACGGCCATTGTGAAGTGAGCAAGAATTTTTTTCATGATGGATCTGTTTGAAGGAAAATCTAGGAAGCACTCTTTAAAGACATCTCAAGGTGTATTATAAAAGACATGGCCTTTATGAGACCGCAGTAACAAAATTTGGTTTCTATCCATGATTCTTGGGATCTGATGTTTTGGCTACGTTTAACAAGCTCCATCTCATCTCTCAACACATTGGCTATTATAACTCAAAGCTTGTTCTGATTTCTGTCGTCGAAGACTGCTCAATTTCAAAGAATGAATCATTATGAATATTACAAACAGGAACTGTGATCATGTACCAGGGCTCTTCTGCAAATATGGGTTTGAAGGGTGGCATTCCTCCCAGCTACAATTCCCCCAAAGTACAGGTCTCAGTGGTCCACATGGAGAAAATGAAATGAAATGAATTCAAATGTTTAGTAGCCTCTGCTGTAGCACGCACAGTGGGACCTCATTTGAAGTCTCACTTCGTTGCTAAGTTTACACAATCGAGCAGCTAGCTGGTCTAGTCTCTCGCCTTGGTCTAGTCTGGTCTGGTCTAGTCATCTCTTGCCTTGGTCTACTCTGGTCTGGTTTAGTCCAGTCTAGTCCACTCTTGCCTTCGTCTAGCCTAGCGTAGTCTAGTCTAGTCTAGCTTCGTCTAGTCTGGTCTAGTGCATCTAGTCTGTCTAGCAAGTTCAGGGTCTTCTTGCCCATAGGTTGGGTGGATCTATTGTTGCATGACAAGTACAAGGTAGTCTATACACCAACCTAGTCCCCCAAGGAGTTCTCTGCAGTACTACCACAGAAAGCGTAAGCCCTTCTTTCCTAGTAGAAGTCCTCCATCCCCGCTTCTGCTACCTACTCAGGCATTTGCCTCAACCAGCCTTACCACCCTCATCACCTCCTCGAGCACACTTTCCACCACCTATGTTACAACCGGCTCCTACGCAGGCCACAATGGAGGAGCTGACAAGCATTCTAGCCAAGGTCAACATAAAGTTCGCGAGTTTCAAGGGACTCTCCACAAAGGACGCATACGACCATGTGACGAGGTTTGTATCTCTCTGCATAGGTTGTGACCTCAACAAAGACGATGCCTACCTAGTGCTCTTTCGGTCAACCTTTGATAGCCTAGCAGACAAATGGTACAATCAGTTCTCTGAGAACTAATTTGCAGCATACTCACAAGGGACGCATCCCGAGGAGTGGGGACGGGGGACGCAGGATGGGGCTCAAATGGATTTTTAGTGTAAAAAAGGGGGGACGGGAAGCCCAAAAATGGGCGTCCCCTGTGACTATGCTTTGTAGATTGAGCAACACTAAGGCAACAGTACTCTGAAGCTTTCAGACTAGGCAACTTTCAAGAGAAGGTTTTCGATGAGTTGGGAAACTTGGTGCTCCAACCTGATGAGACTTTTGCAAAACTCGTGACAAGAACAAAGCTCTAGTTGCCAAGCTTCTTTCCCAGCAACCAAGAGACTGAAGAGTGTGGAGAAGGCTCTTTCCAAGGTTTTCCAACAGAAGGTAACGGAGTCTCTCCAAACTGACGCCACATTGGAAGAGTTTGTGGCTGCAATTATCAGGATAGAAGGGAAAGGAGGTTGTTCAAGGATCTTCCTCGAGTAGAGTCAGCTTCAGTTCTCTTGGAAAGTACATCTGACCCTTTGATTTCTTTACGCAAGGGATTGGAAGCACATCTGTACAAGTGCCACGTCAGCATGTCAGTGTGTTTTGTGGGCCGTCCATACAGCTGCCACATCATCATCTTCTATGCTTTGTGTGTGTGTGTGTGCCCCGCTTTAATTTTTAATGCCTTTTGGTCACTTGGGCCCCATCGGACGGGGTCCCATAAGTTGGTGGAACTCTTCTTTAAAAATAGGCCACTTGGCAAAACTTAGCAAGTTGGTAAAACTTCTTTTGCTGCTTTTGCTTCTTCCCTTACGGTTTAGGCCCCTCGGCCGAGATCTGAAGGTTGGCTCCGTTCTTCAGTGACTTGCTACGTCAGCAGTTTGTGACATCCCCCTTCTTGAAAGAAAGTAATCGCCCACGATTACAGCATATCTGTAAAACAACTCAAGTTAGCTCAAAAATTTCCAAGGGCTATTTTGAAGGACAATCCAAGGGACAATCAGTTTTCTCATTCCAAATCGGAGCTCTTGATTTCCTGGGTCGTTGGATTCCCAAAAGATTCTCATCCAATAAAGAGTCTCATTCCAGATTGGAGCCCTTGATATCTTGGGTTGTTGGTTTCCCAAAAGTATCTCATCCAATAAGGAGTCTCATTCTAGATCGAAACTCTTGATATCCTGGGTCATTGGTTTCCCAAAAGTATCTTATCCAATAAGGAATATTCAATGGTTGGCACATCACCATGCAACACAAATGCTCACATATGCATGTTACAAGACATAGAAACATAAAGTCACCGATGAACACTCCCCCGCAAATAACCATCTTGGTTCGGGCCATGAGTTGTTCAACGACTCCCTCATCACTCCTCCCGCAAATAACTTGAAAAGGTCCGGGCCATGAGATATAGAGGCCTTTTACAACCAAACGCCCCCCAGACCGCAACCTGCATCGTTTCGAGGTGCTGAGAATAACCACTGCTCAGACTTCTTAATATTCCCCCCGTAAATAACCACAAGGGTCTGGTCCATGAGTAAAAACAACACTTTTCAAACATTCAATACTCCCCCCACAAATAACCACAAAGGTCCGGGCATGAGTAAGCGCAAGCATTCTCAAACATCATTTCTCACTACTCCACCCGGGAGTAAAATCACTAATCATCGTAACAAACAATTCAAATCGACACCAAGACTGGTTAAAATTAGAAACCATCCATCTCAAACAAATTCCAAACTGGATCACCAAACAAGTTCTTAAACATAACTCAAACTTAAAAAGCAATCTCGACATCAGTCGAGCTCGAAAAGTTGGTTGACTTTCCATCCTGAAAGCTGCACCAAAAATTAGGGTTAGGCTCTTGCCATAAGGTTGTAGCTGACCGCAACATGGTCCATAAGCTCTTGAATAGTCGAAACAAGTCTCGACAAACAATGGTCTTGTGGCGGTGATGGTAGCCGCAAGACGTGGCAAGGTTTTTAGCTCGGGAAGAGACACCTGATGAGAGATGTCGAGAAATTTCAAGTCGTAATCTGCAAGGGTTTTCATGGCAAGCATTTCAGGATACCCCACTCTACTAGAAGCTGCCAGAAATCGTATAACTTCAGACAAAAATTTTCTTGGAGGTTCTTGGAGTGTGCCGCTTGGTAGCTATAGACATCCACGAGTACATGGCACTGCATCTGAGAAAAACAGCAGCTCGAACTAATGTAAGACAGAGCGATGAAGACGGGAGCGCGCCCGATGCGCGATGAAGTAAGGGTGGAGTGGCTAATAAGTACAGGGTCGAGACGCACGAAGATTCTTTGATAATATTTTGTGGAAGCGCCATCTTGCTTTGTCTGCTCTTTGGTAGGATTAGTATGCTTTCAGAAAAGCACACGCCTGACGCTTTGATACCATTGTCAAGGAAACGTGCACCACGTGCCAACGCACGTGTTAGCACTTCAATAACAACTGAACTGAAAGAGATAGACAACACGAAGTGGGGAGTGGCGGAAGCCCACCCCAAGAGAGCACTGGCCCCAAACCTTTGCGCCCCTTATGGTGTTTCTATTTCGTGGAAACACCATCTTGCTATGTCTGCTCTTTGGTAGGACCGTTATGCTTTCAGAAAAGCACACGTTTGAAGCTCTGATACCACTGTCAGGGAGGTGGGCACCACATGCCGACAGAAAAGAACAGACTAAATAGGCTTTTAGCACTTCGATAACAATTGAACTAAAAGAGATGGACAACACGAAATGGGGAGTGGCGGCATTCCACCCCAAGAGAGCATTGGCCCCAAACCTCCTTTTTTATAATATTTCGTGGAAGCGCCATCCTTTTTTTTTCCGAGAAAAAGATCCTTCTATTAGTTAATGAAACTGCCCAAGGGGCTACAACCTCCTCTACAAGAGAGGACTACAACAATCATGCTGGGGAGACTCTCCCAATGAAAAAACAAACTATGTACAATGAGGCTAGATCAAGGGATGGGAGGAGGGAAGAGCCACACAGGTGGACGGTAGTGCCATCTGAGCACACCCTGGACCATGGTGAAAAATGGCCCAGGACGCCAAAGTCGAAGGAAAGCCTCTCTGCGCTCCCTCATGCGGTCGGAACTGCCCTGGAGTCTCTCGAACTGTCCTCTGAGAGTATGGACCAGCTCAAGCCAAAGGTCCCGAACAGTCTCTACTGGTGGTATAGGGCGAGCCTCGAAGATGCAGAAGCAATGGGCCCGCCAAATAAACCAGAGTGTCAGGCCACTGATGAGCTCCCAACACACCTCTCTCTCACTGCACCACTCCTATGGGGTAAGCTCTGTGGGGCAGGCTGGAGTGTAGGTCGCCCCCCTGCATTACTATCATCGTGCTGGTGGATGATAGCTCAAACTGAAGTGCCGGGCCCGTGAGAGTGGACCAAGCAGCTGCCCCTCAAGTGTACTGCCGAGCCGTGGAAAGAGCGGGCATCAGCCGAAGAACACACAGCCACACCTGCTGTGCCAAGGGACAGTCCCGAAGATAGTGACGCTGACTCCACAAGATGGTCACAAGCTGTGCATGCGGACGAGAGACCACTATGCACAAGCCATCTCCCAACTGCTGTAGCTCTGTTTGCGACCAGCCACAAAAACAAAGTGACTCGCCTTGGCAGTCTGGAGTCCCACAACCTCTCCAAAAAAGCTGCCAAGAACTGAGCTGTGAGACCCTCCTCCTGCCAATGAGGTGCTGCAGCAGGGCGAGCCTCTCTGTGTGCTGCCAGTATGTGACGTCCCAGTCGAACAATGTACTGAAAGAAAGGGACACCTGTGTGGTCTGCAGAAGAGACGGGGTCCCTCCAAAGCCACTCTCCAGGATCCCACTGTACCCGTACCAGTGGACAGCACTCCCAAGCCCACAGTCTCCAATGTCCAGTCTCAAGAGCAGCTGGGTCAGGATCGATGACACAAGTCCTCCTACTGATGCCCACCACTTGGATCCTCTGAAAATAGCACTCTGCCACCTGCGGGGTCTCTACTGCAACTCGCTGTAAGCATCCCTCACCTTGTAGCTCGAAAAACAGGGAAGGAATAGTCTCTCAGCAAGCCCGAATAGAGATGAGAACCTCTAGTCGCGTGAAGGCTCCCATCCATCTGGGCGCTGCTGACTCGAGAGGCGTGAGCCACTCAGCTGGTACTGCCTCTGAGATGTCCTGGCACATGCTTTGTACCCCTCTCATGCCCTGTAGTAGCTGAAAGCCCTGTAGCTCCTCTAACAGGCCTGAAAACTGTAACCAGCCACCCTCCTTGGGAATGAGGTAGATCAGACCCTCACTCAAGCTGTTAGGCTTCTCTCCTGTGTGCAAGATGTACTGGAAAGCACTACAAAGATTTGGGCCAAGCATGTCCCAATACTCCAAGAAAAAACTGGGAGTCAAGCCATCCTCACCTGAACAGCTACCACGAAGGAGTGCACTAAGAGCCGTGTGCAACTCCACAAGCTGAAGTGGCAGCTCAAGCCTCTGAAGCATCTCCTCAGTCACAAGGCAAGGCATCTATGCCCACGCCTTCTCCCTGCATGCATCCTGACGCTCTGACTGAGGCTCTACTGACAGTAACTCACGGTAAAGTCAATAGCAACTGCACACATGTCCTCTGGCTCATAAGCAACTGACCCGTCGGGTCTCCTCAACTGACTGACCTTGGCATGCGCATGTCGAGGTCCCATTGCCTCGAAGAAAGCACCAGTCACTATGTCACCCACCTGTGTCCATTGAGATGCCTGTTGATGGAAAGCAAGCTCCTGGCGAGCGTGCTGTAACTGCTGCTCCAACCAAGGACTGTTTGGATGATGCTTTTGCATCCTCTGAGACGCTGCTCTTCCTCTCTCGCTGCAGCCAGGCGAGCCAAAGACTCTTGGAGAAAGAAACGACTAATTTGAGCTAGTCATGAGGCCACTCTGTCAACAGGAGAATCCTGCATGTCCAAGCTCTCTGTCTAGAGAGCCTCTACTCGCTCTCTGAGTGCAGAGTCCAACAAGACCCTCTCAGGGATGCATAGCATCGTGCTCCCCCTCCTCTGTCTGTCTGCCATTGTGAGGATCACTGGTGCAGGGTCTGAGAAAGAAGTCCCTGCCAGGATGCCAACTGTCCCACCCAAGTCACTGAAATGGTTACTAGTGTAGAAGCGATCTATCCGCGATAGATTCACTCCTTCCACTCTGCGGTCCAAACAAGAGAAGGCCAGGCTGTCTAGTGGCCTCACAAAACCAGAGTGCTTCCACACATCCGAGACCCTCAGAGTCATACAAAACCTCTCCCAAGCTGCCAGCTCAACTTTGTGCACAGTAGCATGGCTACCACCAATCTTGTCAGAAGGATCCTCCAACATGTTGAAGTCACCCCCCCCTATGCACCACTGTTCTGCCTACGGCAGAGCGTGCTGTAACTGCTGCTCCAACCAAGGACTGTTTGGATGATGCTTTTGCATCCTCTGAGACGCTGCTCTTCCTCTCTCGTTGCAGCCAGGCGAGCCAAAGACTCTTGGAGAAAGAAACGACTAATTTGAGCTAGTCATGAGGCCACTCTGTCAGCAGGAGAATCCTGCATGTCCAAGCTCTCTGTCTAGAGAGCCTCTACTCGCTCTTTGAGTGCAGAGTCCAACAAGACCCTCTCAGGGATGCATAGCATCGTGCTCCCCCTCCTCTGTCTGTCTGTCACTGTGAGGATCACTAGTGCAGGGCCCGAGAAGGAAGTCCCTGCCAGAATGCCAACTGTCCCACCCAAGTCACTGAAATGGTTACTAGTGTAGAAGCGATCTATCCGCGATAGATTCACTCCTTCCACTCTGCGGTCCAAACGAGAGAAGGCCAGGCTGTCTAGTGTCCTCACAAAACCAGAGTGCTTCCACACATCCGAGACCCTCAGAGTCATACAAAACCTCTCCCAAGATGCCAGCTCAACTTTGTGCACAGTAGCATGGCTACCACCAATCTTGTCAGAAGGATCCTCCAACATGTTGAAGTCACCCCCCCCCTATGCACCACTGTTCTGCCTACGGCAGAGACTCAACAATTTGCGACCAAAACTCTGCTCGTGCACTCGCCACATTGGGCGAATATATCTTCAGGAAGCCCATAGGGCAACCCAGAACCTGCCTTGTGATCTATTGACCCTTGCCTGGCACAGTAATCCCTCTGCCCACAATGACCTGCTGCAAAGAATCCGCAATAGTCATACATACCCCACCTTGGATGTCTCCAGGTCCAAAAGAAGCTGACCAAAAAGTATCATATCGTCCACGCAAGAGCTGACCACAACGTCTAATGCGGCTCTCACACAGAGGATGCTCTTGTAGCATAAGGATATGAATCTCTCCTCCCACAAGGAAACGTTCAAGCTCCTGACGCAGTCGGCCCCTCTGACGCTGAAACTGGGGCCCACCAAGTCCCTGCACGTTCCATGAGACGATCCTCATGGGGAGCGAGAGAATAGATGCTGCAGCAGCAGCTAATCGTGCTAACTTCGAGGCTAGCTTGGATGGGGAGTAATCCGCATCCAAGCGGCCTCTAGATAGGCGTGACTGCAACGAGTGCCTGGCCCAAGCCCAAGTAGATCGAGCCGTACGTAAAGCAACCTCCTCTATCCAGGAGTCCTCATGAACGTGTACATAGCATGGCAAGTACTGCGTATCAGCAAAGAAGTGAACCACAATGTGTCTACATCCTGCTGTATCTGGAGGGGTCACCGCAAACTTGGCCAATGGCCACAAAGTCTGAAGCATGTCTGTGACTCCCAGGTCTCCCATGTGGAGAAATGAAATGAAATGATATATTAACGTCTACAAAAGGCCAAAATGACCTATGAGACCAACTAATTACAATGATGAGTCTAGTACCAAGTCTGGGTACAAACAAGGAAACTGATAGCAGTGCTACCGACTCCTATGGGTGGCTAGTAGGCTGATCAATGGTATCATGCCATCAAGGTACAAAGTGGGAAAAATGTCACCATGATACAATATAACAGTAACATGAAGCCTATCCTGATCGACACTCTGGGTGTCGTGCTAGAATCCTGTGGATCCTCTGCCGCAATCTCTGCCGGTGCTGCGTGGCTCCCCTCCTCATCAGTCGTGGTCGTCTCGATCTCCCTAACTCTATAGCTCGATCAATGAGAGTACCGCTGGTGTGTATGGGTGGGTACCGAGCTCTATGATGGTGGTGTCCCCTCTACCTCTGTGGTACTCGGACTGAAGAAATCTGAGATGCGTCTCTGGGACTGTCTCTGTCTTTGCCCACTCAATAGAGCGTCTCTATGTCTCTGTATCTCAAGTAGGAATAATCCGAGACATCTTTGATCCTGATATCTCATGACTCTATCTAGCGAGTCAAAACCATCTCTGAATAAACAATGAAAGCGTCCCCGTATCTCATAGTAGACTGTGCAGCGACATATGTAGTGAAACTCTGTCTCTGGCTCTGCATGGCATAACTGACATATCCTACTGTCTGCTGGTATGCCTCTGAATCTACCTGTCTCAATCCCAAGCTGGTGTGAAGATGTGCGAATCTGGCCTATAGCACATCGTAACCCATGAGATAGATGTGTGTCCATGTAACTGGGCCATGTGACAAATCCGTCTGTCGTGAGTTGGAGAAGATGCTCTCTATAGAAAACCCTCTTCGTACCCAACTCCCATGCTAGCTCTATCCATGTCCTCTTGCTATCAAGCTGGATAAGATCCTACCGAATGAGTCTAGTAGTCTCCATCTGTGTAAGAGCCAAGGATGGTGCATCAAGAGAATACTCGAAAGAAGGCAGCCTGTCCATGCTAAAACCGTGCCTCTGAAACCATAAGCTCATCTGTGCATACCAACATGATGTATCTCCCTGTAATGCCAGCTGTCTAGATGACTCAAGAGCAAGCCTGGCATACCTGTCCCTGGTGGTGTCCCATAAGCTGTGTACAAATGATACTGATCTGGTGAGAGCCTCAACCTCCATAGGTGGGGCAGCCCGCTCTGCTCATATGATGTCATGTGGGACTGAGGCCTTGGCTCTAATCAGCCTAGAAATCATAGATATCAAGGGTCTCTCCATATTACTCCATCCAGCACTGTCAACAGACGGCGTAGTGCATAATTGAAGCGACCAAAGTGTCGAAGAGCCAGAGCTTTGTTCGAGGTTCCTGGAACTGAACCTGCGAACAAATCCTCTCTAAACCGCCTAGGGCTGCATAGGCACGAGTCAATCTAGTGTCTGCTGCCACTTTCAGTGTGAACCTCGGTCCACCAAAGACCACCCCAAGATATGTGTATGCATTAGTGTACTCCATATTGTCCTACCCATATGTGAAAGTAGGTGCTGATCTCCTAACCCACTATGGCGTGGTATTAAATACCATGACCTTGGTTTTACCAAGGTTGACAGACAATCCACTATCCTCTGCAAAACTATGCAATGCGTCCAAATGTCTCTGCATACCCACTGGTGAGTCTGATATCAACACGATATCGTCAGCATATAATAAAAGAGGGATCCATGTCCCAGCAAGCTGGGCACCTCTATCTCCTCCTCTGTCAATATTATCAGAGACCTCATCAACATACATACCAAATAAAGTAGAGGACAGTGGGCATCCCTGTTTCACTCCGATAGTGGAGTCAACTATGTCAGATATCCCCTCTGATGTGCGTACATGGCCCATCACTGAACTGTACAATGCCATAATCCCCCATATCAGCTTTGTGGGTACCCCCAATTCTATAAGTCGGCGCATCAATCTGGCCCTCGGTACTGTGTCAAAAGCTTTGCGGAAATCCACAAAGCTGCAGTATATCCGTCTACCATGTACTCGACCCTCCTCAATGATAGCTCTGAGTGTAAATACATGATCTAGTGTGGAGAAACCCCTCTTGAAACCAGCTTGCCCAAGTGCCCGAATGCCCATAATCTCTGCCCAACTGCTCAGCCTATGCTCAAGGATGGATGCATATAAATGTGCCAATGTGTGTCCTACCATGATAGTACGGTAATTCCCCGGCACTGCGGGGTCTCCTGTCTTGAAGATAGGTACAATAGTAGATAATCTCCAAGACTCAGGGAAGCCCTCACACATGACACGGTTGAATAACCGTTCAAGCATCTTTGCGAACAAATCCCCAGCATGTATAATGTGCTCTGCTACCAAACCCTCATGATCCTGTGCCCGTCTGGTCTTCATCCTGTCAATGGCTTCCTTTACCATCTCAATGGTAAAGAAGGTGCTCATAGCCGGACATGGCTGTGGTGGATCTGGTAGTGGTGGTTGTCCAGGTACAGTGTATAAAGATGCTTCATACTGCCCCCATATCTCTGTAGAAGTAATCACTGGTGGGGGAGACTGCTCATGGAATAGACGCCAAGCCTCTCCTGAATCTCTACTAAGGAAGAGCTGATATAACTCTTGCTCCATCTGGACCAAGAAAGCTTGCTTCTTCCGTCACACTAGTCGTCGTGTAGCAATACGAGACTTTCTATAGGTGATCACTCCCAATGTAAGCTCGTGCTGTATCTGAGCTCTACTCTGTCGACACTCCTCATCATACCAGTTGTTCTGAGGCATGTGCCCAGAACAACGCCTCTGACCAGGCTGAGTGTGTAGGTATGCCTTTGTCGCTGCCCCATGTAATGTCACTGTCAGCATGTGATCTCCTCCACTGTGTATACTGCCTCTGATGTGCATAAAAGCCTACGTATCTCCTCTGCATAGACTGAGTCAGTCTCTGGTGTAAAAGTATAGCGTGGATGTCTACCACCCCGTGAGGCCTGAGATGTACTGTACTCAAAGGAGACTGATAATGTCAAAAGTGCATGATCTACTGCTATCCCTACAGGCTTGGGCCCCACTGTGAAATCCTGAATGTGAGAGATAAAGCTCGGATGTGTCAGAACATAGTCTACAGTGTTGGACCCATGCCTGTGTGGAAAACAAGTAAAACTTGTAGACAATGGGAAAGTCGGTAAGCCATTCAGTATGGCTAAATTGTGAGTAGTCGTCATCTCCCTCAGGTATCTCCCATACTTTGTATGCTCTCTGTCGTGTGAGCATCTCTCAAGTCCCATCTCCTCTGGCTCTAGCTCTCTAAGCATCGCCTCTGAGGTGTCATAGAAGACCGTCTGTGAGCTGCATGTACGGGCATTGAAATCCCCCAGGAGTATGATGTCTCCATCTCTAGAGAACTCCCAGATATCATCATCAAGTACAGAGTAAGGAGACTGTCCTTTGGGTGAAGCATATACTGAAGTGCTGGGAGGAAAATAGCATATGGCGATGTACAAGAAACGTCCAGTCTCTGCTCTCAGCCTCACCCACAAGTATCTCGCCTGATCATCTCTCCGAACTATGTGCAGTAGTGGTTGGAGCTCCTCTCTGAAAAGAACTGCTACACCTCCTGATCCTCTAGTCCCATGCACAGATTTGGTGCTTGTCCGGCAAGCTGTCTCCCATCTGTATCCTGATATGTGCGGCATCAATTGTCCTGGAGCCTGATGAGTCTGAGTAGAAAACAATGTCTCTGTCTCTGAAACTATCCTCAAAGGCCCCCACATCAAGTCTATACGAACCATTACAGTTCCAAACCGCCATCCTGAGAGTGGTCCCATAGGCCTCGCACCGTCATGTAGAGCGGTCCTTTGTAATCACTACTCGTCCATTTCTGTAGAAAGCTAACTTTCCCTTCTCCCTTGCTGCTGTAATCTCTGGCATGACCTCTCTCATATGTGCAAGCTGTGAGCGTAAGATCATCTCCTAAAAAGATACTTGTTTTCTTGAGGGTTGGCGTCTTCTTTAAAAAGTCTTTCTTTTCTTCCATGGAGGGCAAGCGCAAAATGAGAGCCTGTCCTTTTGAACTCTCCCCATTACCTTCACTCTTCTTGCCCACTCTCCAAGCTTGTGTGTGCGAGGGCTTCTCCACCCCCATCATGGACATGAGGCTCTTCACCTCTTGGTCCACCTTATCTGAATCTTTTAGGCCGGTCACTCTCACGTGTAGAGCGCGTACCCTTCTTCGTTGTTCCTCTTCAAGTGTCTTGTTGATGATGTCAGGTGTAGTCGGGATTTCCTTGCCCTTTCCCTTCTTGACAACTTCCATCCATTTTTCAACCTCATCCATCTTCTTTTGCGTTTTGGAGAGAACCTCCACCCATGAGGTCTTCTTTTCTCCTTCCTCCTTTATTTCTTTGACTTGTGCTCGTATACTATTCAGCTCATCGATCATTGATGGCTGAATTTCTCCATCTTCAAGGCGTCCTCCCTCTTTGGTTTCGTCGAGTTCCTTCCTAAGGGCTGAGATGCTACCTTTTAAAGCTTGAATTTCATCCCGGAACTCCTTGCGTTCTAGTTCCCTCGCCTGTTCCTCCCTCTTTTTCCATTCAAGAATTAAATTCTTCTCTTTCTTCCACTCATCCATGTGGGCTTTGCATTCTTTCAACTCCCTTTCAATGGCTGTCATCCTCTTGCTTGTGACCATGTAGTGCGCCGCCATCTTTCTTGCCTTATTTGTTTCAGTTATTTGATTCACTTTCTAAGAGAGAGGAGAGAGCGACCTATACGCACCGCATTATGCATACATTTGCTTTCCGTACGTGTCAATGTGCAATTTCTGTGAATTCTGCAGTTTCCAAATTCCTTGTAAAAATCCCTGCAGTTTTGAAAAATGCAGGTTTTTGAAAATTCGAAAGTTCGGAAAATCCGGAAAAGCAGAGACTGTGGAAATTCCTCCTAGAATTTTTTGAATTCTGCCGGGTGTATGTATCTGCGGGCTGAGGGGGGGGGGGGGGGGTGATGTATGTACGTGCGGGGAGCTGGCTGCGCAGAGGCAAAACCACCACGCTGAGGGGTACCGCTGCGAGGAAATCACGCAGAGTGTGTGCAGGACAGATCACGTTCAGAGCTTGCAGGTGAAGACGTGCAGGGCGCGCAGACAGACAACTCGCACAGGTGGGCAGAACGTGCAAGGCACCTGTTGGGATTGACGAGCAAGATGGCTACGTGCTGGTGAGGAAAACCTCCAGACGCCTGCGCAGTTAGGGTTCGCGACCTGTGGGCGAAAGTGTGTAGAGGCCGTAAGAGGAAGAGAGAGAACGCCTGCGCAGTTAGGGTTCGCGACCTGTGGATGAGAGAGAGGGAGAGAGAACTCTAGGACCTGTGTATGCAACCACTCCAACACTGAGTCGAGAGTCCACTCAGTCTGGTCCCTGCCGCAAAGGGGAAAAGAGAAGCCAACCGCTGAGTCCAGGGCCTCTATCCCCCAGCTGCAAGGAACAGAACATGAACCCTGAAGCAAGCTGCCTCATGGTCTGCTGAGGGGTCGCCGCGAAAACGAGTAAAGTCATAGTCAAAGAAGTCCCATCGGCGCCGAATGTCGAAGCTCGTCAGACCACGAGGGGCTGCTGCAAAGGGAGACGCCTATACCTGTAGAGGGGGTCGCAAGAAAGGCTGTCCCTCTCTCGCCAAGCGACTCGTGGCAAAGGCGCTACCAAGAGATCTCCTAGCAGCCGGAGATGGCCTTGCCCCCTGGGTCGACTGTGGAACTGGAGTGGGAGCGGGGGGGTGTAGGAGCAAGGGAAAGAGGGGCGGGGGGGAGCGGCAGAGGTAGAGGGGCGAGGAGGAGAGGCGGCGGGAGCATGAGGCGGGGGGGGGGGGATGATGATGAGGAGGGGAACTCTTGGGAAGGAGGGGCTGTCGAGGGTGAAGCTAAGGAGGGGGCTGGGGCAGGGACCTCATCCTGCTCAAGTGGACCGAAACGGTTCCCTATGGGAACCCACTGCTGTTGCTCGGCAGGCGCCTCAGGACCACTTTGAGTGCCAGGCTGTCGCTGTGGCCTCTGCCGTCGTTGACCACGAACCTGCTGCCATCCCTCCTCCGCTGAAGCCCCAGGCTCGGAAGGTGGCTTTGCATGTGTGCTCTGTCTCTGTCTGTGGCTACTGGCCAGCCCTTGCAGGCTGGGGTTGAGTGTGTGGTGTAGGTCGAGACCTCCTCCGTGGACAGGCCTTCGCAAGATGGCCCATCTGTCGACAAATGAAGCACTGGTTCGGAAGGCCCGAATACTCCACGCTTTGTCGAAACCAACCCCCACTCACCCGAGGCAGAAGAATGACCTTCGGGAGAGTGTGAGTGTCCCTGACCAGAAAGCGAACTGAGGGAATGCCGGCCGCCTTGGCAGCTACTGCCTTGCGAGGTGTCTCCAGGACAGTCCCAATCGCTGAGCCTATCCTGGACCAAAGTGGTAGGTACTCCCTCCGTAAACCAGGAAAGCAGACGGAGATGGGGATGTCTACCTCCTCTACCAAAACATCCAAAGCAGGGTCAAAACCATGTCTCCACTATCGAAAGTGGGCTCGAGCTGCTCGGATGGTCAATGGACTCATGGCAATGAACTTGGACGCCATCTCGGGGGTCTCGAACTCGATCTAGTAGTAGCCTCGTCCGAGGATCTGAACTTCCAAGATCTTGCCCACCTCTGCGAGAAGGCGGGCTTGGAGAAGATCACGCAGCTCTCCTCTGTTGGGTCTAGTACCGAGGATCTTGCACATGACAGAACTCGCATGCAAGCACTCTACCTCTACGGCTAGGCTCGCTTGCTCTGCCGATGATAGAGCAAGTCGAATGGTTGGCTCAGTGGGGTTGGGCGAAGAGGCTTCAGTGGAGTCCTTCTGTGGCGGAGCTTGAGCCTCCATTTGTGTCTATTGCTGTGGCGGAGAAAGAGAGGGTAAAGCAAATCTTTTTGCAAAGGTACCCCGGCAGGCACTGTCAAAGAACTAGCACTGCCAGAGCCAATCGACAGGAGAAATCCCGACGGGCAAAAAAGAAAACAAAATGAGCTGCGGGTGGGGCGGGGGGGTTTTCAGTGAATGCAGAGAGGCGGGGGAGGGCACGATAGGCAGCACAGCGAGCGGGGGAGAGGGAAGCGGGTGGGGGCAGCGGGCAGCGGGGGCTGAGGGCGGGCGGGCGGGGGGGCAACCAGCGGGAGGGGCAGCGCGGAGGGGAGAGGGCGAGGGAGCAGCGCAGGGCGGGGCTGGAGCGAGGGGGCGGGGAGGGGGGGGCAGCTAGCGAAAGATTCAATGGCTGGCCTCTTCTTCTTGTCATGCAATTAACTGTGGAAGCGCCATCTTGCTCCATCTTCTCTTTGGTAGGACCGTTATGCTTTTAGAAAAGCACATGCTTGAAGCTCTGATACCACTGTCACAAAGACGAGCACCACGTGCCAACGGAAAAGAACAGATTGAACAGACTTTTAGCACTTCAATAAAAACTGAACTGAAAGAGATAGACAACACGAAATGGGGAGTGGTAGAATTCCACCCCAAGAGAGCACTAGCCCCAAACCTTGGCGCCCCTTACGGTATTTCTTTGATAATGTTTCGTGGAAGCGCCATCTTCCTCTGTCTGCTCTTTGGTAGGACCAGTGTGCTTTCAGAAAAGCGCACGCTTGAACCTCTGATACCACTGTCACGAAGACGGGCTAACGGAAAAAAATAGACTGAACAGATTTTTAACACTTCAATAACAACTAAACAAAAAGAGATAGACAACATGAAATGGGGAGTGGCGGAATTCCACCCCAAGAGAGCACTACCCAAACCTTGGCGTCCCTTTTGGTATTTCTTTGATAATATTTCGTGGAAGGGCCATCTTGCTCTGTTTTCTCTTTGGTAGGACCGGTATGCTTTCAAAAAAGCACACGTCTGAAGCTTTGATACGATTGTCACAGAGACGGGCACCACGTGCCAACAGAAAAGAATAGAATGAACAGGCTTTTAGCACTGCAATAACAACTGAACTGAAAGAGATAGACAACACGAAAGCCCCAAACCTTGGTGCCCCTTTCAGTATTTCTTTGATAGCATTTCATGGAAGCGCCATCTTGCTATGTCTGCTCTTTGGTAGGACCAGTATGCTTTCAGGAAAGCTCACGCTTGAAGCTTTGATCCCATTGTCACGGAGGCAGGCACCACGTGCCACAGAACAGAACATCTTTTAGCACTTCAATAACAACTGAATTGAAAGAGATAGACAACACGAAATGGGGAGTGGCGGAATTCCACCCCAAGAGAACACTGGCCCCAAACTTTTTCTCTTTTTTTTCGGGATGGAAAGAAGGGGGAGGGGGCATATGGTTATGTGTGCAAACATTCTGGGCTCAATCCTTCCACCACCTTCCTAGTCATACTTTCCCTTTGATAACTCTGTGGTGTGGTCCATATGCGCTATTACTAAGCGTTTTTATTGTGAATGGAAGACGGTGCAACATTGGGTAATCTAATTTTGCATCTCCACAAGGTTTGATCATAAGAGAAAGACAAAGATTGATAAATTACCCAGTCATACTAGCTTCACATGGACCTACCTTTGTATCTCCACAAGATTTTATCATAAGAGAAAGACAAAGATTGATAAGTTACCAAGTTACACTACCTTCAATGCCAAATACATGTATATTCCGTGCTGTAGTGAGAGCTAGATGCTTACTATTTGTGTGAACCCATCATGGGCCTGTAACGAAGCCTCTGCCAAACACACAAAAAATAGGGCAGTTCCGCGTGTAAGGAAGCAGAACTTTTGTGATTTCAGTTGTGATTATGTGCTGGATATGACATTCTGTGTAATAATTTCTGAGACTTGCACATGGTTGTTTTATTGTCCAAAAAAAAAAGGAAAGGTGAAATACAACCTTTATTATTTTGTAAGAGGATTTTTGACACTACATTTATATTTTGCAGAGATGAATGTTTGGGACACCTTTGTTATTGCTGCATCCGCTGGATCCATTATGACACGTGCATATCCTAATATTTCTGGTGCTAGAATGCTGCGGTGGTTTTATGTTAACAAGAAAGAAGCAAAAAAACATACATCCATCGTGGTAAGTGCAGCTGGTGTGATAATGCAAAGAAGTGTAACTTGACATGTTTGATTAACCATGGCATTTGCTTTTTCTTTTTGGGGTGCAGGCAGATTGTATTCAAGGACTAGGTGCCTTATCTGCTGTTTCATTCTTTTATATTCTCATTATCTTCATATTTTCGGTCATTGGTATGCAACTTTATGCGGGAGAGTACTATCAATTCTATGATGGGTATCCTCGTGACAACTTTGATACCATTTTTGAGGCAATGTTTCTATGGTTTACTTGCACAACAGCAGATAACTGGATAAATCAGATGTGGAATGCCATGCGGCCAGGTGTAGCAAACAAGTAAGGACAAAAAGTGTGTATCTTTTTGTTTGTGGTGGTTCCTCTACATTCAGTACTGTGTGTTTGCGCGTGATACAAGCACCATTGGGGAGTAGGATTAGTGGGGGGAAGCTTCAACATGGGGTGGCACACCTAGAGGAGACAGAAACCCCATCTTGAATATAGGAGAATCTGGGTGAAATTTCCTCATTTCATTTGGTTTTCCTACAAGCAAGGAGATATTTCTTGAATGTAATTAATGCTTAGGACTCCCTCTATTCCAAGTATCAGTTGGGTTATCTTGGTGTGACTGAGCTCTTCCTTATTGGCGACCTTGCAAAGATTTCAAAACATGTGCAGGCACACTGTGTGCGCAAGTGCATGCTAGTGTCATGGCCCTTTTCAGTGGAGTATAGCTTTTCATTAATGTTTCCTTTGTCACACACGCCCGCTCGGACATCTATGCTGTTGCATTGGCAAAAAACTATCGGAAAATTGAGGCGCCCACTATTGATCCAAGTGTGTCGTCTTTACCCCCTTTACCATCAATGCCATGCTGCAATTGTGCAAGAATTCTTGCATGAAAACCTCAAACGACCCAAATTAGTGGAGGTATGGGTGATGAGGTTGATGGACTTCTACTAGGTACCAAGGGTCGTCTTCTGTTGTAGTACTTAAAAGGGCTCAGTAGTGCGCTTTGACGTTCGACTGACCGCCTTGTATGTGTCATGCAGTGACCACCAATCCAACCGAGCTTTGGGCAAGAAAATTTGTATTGGTTGAAGACAGGTCTAGACTCTACTAGGCTGGACCAAGGACGAGGACTGATTGGACCAGGCTAGAGAGACCAAACCAATTGGACCAGGGCGAGATAGGACTAGACCAAATGGACCAGGGCGAGAGAGGACCAGACCACTACACCGTGCCCAGCAAAGTAGGCGAAGCTAGATAAACCCAACTAGCTTCAAGATTTGCATCTCACAGAGAGTGAGACTTCAGCCGAGGTCCCACCGTGATCGTGAAATTGAGAGCACCTGTAGCGCAGATACTGTGTCGTGCTCTCTACAGTGGGTGCTCCTGAGTGCAATGTGCGTGAAAATCTCACTCAAAACAGACTGAAAACAGGAAACAATAGACAACAACTGAGCTCACAGAGACACGACAGCAACAGTAGACCACAACAAATGACTCGACTATCTCAAAGAACTGATACAGACTTTGGCGTGGCAGCACACTCAGCTCTAGCCCAGGACTCTCAGGTACAATGGGGTGTCGAGGCTCAAATGTGCAGGGATGGTGAATAAGTGCTCTGTGTATAGACTCTATGCTCTCGACCACGAAAGAAGATCATGATCCTGACCCAACAGCTACTACTCACATGTACAATCATAAAGAGCCACCAACGGCTCATAAATGTCCAGTCAGCTAAGTCTATCTCCAAACTGAGTGGTGGTGGTGACCTGGCCACGATGTCCACTAGACCACCGTCGGTACCCTGCCACGTGTCACTCCCCAGCCCAGAGGGTCCGTCCAGTGTGAACCAGACCAACTGTAACCAACTGTCTGTCCTGTGAAGTGACATTGTAGCCCTGCTACAGGATATTTAAGCTACACTCTACATGATTGGTCCTCTACTTGATTGAATGTACTTGACCGTCCTATAGGTTGATTTCAGCCTCTACAGGACATCAGTACAAATTTGTTTCTTCTTTCTAATGTTGTAAACTTTTGCATATTGAATTCAGTGTAATCTTCATCTCTGCTGGCTTTTATCACTTTTTTTTAAAAAACATCGATGCCTCTGCCTTGTCTGTTTACAAAACGTTTAAATGTGTCACCACCTGTTCCATTGTAAAAAAATGTGGATGTATGCATTTTAAGACTCTTCCATACCACGTAGACTAAATGACTGCCAGGATTCCTTCAACTTTAGCTTCTACTTAGTTATTTTATGCTGTTTATGCAGCTGGATTGCTCCCTTCTTATTTGTGGCCTACTTCATTATCACTGTCTTTCTTGTTCTTAACCTCATTATTGCAGTGATCTTGGAAAAGACAGAATTATCAGATAGGCAAAAGAAACAGATTCAAAAGGTATATGGGCTTGTTAACTGTTTTCTTTTGTGGAAAAATCAGCAGAGATAAGAAATATTTGACAATAGTACACTACTCGACATTTCAGGCTGAGTACCTTAAACATCTTAAGTCTCGTCAAAAACGGCTTTTTTCAACCAAGGGGAGTGGTACTTGGCTGGTAGGTGCTGTGGAAGGTGCATCAGCAGGTGTAAAGAGCATATCCAAGCGTCTATACACTAAGAAAGTAAGGAATATCACCATCCCTAGACCAAATGCTGGTTATAACGCTTCAGAAGCACTGCCTGGTCCTTCAATGGCAACAAGCTCCAATCAGAGTGCAAAAAATTACTCACATGAGGTGTCTCAGTCGGCATTACCCTCACGAGCAGCAATTCATTTCCCTACTAGCTCAGCTAGCACATCTGCATTCCGCCCATCAATGCAAGGGCCACTTCAAAGACCAAGTTTGTCAGCATTGACGACCCCACCAGGAAGTGCTGCAGTTGGAAAACGAGCCTCACAAATTCTCTTTGGTACAGGTTTTACAGTTGCTATGCCAAACCAGCAAGCGCCTAACACAGCTCTTCGTAATTCAATCTTGGCACTCGTAAATCAGCCTTCAAATGTTGAGGCCCTTGTACAAGAAACACTTGATCAGCCTCTTTTGCAGCAACAACAGAGTAGAAAACCACTCCATAGAGCAGAATCTCGGGCATCTTTCGAGCTGGAAGAGTATGAAGAGATGGGCAAGAGCTTCAAATTAAGGGAGCAAGCACCGTGGTACCTGTCGAACACTTCACTATTTATATTTTCACCAGACAGTGAGCTAAGACTTTTGTGCCATAAAATTGTCAAAAGCAAGATTTTTAGCTTCCTCATTCTTGCAACCATTGCTATCAGTGTTTCAGTGGTGATATCTATGTCTCAATCATCAGGCCTTGCTCCTGTGTTCACCAAACTGAACATCTTTGTGTTTACAGTAAGATCTTTTATTCTACAATTCATTTAAAGCTTGTATGATTCGTCTATCATCTAAATACATGTATGCTGTCTTCATAGGGTACTGGAAGTAAGTAGGTCTCATAAGACGAGATAATGAATCCCTATCTGTGTTAAAACAAGTTTCTTGATGTGATCAGTAAGAATGCATTAACAATCTTAAAAAACAATGATCCTCAACATTTTAGAATTGCAGAATTTTCATGCCTAGCTGTGCGGTGCAATAATTCGCTTGGAGATGTAGTGTGTGCTTTACATTCGTTGCATCAGTAGAATCCTAATAAGAACGGGATGAGGGGCATCCAAAGAGGGATCCTACCGGAAGCTGCTGACCGTCACTATAGCCGGGCTAGAGTGTCACTTTGTATTGAAAGACAGTTACAGTTAGTCGTGGGTTCAAAATGAGTGGACTTTTGCTTGCCTAGTCAGTGACACGTCTTCCCCGTCACAGTTTGGAGAGAGGTGCAGCTGGACTGTTAGGATTTGCCCTTTTTGTATATATGCTCATATTTGCTTTAGTCTAGGTATGCTGTTCTAGATGGTTTATGAGTCTTGACTCCAGTGTCGTGTGTTCAGTCTAGCACCACACATCTGCACTCTCCCTGCACAGAGGAGCCTCGACACCCCCATTGTACCCGTGAGTCTTGGGCTTGGAGCTAGTGTGCTGCCAGCCAGAGTCTGTACCTTGTACTGGTTCACATGAGTCAGTCGAGTCCCATGCTGTTCGGAGTCTACTGTTGAGTCATTTGCGTTTGCTCTGCTGTTCCATTCTTTATGGTGTTTTCATTCTGTCGGAGTGAGGTTTCACGCACATTGCACTGAGGAGCACTCACAGTAGAGAGCACGACACTCTATTCTTGCTACGAGCGCTCTTATTTTTGGCATGCCTGGTGGGACCTCCACTAAAATCTCACTCCGATTTGGTACATGGTCGAAGGTCTAACTGGTTAGTCCCTTTCCTAGTCTCGTACACCCTTACCTTCGTCTAGCTTGGGCTAGCTGGTGTTTACCCTTTGCTTAATTGATCTTCGCCCTTTGTCCAACTGGTCTAACTGGTTTGGTTTGGCCTAGTCTCTCGCCTTGGTCGGGTGTGCTGGTCTAACTAGTTCATCCTAGTCTCTCGCCCTGGTCTAGTCAGCAAGTCTAACTAGTCTAGCTGGTGGAGTACAATTGGCCTTCATCTCCCCTAGTCTCGCCTGGTCTAGTCTGTGTCGAGTTTAGCTGGTCGGGTCGAGTCTAGCCCAATGGGTTTAGAGTTCATGGGTCTTCCGGCCTAAGAGGTTGGGTGGGTTTGTTGCTATTGCATGACACATACAAGGCAATCTAAAGATCGCCAAAGCCCACTACGGAGCCCTCTGATATACTACCACAGAAAGAGCCAACCTTTCGTGCCAAGTAGAAGTCCACCAGCCTTGCTATTCTTACCCTCCCAAGCATCTACCTCTACTCCCTCAACTAGTTCTTCACCTCCCAGGTCACCTTCCCCAGTACACTTCCCACCAATTGTGTTACAGCAATCTCTTGAGCAACAGGCTCCTGAGCAGGCAGCAATGGAGGCAGCTCATAAGGGTTTTTGCTCATATAGTTTCTGACTTTCAAAGGACTCTCCACCGAGAATGCAGACGACCAGCGCAGGAGGTTTGTATCCCTCCATAGAGGTCGGGGCCTCTGTAGCAGGCTACAGTGTCACTTTCACAGGACGCACAATTAGTAGAGTTGGTCTAGTCTGGTTCACATTGGACGGACTCTCTGGGCTGGGCAGTGACATGTGGCAGGGATACGGACGGTGGCCTAGTGGACATCGTGGTCAGGTCACCACCACCACTCAGTTTGGAGATAGACTTAGATGGTTGACATTTATGAGCCATTGGTGGCTCTTTATAGTTGTACATATGAGTAGTAGTTGTTGGGTCATCATTATCATCTTCTTCTTATATGGTCCAACGTCGTCATCTAGAGTAGAGAGTCTATGCACACAACATGTCTACACCATCCCTGCACATGTGAGCCTCGGCACCCCCATTGTACCCGTGAGTTCTGGGCTGCAGCTGAGTGTGTTGCCACACCAGAGTCTGTATTGGTTCCTTTGAGATAGTCAAGTCCATATTTTCTGGTATGTTGCTGTGTCTCTGTGTTGATTTGCTGTTATCTATTGTTTCTTGTGTTTTCATTCTGTTTTTAGTGAGATGTCACGCACATTGCACTGAGGAGCACCCGCTGTAGAGAGCACGACACACTATCCGTGCTACAAGTGCTCTCATTTTTGGCATGCCTGGTGGGACCTCAATTGAAGTCTCACTCTCTATTGAGGTACAAATCAAGGAGCTATCTGGTTTTTACCTAGCCTTGCCTACTTCGCCTTGCACCGTGCAGCCTGCTGTTGTTGTCCAGTTTCACCCTGGGCAGCTTAATCTAGCTGATCTAGTCTCTCGCCCTGGTCCAACCAGCTCTCGTCCTGGTCTAGTCCTTCCTCGTCCCTGGTCCAGCCAGGTGGTCTAGTCATTCACCCTGGTCTAGAAGAGTCTAGACTGGTGTTCAGCCGGTTAAAGGTCTTCTTGCTCAAAGCTTGGTTATCACTGCATGACACATACAAGGCGGTCATTAGAGCGTCAAAGTGCACTACTGAGTCTTCTGAAGTACTACAACAGAAGGCGTCAACCCTTGGTACCTAGTAGAAGTCCACCAACCTCATCACCCATACCTCCACATACGGCATCATCTATTCCTCCATCCGGTTCTACATCTTCCAGATCACCTGCCCCAATAAAGCCCTCTCCCATTTTGTTACAGCAAGCTATTGAGCAATAGGCTCCTGAGCAAGAGGCAATGGAGCAGTTGACCAGTGTTTTGGCCAAGGTAAACATCAAGTTTCCTACTCTCAGGGGACTCTCCTCAGAAGATGCAGACGACCATGCAAGGAGGTTTGTACCTCTTTGTAGAGGTCGTGGTCTTAATAGAGAAGATGCTTATTTGGTGCTGTTTCCATCAACCTTGGATGGTTTAGAAGACAAGTGGTACAATTAGTTTGCAGAGAATCACTTTCCAACTTGGGCGGCTTTACAACAGTTATGTGCAGCATTCAAACCAGGTGACTTCCAGGAAAAGGTTTTGGATGAGTTGGCCAACATGGTGCTCCAGCCAGAGGAGAATTTTGCAGAACTCATGACTAAAACCAAGTCTCTGGTTGCCAAGCTTCCTCAGCAAGGAGGCTATTCAAGGAGCCCCTTAGGTGGAGACTGCTCAGCACTCACGGAAAATCCCTCTGACCCTTGCTTTCTTTATGCAGGGAGTTAGAAGCACTGAACTTACAAAGAGCACTTCAAGAGGAGAGGTCCTTCTCTCTCTGACCGGAAAAATCTCCACAGCAAGAGGCTTTAGAACAAATCAAGCGGGAGCTAGAAGAGCTCCGGGCAAAGCAAGACACTCAGCCGCCGATGGTGTAGTGTACCTCTTGTCACTCTCCAGGAGATCCTCCTCAGGACTGCCCACTTCGAGCTTACTTCCATTTCTGCGAGAAACCTGGCCATGATGACAAAGAGTGCTATTATCTGAAGGGAATGCGGCAACTACAACAAAGCCTTGCCCCAACCTTCAACAAGGGTTGACACCTACATCCAACATGGTTTCACTCTATGGCCATCAAAACCCTATCCCACCTCTGCTGAGAACACCTCCTATGCAAGGTATGCACAACAACTTTACATCTCCCAGCTTTTATCATGCTAATGCTCCTTCAGCTCCCCAAAGCTTCTACACATCAGCATCCGTTCCCATGCAGCAAGGGTCGATACCACCTCGCCCCTCCAATAGGCCCATTTTGTGCTACCGGTGCGTGGAATATGGATATTATCAGATGTAGCGCGGATAATATGTCGTGCTCTCTACAGTGTGGGTGCCCCTCAGTGCAATGTGCGAGACAATCTCACTCAAACAAATGGAAACTCTCTCAAACAGAATGAAACACAGAAACAATGGATAACAACAGTGGACCAGAACATGTGGACTCGACTAGCTCAAAGAACCGTGTACAGACTCTGGCGTGGCAGCACTCACAGCTCCAGCCCAGGACTCACAGGTACAATGGGGTTGTCGAGGCTCAGATGTGCAAGGATGGTGCTAATGTGCTCTATGTAAGACCCGCTCTAGACGACTACGTACAAGATAATATGAAGAAGATGATCACATCACCAACCGCTACTACTCATATGTACCACCATAAAGAGCCACCAACGGCTCATAATGTCAGCCATGTGGTGACCTGGCCACGAGGTCCACTAGACCACCGTCGGTAGGTACCTTGCCACGTGTCACTCCCTAGACCAGAGGTCCGTCCAGAGGGTCCGTCCAGTGTGAACCAGAACCAGTGTAGCCAACTGTCCAACTGTCTTCCCTGTGAAGTGACACTGTAGCCCTGCTACAGGTTGCCCGCCACAAGACCACTCACTGTCTCGGTGAGAGGAAATACTGAAAAAACTGTGAAGGAAAACCACTAGGTACTGCATCCGTACATCTTTCTGAAGCAGGTGTTAGGTCCATGACCTTACAGACTTCAAAAGTGGAGTTAAAAACACTGCACTGCTTGCAATCGCCTTAAGCCTCTAACTAGGCAGGAACCTAGTATGTAGGATTGTAAAGCCTGGGCCACAGAAGCAGTCAAAGTCGAGTTAGAAAAAAAAGCAAGAAGCAGGTATTATTGTGTCAGTGGAGCACTCAGAATGGTTGTCCCCTATGATTATCGCTCCCAAGAAGAAGTCCGACAAAATTCAAGTTTGCGTTGACTACCAGGCTCTGAATAAGGTGACAATCCCGGATGGATTTCTGACCCCTTTCACTGAGAGAGTCCTCGAAGATACCGTTGGGCATGTACTGTACAGTTTCATGGACGGGTTCAGCGGCTACAATCAGTTAGGAATACATCTCGACGACTAGGGAAAGACAGCTTTTGTCACTCCATGGGGAATTTTGTCTACAAAAGGATGTCCTTTGGGCTGAAAAACGCTCCTTCATTCAATCGTATTGTCTACATCATATTTCGTCCCCTGCTCAACGACAATCTTAGGATCTTCATGGATGATTTTTCCACCTTCTCTGGCGCCCAATGTCCCCCCCCCCCGGTGGAAAACTTGGAGGAGCACCTGGCTCAACTCTCTGCAGTCTTCTCGAAGTGTCTCAAGGCGCGCCTTAAGGTCAATCCAAACAAGTGCCACTTTTTGGTGACTCAAGGTACGCTTTTAGGTCATGTCGTCTCTGCTAAAGGTTTAGCACCTGACCCTGAGAAATAAGTTGCCATTTTAAGATTTCCCTCTCCACTTAATCCCAAAGGTGTTCAAAGCTTTGTAGGCCATACAGGCTATCATCGGAGGTTCATTCGCATGTATGTAGAGGTTGCCCAACCCTTGAGTCGCCTGACTAGTGTTGCTGTATCCTTTTAGTGGTCCACAACTGAATCCCAAGCTCTTGCCTATCTCAAAAAGCACCTAACTGAGGCACCTATTTTAGTTGCTCCTGATTGGTCCACTCCTTTTCATGTCCATATTGATGCTAGTCAATTTGCGGTCGGCGCGGTCTTGACTCAGCCTAGCAAGGAGTTCAACCTAGACCGCCCAGTCCACTATGACAGTTGCCTGCTCACAAAGGTTGAGCGCCACTACAGCACTACAAAAAGGAAGGTTTGGCTATGGTGTATTCTTTACAAAAGTTTCGTCATTACTTGTTAGGGGTTCACTTCACTATCATAATCATCATGCGCTACGCTATCTTCTGAATAAACCCCAAGTTTCAAGAAGAGTCTGGAGGTGGCTACTGATATTCGAAGAAATTGATTTCAACGTAGTTCTCCGTCCAGGCAAGCGGCACGTCATGGCCAACCACCTCTCTCGCATACACAGAGGTGAGCGAGATATTGGGGTTGATGATTACTTTCCGGATAGTCATCTCTGTAAGGTTGACACGACCCCGGAATGGTATGGAGATGTGTTACATCTGCTCTTTACTGGCCTATATTCTGAGAATGCTTCTCCCTTGCAGAAAAGAAGACTCTTGCTGAAGTCTAGATCCTTCTCTTTGATTGGCGGACAGCTCTACAAATTTGGGCCAGATGGTGTGCTACGCAGGTGCGTCTCCCCTCATGAAGTGGACCACATTCTGGAAGATGCACACAGTGGTCCTACAGGTGGCCATTACCCTAGTCACATCAGGGCGCAAAAAATCTTACAGACAAGCTTATGGTGGTATCTATTTAGAGATGCTATTGCTCATGTCAAGATTTTTGATGTCTGTCAACGATGTGCGCCCAAGCCTAGCAAGCAATCCAATCGCCCTCTGCAGGTATCTATGGCGTGGTTTCCCTTTGAGCGATGGGGCTTGGACTTAGTTGGTCCAATTGCTTCACCTACTCAACCCGGCAATCATAAGTACCTCCTGGTAGTGACAGATTATGCAACAAAGTGGGCCAGGGTAGTGGCTTCCATCGACTGTACACACTGTCGTAGAATTTTTGTATGAAAATATTTTTTTCAGGTTTGGGTGCCCTCTGAAAATATCAGTGATCAAGGTAGTCATTTCATCAACGACCTAATCTCCACACTCCTCACGAACTACAAGATGTTTCATCACAAATCTTGCTCTTACTATCCTAGAGCAAATGGGCAAGCCGAGAGCACTAACAAAGTGCTTATCGCACTTCTCAAGACAGCTTGTCACTTGCATCCAACTTCTTGGGCCCAAGCTATCCTCGGCACAGTCTGGGCTTATCGCACTTCCTTCAAAGCAACCACTAACCACACCCCATTCCAACTAGCTTTCGGTTTAGAAGACGAGAGCACTAACAAAGTGCTAATCGCACTTCTCGAGAAAGCTTGTCACTTGCATCCAACTTCTTGGGCCCAAGCTATCCTCGGCACAGTCTGGGCTTATCGCACTTCCTTCAAATCAACCACTAACCACACCCCATTCCAGCTAGCTTTCGGTCTAGAAGCACTTGCACGATACGAGTTCAACTCAGGCTCAACAAGAGTGGGAAGCGTTCCCGTCACAGCGGGGAGTGCTTCCGCAAACCTCTCGTCTCTCGAAGCTAGAAGGAAAGCAGGATGTTAGCTTCACATGCTCTGCAAGCCAAGAAACTTCGTCGCAAAGCGTGGCATGACGCCATCTCAGAAAGCCGAAAATAACGAAGGAACACTGATGCTACTGTATCAAGCTAAATATTTGAAAAAAGCTAAGAAGCTGGTCTCAACCTGGCAAGGGCCATTCATGGTACAAGAGATTTTGCCACAGGGGCTGTCCAGTTAGTCACTCTAGAAGGTGTTTCCTTGCTGTTGGTAAATGGATCCAGAATCAAGTGCTATCACTCACCCTGACTCTTTAGAAATCTGGTGATTGTTATCCCTTACACCAACAACCGTATGATTGTCCCCTCCTCAGCTCTCTCCGGCTTTCCATTTTTCCCTCTTCTCAAGTCTTCTTCATGTCAGTTCTCATCTCAGTTGTAATCAGTGTTATTTCTCAAATTCTCCATGTTTTACTGCGTGCATCCATTTTCTCTCATCTTATTGATATAAGGGGGTTTTTGGAGTCCTACTATGATCCAGCTTGTTCTTTTTAAATATTTGAATTCACTCATACATTGGATTGTCATCCTCCTGTTTCTGTCTCTGTGCCTCTATCTGTATCTCTATCTCTGTGTCTCTACTGCCTCTTTGTCCTTGTGGATTTGTTCAATGTCCGAAGTTCAACTCTCGTCAGATAGATCTTTGATTTTTCTTGGTATTGTTCCTAGCACGTTAAAACCTACTCTGTTGCATCTCCCTCCCCCTCTCGCTCTTATGGTGCACTCTCTCACACACACACACACCTCTTTCCTTGCCTTTCTTGTGCGATCTCTTTTGTAACACTCTTTCAACATGCTTCCTTCCTGATGCCCTCCTCCTTTCATTGATTCCTCTTCCCTCTCTCTCACACACACACACGCAAGTTTTCTCTAACTGTTCTGATCGCCCACATCCTAGTGAAAGGAGAAGCAGGTACAATTTTCTCATTCTAAGATCACAATACTCTCTCTCTCTCTCTCTCTCTCTCTCTCTCTCTCTCTCTCTCTCACAATCACAATGCTTACACTTACCTTGGAGTGGTTTTTAGTGGGCCAGCATTTTCATTAAGGAGGGCAGCAGAGACTAGATTGACCAGAGCCCATGCAGCATTGGGTAGATTGGAAAGGATGTGTTCACAGGTTCAGTTTCAGGAGCCTCGACGAAGCTCTGGCTCTTTGACACTCTGGTGGCTTCTGCATTGCTTTATGGAGCTGAGATTTGGGGACCTTCACTGGATCATCATGGGAGGACGGAGGGATGGATGGGGGGACATGGAGAAGCCTCTGGTCTCTATGATCTCGCGGCTCATTAGAGCCAAGGCTTCAGTACCACGTGCTATTGTACGAGCAGAGCTAGCTGCCCCCCCATTGGTGGTTGAGGCGCTCACCAGATCTGTCTCCTTCATGCACCGCATATGGGAACTTCCCAAAGACAAATATGCACGCCTTGCACTTGAGTCCTCTCGACAGTTAGCCATGCAAGGAGATACAGCATGCTAGTACAGGGAGATGACATCATGGTTTCAGATGCATGGGTTCAGCATAGACAGATTGCCCCCCTTCCAGTACTCACTGGATGCGCCCTCTCTGACTCTTACACAGTCCGAGGTAACCAAGCTCATTCGCCAAGATTTGACTCAGCTAGACACCAAGAGGACATGGATACAACCAGCACAAAAGCTAGGCACGAAGATGGCTTTCTACAGAGAGCATCTCCTCCAGCTTACGGAGGATGGTTTTGTGACGAGGCCCACCTACATGGACACCTACTTGTCTCATGGAATACGATGTGCTATTGGCCAGATTCGCACATCTTCACACCAGCTGCGGATCGAGACCGGGAGATACAATGGAATACCAGCAGAGGCCAGGACATGCCCCCTGTGTGACATCGAGCCTGAGACAAAGTTGCACTACACATGCCACTGCCCCGTCTACTACGAGATACGAGGCCGCTTCCATTGCTTGTTCAGAGAGGGCTTTAGACCTTTCGCT
This sequence comes from Adiantum capillus-veneris, assembly GCF_014529385.1. Classification (NCBI taxonomy): domain Eukaryota; kingdom Viridiplantae; phylum Streptophyta; class Polypodiopsida; order Polypodiales; family Pteridaceae; genus Adiantum; species Adiantum capillus-veneris. Next base: position 26,118,313 of record NC_140952.1, on the reverse strand, counting down.
AGAGTCATGCGGTAGGAGGATCAGAGATGCCTGGGTTTGTTTTTGCTCGAGCTGCGTAGACACAGAGAGAGCCTGATGAGAGGAGAGGCTAGGCAGTCTCAGAGACAGATCACAGACTTCTTTAGAGCTTCCACTAGACACCTAGAGGAGTTACTACCACAGCAGAGCACGTCGCTTTACACCAGAGGCATACTAATCGACCGAGCGACTGAGCTAGGGAGATCCAGACGCCCACGACTGCGGAGGACTACACAGCATCGACGGAGGCTCCATCAGAGGATTCGAATCACTTTGGCTCAACATACACGACGCCCGGTCAGACTACAAACCATGGAGGAGATTGATGAGATCCGCCAGCAACCGATGCTGGATCTCTTGTGATTTACCCATCCCAGCTAGTTGTTTAGCTGCTTAGTCCACACCTAGCAGTTTAGGATTCCATAGTATTTTATTTTGTCATTTTGTCATTCTATCATTTTGTCATCTTGTTACTCTAACTTTGTATCAGATCCACCACATTGTAACTTTCTAGTTTCATAGGTCACTTTGGCCTTTTGAAGACGTTAATATAACATTTCATCTCTCTCTCTCTCTCTCTCTCTCTCTCTCTCTCTCTCTCTCCTTTTGTCATCTTGTTACTCTGACTTTGTATCAGATCCAACACATTGTAACTTTCTGGTCTCATAGGTCACTTTGGCCTTTTGAAGACGTTAATATAGCATTTCATTTCATTTCTCTCTCTCTCTCTCTCTCTCTCTCTCTCTCTCTCTCTCTCTCTCTCTCTCTCTCTCTCTCTCTCTCTCTCTCTCTCTCTCTCTCTCTCTCTCTGAGCACAGAGGGCGGGGCTCAGGAGAAGTGGCAGTGTTATTCAGGGAGGAATTGCAGCCATTGATACATATAGCCCGTAGGGATGAGCAAGCTAGGTACATGTGGGTGAGATTGAGAGCGGAGACAGGCAGATATCTTTACATTGCTATTTGCTACTTTCCCCCGAGTACGTCAGTGTATGCACCACCCAGAGGACAGTCCCCCTTCTCTATTCTGGATGATGACATATGGGAGTTCTCTAGAGATGGTGACATCATCATTCTAGGGGATTTCAATGCTAGGACTGCCCATCATTAGACATTATTTTATGATACTTCAGAGGAGATGCTGAGAGAGTTGGATGTTGCAGAGACGGGCCTATCCAGACTATCACAGGATGGAGAACACACTGAGTATGGAGGACACTTGATAGACATGGGGACTTCACATGGATTGGTCCAGACGCCCACGACTGTGGAGGACTACACAGCATCGGCGGAGGCTCCATCAGAGGATTCGGATCACTTTGGCTCGGCATGCACGACGCCCGGTCAGACTACTGACCATGGAGGAGATTGATGAGATCCGCCAGCGACCGATGTTGGATCTCCTGTGATTTACCCATCCCAGCTAGTTGTTTAGCTGCTTAGTCCACACCTAGCAGTTTAGGATTCCATAGTATTTTATTTTGTCATTTTGTCACTCTATCATTTTGACATCTTGTTACTCTGACTTTGTATCAGATCCACCACATTGTAACTTTCTGGTCTCATAGGTCACTTTGGCCTTTTGAAGACGTTAATATAACATTTCATTTCATTTCATTTCTCTCTCTCTCTCTCTCTCTCTCTCTCTCTCTCTCTCTCTCTCTCTCTCTCTCTCTCTCTCTCTCTCTCTCTCTCTCTCTCTCTCTCTCTCTCTCTCTCTCTCTCTCTCTCTCTCTCTCTCTCTCTCTCTCTCTCTCTCTCTCGCCAAAAGCGGCGAGCATTCGAAGAGGCACAGGAGCTTGAGCTATACCGCCTATTCATGAGCATAGATAGCGCGACGGCATGGCGCACCCTGCGCGAGCCACGTCCGACCACAGCTATTGAGGATCCACAGATATGGCATGATTATGCAGAGCGCCTCTATGAGGTGCCAGGGCAGCCTCCTATCCCACAGCCACATGAGCCACGCCCCACGTGCTCCTTCTTTACAGCAGAGATGGTAGAGAGGGCCATACGCCGCATGCAGCACAGACGATCAGCTGACCACACTGGATTACAGAGTGAGCACATCATTTATGCGGCCTCCACTATAGCCCCGTTGATTGCACATGTCTTCAACCGGGCTATAGGGGAGGGCTTCCCAGAGGAGTGGACACAGCACACCATAGTGCCTATCCACAAATCTGGCGACACCCTGGACCCAGGGAACTACAGGACTATCATGATTGGCCACACGATGGCCAAACTATATGGAGCAGTACTTGAGGCACAGCTTAGCTGCTACGCAGAGACCGAGGGTTTACGAGCTCCAGGCCAGGCAGGTTTCAGACGAGCTTTCTCCACCACTGACCACATCTTCGTTCTGCGCTGCCTCATTGATGGGGCAAAGGCGCGGAAGAAGAGGCTTTACTGCTGCTTTGTGGATTTCCGCAAGGCCTTTGACACAGTCCCACGCGAGAGACTCTTCCAGCGCCTTCACAGCATTGGGGTACCGACAGAGATGATTTGGGCCATATATACTCTCTACGAGAGGGTGACGGGTCGGGTTCGTTGCCCAGGCGGCTTTTCAGAGACCATTGCTAGCATTGGTGTTAAGCAAGGATGCCCACTCTCCCCGACACTCTTTGGGCTCTACATCGACGAGATCTCCGACTACATACTACGAGCAGGGGGAGAGGGGAGCGACTTGGCAGGTACTCCGGTCCACATCATGTTATATGCTGATGATATTGTGTTGATTTCAGAGTCACCCGAGGGCTTGCAACGCCATCTTGAGGCCTTGGACGAATTCAGCACACACAAGGGGTTGACTGTGAACCTTGGCAAAACCAAGGTCATGATCTTTCACACATCCAGTGCAGTGAGGAGCGCTGCCACCTTCACAGCAGCAGGAGGACAGGTTGATGTAGTCACCTCCTATGTCTATCTTGGCATCACATTCACCAGCCTACCAGGACCCTTCACTATGAGGCAGGCTGCTGCTGACAGGCTCACCCGCGGATATGCAGCTCTGACCATGCTAGAGCGGAGATGCCACCAGGCACACTTTCAGGAGCCCCGCACGAAGGGCTGGCTTTTTGACACCTTAGTCACCCCGGCCCTGATGTACTCGGCGGCAGTATGGGCACCAGGATTGACGGATGACCAGTGGACACAGCTTGAGAGGCCACAGGTATGTATGATCTCACGCTTGCTCCGCAGCAAGAAGACAGTGCCACATGACATTATTAGAGCCGAGCTCGCCACACCACCTATGGTTGTAGAGGCATTATTCCAGACAGTCTGCTTCATCCAAAGGATGAGAGAGCTACCTCCTGACAGACTTACTCGTAGAGCATTTGAGGCAGCTATACAGCTATCAGAGAGTGGGCATGCGAGAGCTTGGTACTCACAGGTCAGAGCATGGTTTGAGGGACACGGTCTTGACATGGAGAGCCTACCACCATTCCAGTACGACCCCCACTCACCATCTGTTCACCTCTCTCGCAGTGAGAGAAACTTGGTATTGAGACAGGATCTGTGGCAGCTATACACTAGGAGAGTCTGGGAGTCACCTGGCTTGGGGACGAGGATGTCAGATTACAGAGACCAGTTTCTCACCATATTGTCTGGGGGGTTCATACAGAGACCACGCTATATGGACACATATATGCCACATAGCTCACGGGTGGCGATTGGTCAGCTGAGAGTGGCTTCACACAGGTTAGAGATTGAGATCGGGAGACATACTGGTGTTCCCAGGGAGGAGCGAGTCTGCAGAGCCTGCACAGAGGAGGTGGAGAGTGAGGAGCACTTTGTATGTAGATGCAGAGCATACACTGAGATCAGAGGCAGATATGAGGCCTTATTCAGAGGACAGCCCACTCTCCGAGAGATCATGGACTCTCGAGATCAGAGACAGCTCGGACGTTTCTTACTAGAGATACAGAGCCATCGGGACACACTACTACAGCCACGCACAGCTACACAGACAGAGGGGAGACAGTCGCAGCTCACAGACTTCTTTCAGAGGATTGCCACCCCTACCTCACCAGATACTCAGAGAGGAGTGACACTCCCACAGGCGGAGGTGAACCGAGCTAGACGACGACCACGAGTCACAGGCTACAGGGGCGTGAGCTCCCACCACCGACAGATCGAGGAGATCCGAGCCCGGGAGCGCCGTGCCACTGAGGAGCGAGTAGCTCAGATGAGGGCCGACCCGACAGCTTTCATCCGGGTAGCCTTGGCACCAACCCCGCCCATGTACCACATCTTACATCCCCCCATTTGTACAGGATGGAGCTAGAGAGCTTGATGCATTCTCATGATTGTACTACCTTGAGCATATAGACATGCATATACCCCTAGAGATAGAACCCCATCCCTCCTCAGATACTCCATTACCTACATTCAGTTCAGTTTTGTATCAGTTTTGTTTCATTTGTCTTTCCGATAGACGGATGACATACACGCCATGTACATTTGATTTGTCTCATAGGCCGATTTCGGCCTGACATAGACGTTAAAAATCTTTCTTTCTTTCTTTCTTTCTTTCTCTCTCTCTCTCTCTCTCTCTCTCTCTCTCTCTCTCTCTCTCTCTCTCTCTCTCTCTCTCTCTCTCTCTCTCTCTCTCTCTCTCTCTCTCTCTCTCTCTCTCTCTCTCTCTCTCTCTCTCTCTCTCTGTGCGCGCACAAGCAAATGCCTACACTCCGACCTTCTACCCACCCCTCGCCCTCTACCTACCCCTCGTCCCCCTGCCCACTCACCCTCATCCCCCTACCCACCCCTCGCCCCCTACTTACCTCTCGTCCCCCTACCCACTCACCCTCGCCCCCCGCTAACCGGCCCCCGCCCCTGCCCGCCCCTATCTACCTCTGGCTGTTACCTCCACAAAGACCTGGGGTCAGTACGCATCATCTTTGTACATAGTACTTGGACAGCCGCCCCTTCCCAACCCCCCTGATCCATGCCCACACACATGTGCTTTTTTCACCGCGCTGAGATGATGAAGAAACCCATTGACAGGATGAGGGCTGGGAGAGCATATGATCATGATGGCTTAGTCGCTGAGCATTTCATGCATGCCAAAGACCTACTAGCAGAGCTTCTAGCAGTTATGTTTAACCGTGCCATGTGTGAGGGCCTACCGGACACTTAGAGCCTATCTACGATTGTACCTATCTTCAAGTCAGGAGACCCCATGGAGCGTGGGAATCGTCGCACTATCATGATTGGACACACACTGGCACGGTTGTATGCATCCATTCTTGAGCAACAGTTGAGTAGATGGGCAGAGAGGGAAGGAATGCGTGCAGCTAGGCAGGCAAGGTTCAGGAGAGGCTTCTCTACTCTTGACCATATCTTGACACTTATGGCCATCATCAAGGAGGGCAGATCTCATGGGAGACGGATCTGTTGTAGCTTTGTGGACTTCCGCAAAGCCTTTGACACAGTACCCAGAGCTAGATTGATGCGCAATATACAGGAAATGGGAGTACCCACAGAGCTCATTTGGGGGATCATGGCATTGTACAGATCAATAGTAGGGCATGTACGCACCCCTGAGGGACTATCTACACTGGTTCACTCCACTATTGGGGTGAAGCAGGGTTGCCCGCTCTCTCCTACTCTATTCGGTATGTATGTGGGATGAGGTCTCTGACTACATTGAGAGCAATGGTGATAGAGGTGCACAGTTGGCACGGACATGGATTTCACTTTTGTTATATGCTGATGATATTGTGTTGATCTCCGAATCTCCGGAGGGAATGCAACGTCAATTGGATGCTTTGCATAGGTTTTCCCACGAAAGTGGTTTGTCTGTCAACCTTGGTAAAACCAAGGTTATGGTGTTTAATACCACCCCACAGTGGATCAGGAGGTCAGCACCTACATTCACATACGGCCAGGAGACTGTGGAGTACACAGATGCTTACACTTACCTTGGAGTGGTTTTTAGTGGACCTGCATTCTCACTTAGAAGAGCAACAGAGACCACACTGACTAGAGCCCATGCAGCATTGGGTAGATTGGAGAGGATGTGTTCGCAGGTTCAGTTTCAGGAGCCCCGGACGAAGCTCTGGCTCTTTGACACTTTGGTGGCTTCTGCATTGCTCTATGGAGCTGAGATATGGGGACCCTCATTGGATCACCACAAGAGGCCGGGTCGCATTGATGGATGGGGGAACATGGAGAAACCTCTCGTCTCTATGATCGTGGCTCATTAGAGCCAAGGCATCAGTACCACGGGCCATTATCCGAGCAGAGCTAGCGGCCCCCCCACTAGTGGTTGAGGCGCTCATCAGATCAGTCTCCTTCATACACCGCACATGGGAACTTCCTAGAGACAGATATGCTCGCATTGCACTTTAGTCCTCTCGACAGTTAGCCATGCAAGGAGATACAACATGTTGGTATGGGGAGATGGCATCATGGTTTCAAGCACATGGGTTCAGCATAGACAAGCTGCCACCATTCCAGTACTCACTGGATGCACCATCTCTCACTTTTACACAGTCCGAGATCACCAGGCTCATCTGCCAAGCCCTGACCCAGCTAGACACCAGGAGGACATGTATACAGCGAGCACAGGAATTGGGCATGAAGATGGCTTTCCATAGAGACCATCTTCTCCAGCTTACGGAGGATGGTTTTGTGACGAGACCCAGATACATGGACACCCACTTGTCTCATGGGATACCATGTGCTATTGACCAGTTACGCACATCTTCTCACTAGCTGCGGATTGAGACTGGGAGATACAGCGGAGTACCAGCTGAGGCCAAAACTTGCCCCTTGTGTGACATGGAGCCTGAGACAGAGTTGCACTACACATGCTGCTGCCCCGTCTACTACGAAATACGAGGCCGCTTCCATTGCTTGTTCAGAGAGGGTTTTGGACCACTCTCAAGAGTCATGGGATACGAGGATCAGAGATGCCTGGGTTTTTTCTTGCTCGAGCTGCGCAGACACAGAGATAGCCTGATGAGTGGCGAGGCTAGCCAGTCTCAAAGACGGATCACAGACTTCTTCATAGCAGACACGGGACAGCCGCAAGAGCCACTCCCACAGCAGAGCTCCCTCTCATCTCACACCAGAGGCACATTGATCAACCGAGCGATTGAGTTGGGGAAGTCTAGGCGCCCACGACTGCGGAGGACTACACAACATCGATAGAGGCTATGTCAGAAGATTCAGAGCACTCTGTCCAGGCATGCACGACGCCCGGTCAGAGTACGAAGATTGATGAGATCCGCCAACAACCGATGCTAGATCTCCTGTGATTCAGCTATCCCAGCAAGCCACCAATTTTTGCTTAGTTCACATCGACCAGTCTAGGATCCCATAGTATATATCTTTGTTTTGTTTTGTTATGTTGTTATTTTGTTACTCTGACTTTGTATCAGATCCACCACATTGTAACTTTCTGGTCTCATAGGTCACGTTGGCCTTTTGAAGACGTTAATATAACATTTCATTTCATTTCATTTCTCTCTCTCGGACAGAGAGAGATCTTTAGAGGCCTAGATGATAGTAGTAGATACCAGGTAGGGGCTGTTAGACACAGATCAATGCATTCTTTCAGTGATCTGCACACTCCACATGATATGTTTTTTTTGGTCCCATAGGTCACATTTGACCTTCGAGGACGATAATAAAATTTCTCTCTCTCTCAAGGACATAGAGAGATCTCTTTACACGCCTAGATGGTACCATGCGAGCAATCAACTCATTCTTTCAGAGATCCAGCCCACCTCCGGCACCCACACATTAGGGATTTACCCTTTAGAGTCCAAAGACACTTAGAACCAGTATTGAACAGTGATCACCTAGATTTCAGATACCTCGTCTCTACCAGCAAGAGGTGGTAGAGATCAAAAACCAATTCCAGTGGGAGATTGTAGAGCACCTGGCTCAACTCAGATCCAATGTAGGCATATTCTTCAGGGTGCTGCTGACGTCCCCATATTCAATGTATACCGTATTACATCCCCAGTATAATACATGATGAAGCTAGCTAGAGTGCATATCATACTTGCATACACTTTCATATAGTCGTGCATATTATGCCCCTAGCGGTGGAACTTTATCCTCCCTCCATCCACCATCATGGTCACCACCATTCTAGACCCAAGATCACCAGTTATCATTTATCTTTAGCTATAGTCTTTACTTTCAGTTCATCTTTTTCGTCGGATAATATAGATGCTTTCATAAATATCATCCAATCCACAGATGTAATCTATGCAATGCGCAAATACAGTTTGTGCAATGACTGAAGAAGAAAACGTGAAGTGTCACATAAGTTTTGATGAACGACTTGTCTAGTTCCTCAGCATAAACCATCATAACTGGTCCTGGACATGTGTCCAATTGTTGAGCCGACTCTAGGTTAGAACTGGCCTTGGACTTTTGTCCGACCCTTTGAGATAGTTATTAATGGTTTTGGACTGTGCCCAACCATAAGGTGTGAGACAGATATTCTGAAACACAAAATAGAGTTAAAAAGCTTGCTTTTTATGCTATTTAGAGCAAAACTCAGCATATTAAGCGATGGAAACAATTTTAAATGATTCTTGATTTCTCCACATGCTCATCTTGGCAGTGTCACATCGATCAAGTCTTGGTTACCCTTGGTCAAACCTATCAAGAGTGGGTGAAATCTACTCCGTCCCCGCTTCTCTCATCACCTCCTATAGGCTGGTGAGCGTCATGAATGCATTGGCATCTGTGCTGTGCAGCCTTGTCTGACCATGTCCCTACAATCCTATGTAACATTTTTATTCACCATGCAAAGCTGTCTCAAAGAACCACTTTAACCAGTAATATGATCTCCCAGCATATGTAAATCCTAGATGCAATTGCAGTAAGTCATTTAACTTGTAGGTAACATACACTTTGAAAAATACAGGATTCATCTCTTTCATAGTAAGTTCCAAATAGAAGCTCATTTGTTTATAGTTTTCTACAGTGTAAAAGAAAAAATATGAAATCTTCCTAATGTCCATTATTTACACATGTCTCATATTTTTACATTGACGTAAGCCCTTTTAGTAATACATGGTGTGTTCTGTTGCAGATGTTTGCTCTGGAGTTTTTGATGAAGATTATTTCTTTTGGTTTCCTTCTTACGCCCGACCCCTACTTGGGGGATGTATACAACTTTCTGGATCTGTTCTTACTTATCTTAGATGCACTCTTCTTGGTTCCCAGCTGGAACCCAACTCAATTAACCATTGTTCGTATACTCAGTGCATTCAGGCCACTGCGTCTCTTGTGCCGTATACAAGGCATGAAGGTGTTGACCACTAATCTTCTCCGTACCATACCTGCAGTTATGTCGGTATTAGCCTTCACATTTATAGTGTTCTCGGTGTTTTCTGTGGTGGGCGTTCAATTATTTAGAGGCAGATACTCATCATGCAACACACTTGTGGATCATAAAATCAATTGCGTGGGTACTGATCTCACCAGCTCTCAAATACTAGGTCCTCGAGTCTGGTCAAACCCAACATACCACTTTGACAATTTCCCTGCAGCTCTTTTGTCTCTTTTCATCATATCAACATTTGACAATGTCCAGGCAAGTATTCTGAAGCAAACACTGTTAGATATTTACATTATAGATTTTTAGTTTCAATTGTTTTCGGATATTTGCTAAGTTTTTCCTAAGTGAAGGAGCTTCTGCATAAGAAGCTATCATAATCACAAATCTAGTGGATTTCATTTATGTGTAAACTGCTTTGATACATGGGTTTCGTGTACAAAGATTGATGAAATAAGTCAAAAGATCCTGACATCATGGAGAAACTATCCAGGGCATGATCCATAAATTGTTGCATGTCTCTTTGCTTTAGATCTTCGACAGCCGGTTGCTACATCATCACTTTGTGACAGTTCTACATGTGCTTCTACAGAGTGTCAGTTCTAGCAACTCAGCGAGACGGTGAGTGGCCTTGTGGCAGGCAACGTGTAGCCCAGCTACAATGCTTGGTTCCAATTGTATACAATGGACCAGTGAGGCTAGAGCAGGTGGGGCTAGTCCTAGTCTTGGAGTTGTCCTGACGAGCACTTTACAGATGAGCATCTTGGCGGGAGTTCAGTGTGGGGTAGTCACGTCGTCACTCACCTAGAGATCCTTCCCATTAGAAGTCCACTGAAGTTAACCCTTACTAGATCACTTGCCTAGACAGCTCTCTACTTGATTGTATGCTCTGTGAAAAATGCCCATGTGTGGCAGTCATTCAAATCAAGGGAGATAGCTCAATATCTGCTACCAAGCCAAAGGTAAAGCAGTGGCATATATGCAGCAAACTATACGACCAAGAGCGTGTCCATAGATAAGATACATATAATCAAGTGTCCACCAACAACCATAAGCACAAACTCTCATCTATCCACACAAGGCTGCTAACATCTTAGTCCAAGGTGGTTGTTGAAGTGATGTAGGTAGCAAATAGGCCTGTTGAGAGATTGTGTGGTACCATCTTAGTTCAAGGTAGCAAAGAAATGTAGGCAAAAAAGAGGCCTTCCGAGCAAGCATGTGATAATTATTATCAAGAATATTGAGGCCTTCTTACATCTTAAATGAGCACACTGAAGTTCTTTTAAGCAAATGCAAACCCTTGCAATCAGATTGGGTTTTCCACAAACATTCTGTGGCCTTGGATAGAACATGATCAATGTGCTTTGCATTCCAAGCCAATAATGGAAGATGAAACTGTATATACGCCATAATGGTAGAGTGGACCAATCCGTTGACCTTCATGCTGTGGCTATGTGGAAATCTTCCGATTATTGATCTTGCGTTCAAAATGAGTCAAAAGTTAAGAGACCTCCTTTAATGAGACACACCAACCAAAGGGGTAACCAAGATGCCGAACCAACTGATCATGAGGAACAATTTGACTCGGCCACAGATGTAAATGCCAGCCATAATTAGAAAGGGGCAAAAGACATGACTGTACAAAATTGACATGTAAAGGGGTAGGAAGATCATATAGCAACAATGGATCAATATATCTTTGTACATCCCTGGCTGAGTTTTTTGGGAAAATTTACATATCATCTGCATAAGCCTCAGTCACATACACATTGGCAAATCAGGTTTTAGATTGTAACATAGATTAGCTAGCTTGGGTACAATAAATGACAGCCATATCGTATATCTAGCCTAGAGACGAAACACAAAAATCATTACGCATTAACCTTGAAACTTGTCCGAAATGAAATGGGCGCAAGGACTACAGTGGCTTAACACATCAGCATTCTGTGTATTTGTTGGACTGCTGGGCATCATTTGGAAAGCCAAACAGCTCACATGAACCACTCTAAGATTAATAGTAATGTCAAAGACAAAAAATTCAGAGCATACATGGAGTTATATTAAGGTTGTTTTTTTGCTTGCAGAATGGATATATTTATCCAGCTATGGATATTCAAGGTGCCAAAGGGACACAGCCAGCAAGAAACAAGAGCCCCTTGAACGTTATTTTCTTCATTATTTTCATCTGTGTGGGTGGCTTCTTCATTCTACGAATGTTTGTCGGTGTTTTTATTGATCAGTTTGGTTTAATTTCTGGGTCCAAGCTCCTCACTGAGAGGCAGAAGCTGCTACGTGACACTAATAGGATTATTCAACGTATGTCGCCATTACATAGACCAAAAGTTCCTCGCTTCTGGTTTCGAAAATTTTGCCACAGAATTGTTTCGAGCCCCAAATATCCAAAGATTATCAGAGCTGTGGTAATTACGAATTACACTTGGCTTTCGTCACACTTTGCTGGACAGCCTGCTTTCCTCACAGTCCACCGCAACCGTATTGAAGCATCTTTTGCTACCTTCTATGTTCTTGACATAACAGTGAAATTGTTGGGGCATGAGGTAAAGGCAATCTCTGTCTGAGTTTCTGTTATGATTCTTTTAACACATCCTTTTGAATAGTTTGAAATTGCTCTTTCATGCAGAATCTGAATACATATTCAATCCAGCATGATTTTTTCTGCATAGCAAGTCATGTGGGAAGTTCAATTAGGCTCTATTTAAAATCTCCTGTGTCTAAACAGTGCACAAATGTTTGCATCACAAGCAGTCATTGTGAGCTCTTCAGGCATCCATTTTTATTTTGATATAATGCATACAACACTCTTATATGTTTGTGCATTGATTGAATGTAACATGAACTTGAGCATAGTCAAACAGATCTGAGAGTGTGCTAACCTTTCTGTTGGTGTGGCTACATTCACCATAAAATAACAACCACATCTCACCCCGACACATACATTACACAAACATGTACTGAAGACATGTGAAGCAAACCACAAACAGATACTGGCTGAAAGAGAGATGCTTGTTTGGACTTAGAAGGTATCACATTCTTTTGCAAGCACGTCTGACTCTCATGCATTTACTTGTTATAGACACACGTTATCATTGCCCTGCAACATCCTAGATTTGTTTTATTTGTGCATCGAATTTGTACCCCAAATATTTGGGAGCTCGAGCATGAAATTGTTCAATGTTTTGTGTAGGTACGTGATTTTGTAGCAGACCCATGGAACGTATTTGAGCTGTGCAATGCAATTGTTAGTGAGACAATGATTATGCCAGAGACATTGTCATTAAGGAAGACTGTAGGGCGTGTTCCAATGGGATTAAGAATCTTTCGTGTGATACGTTATACTCCAAGGCTGAACACATTGTTAAGAACAGTGCTTGTCAGTATGATGCACATGCTGGATATAGTTTGGCTGTTAGGTATCCTCTTGGTTTCATTTGCCATCATGGGTGTTCAAATGTTTGAGACTCTCCGTGATGGGACATGCATCGGTCCAGACATGAATTTTGCAAACTTTGGCAGTGCCTTTGTTACACTTTTTCAGGTGCTCTCTCTCTCTCTCTCTCTCTCTCTCTCTCTCTCTCTCTCACACACACACACACACACACACAGAGCTGAGCATATTGAGGGCACCTAATCATCGCCCCCTCCCCCCCCCATACCGCCTCGCGCTCCACCACTCGTCGCGATCGCCGCTAGTGTGGTGCACACGTACATCTAGTGACTCCCAGCCGCCGTGCCCGCTGCTAGGGTGGGTGCACACGTACACCTAACTCCCTTGTGGACGGTGATCAAGCATGAGGAAGATGAACGATAAAGCCGACCCCCTAGAGGATGCCATTCAAAAATGCAAAGAGGAAATGACGGAGATCATTACCAAGTTGAACCGCAACCTCTGGGGCACAATAAACATGCTCGAAGGACGCGTGCTGATCCAAGAGAGCAAGATAAGCACGCTAGAAGACCGATTGACGACCCAAGAGGAAGAGATCGCGTCACTCAAGAAAGATCTCGCCGAAGCACGATCAAAAAACACACTGGAAGAGGGCGAACTGCAACCCTCAGTAATCGAAGAAATCAAAACGATCAAGGAGCAAGTACGGGCCATCAAAGAGGGAGAAGAGCAGCACAAAGAAATGACGACTTCTTGGGTGGATGTTCTTACCAAAACTCAACAGAAGGCGGACGAAGCCGAGAAATGGATCAAGGTGCCCAAGAAAGGAAAAGGGAAGGAGATAACGCCCACGCCCACACCCAACAACATCATTAATCAGACAGTAGAGGAGGAGCAGAGGAGAAGCGTGCGCGCTTTACATGTGAGAATTTGCGGTCTTAAAGACAAAGGCAATGTAGACGAAGAAGTAAAAGAACTCACTGCCTTGATGGGGATTCATGAGCCGATGCACACAAGGGCATGGAGAGTGGGCAACATAAAGAAAAATGGAAGCAGTGGAGAAACCTCAAAAGAAAGAGCACTCATCCTTCGTTTTCCCTCCATGGAAGCAAAGAAGTCATTCTTGAAGAAAAGACCAACTCTTAAAGAGACTGGCATCTTTCTCGGGGATGATCTCAATCTCTCGCAGATCGCTCATATGCAGAAAGTAATGCCGGAGATTAGAGCAGCAAGGGAAAAAGGCAAGATCGCTTTTTACCGAGACGGAAAAGTGGTAATACTAGAACGACGTCCACATGATGGTGCGAGACTTATGGGACCACACTCAAAGTAGCTGCCTAGAACTCCAATGGATCTATGCGTCTTGATGTGGGTGCCTTTGAGGATAGCTTTATTGGAAGAGACATCATCTTTTACTCTGAGACACACCAGGCCCCAGGGCAATCCATGCCTCACATCAGCGGATACAGGTGGGAGACAGCCTATAGACAGGAGACACGCTCAGAGCACAGAGGGCGGGGCTCGGGGGGAGTGGCAGTGTTATTTAGAGAGGATCTGCAGCCACTGATACATATAGCCCGCAGGGACGAGCAGGCTAGGTACATGTGGGTGAGACTGAAAGCAGAGACAGGCAGATACCTCTATCTAGCTATTTGCTACTTTCCCCCGAGTACATCAGTGTATGCATCACCTAGAGGACAGTCCCCTTTCTCTATTTTGGATGATGACATATGGGAGTTCTCTAGGGACATTATCATCCTAGGGGACTTCAATGCTAGGACTGCCCATCACCAGGTAGTGTTTTATGATACTTCAGAGGAGATGCTAAGAGAGATAGATGTTGTAGAGACGGGCCTTTCCAGACTATCACACGATGTGGAATATACTGAGTATGGGCGACACCTGATAGACATGGGCACTACACATGGATTGGCCATCTTGAACGGCCTACAGAGATTTCCTGCTTCGGGAGGTTTTACATGCTTCCCACACAGACATGGAGCCAGCACAGTGGACTATGTCACATAGTTACCAAGATCGGCAGTCGGAACGCGGAACAGGGAACGAGAACGCCCATAAATTTGCCATTCCCTGTTTAGAGCACTCACGTTCGTAACACGAAACGGGGTTCGGAATAGGAAATGGGAACGCGGAACGGGGCACGGAGTCGTGAAAACTACCATTCCCTGTTACTATGCTATGTCATGGCACAGCCAAATCTCATCTCTAGTATCCAGGATCTTACAGTTGAGCCCAAACCGGTCGGGGTAGCAGTGGATCATGCTCTGGTGTCGATGACCATCTCCTTCCAGTTCAGTGTAGCACACAGGCCACGAGTAGCAGCCCCTACTCGCTACACATTCACACGGGAGACAGATTCTGTATACATGGACGGAATCTACAAACGCCTATGCACTGAGGACCCGGGGCGACCTCTGGAAGAGCCAGCTACTATACTGACACAGACATTACATGAGGCAGCAGCAGAAGCATACCCACACACCCAGCCTGAGCAGAGCCTCCGATCAGGGAGCATGCCTCAGAACAGTTGGTACGATGAGGAGTGCCGCCAGACTAGAGCCAGACTTCAGAGGGAGGTGCTGTTGGGGGACGTCACTCACAGACAGTCACAGATTGACTTCCGACGCCTGGTGCGGCGGAAGAAGAGGGCTTTTTTGGCTCGACTTGAGCAGGATCTTTATCAGCTCTTCTTGAGTCAGGACTCGCATGAGGCGTGGCGGCTCTTTCATGAGCAGTCCCCCCCCCCCTGCTATTTCCTCTACAGAGACCTGGGGGCGGTACGCATCATCTTTGTACACAGTATCTGGACAACCCCCCCGATCCATGCCCATACGCATGTGTCTTTTTCACCGCTGAGATGGTGAAGAAAGCTATTGACAGGATGAAGACTGGGAGAGCATATGATCATGATGGCCTAGTCGCTGAGCATTTCATGCATGCCAAAGACCTACTAGCAGAGCTTCTAGCAGTTATGTTTAACCAGGCCATGTGTGAGGGCCTACCAGACACTTGGAGCCTATCTACGATCGTACCTATCTTCAAATAAGGAGACCCCATGGAGCTTGGGAATTATCGCACTATTATGATTGGGCACACACTGGCACGGTTGTATGCATCCATTCTGGAGCAACAGCTGAGTAGATGGGCAGAGAGGGAAGGGATACGTGCAACTGGGTAAGCAGGATTCAAGAGAGGCTTCTCTATAGAGCTCTTGACCATATCCTAACACTCAGGGCCATCATCGAAGAAGGCAGATCTCATGGGAGACGGATCTATTGTAGCTTTGTGGACTTCCGCAAAGCTTTCGACACGGTACCCAGAGCTAGACTGATGCGCAGACTACAGGAAATGGGAGTACCCACACAACTCATTTGGGGGATCATGGCATTGTACAGATCAGTAGTAGGGCATGTACGCACCCCGGATGGGTCAGGTCTTGGCGGATGAGCTTGGTGATCTCTGACTGTGTAAGAGTGAGAGATGGTGCATCCAATGAGTACTGGAATGGTGGCAGCCTGTCTATGCTGAACCCATGTGTCTGAAACCATGATGTCATCTCCCCATACCAGCATGTTGTATCTCCTTGTATGGCTAGCTGGTGTCTCTAAGAAGTGCCCATGTGCGGTTTATGAAGGAGACCGATCTGGTGAGCGCCTCCACCACAGGTGGGGGGGCCGCTAGCTCTGCTCGGATAATGGCCCGTGGTATTGATGCCTTGGCTCTAATGAGCCGCGAGATCATAGAGACGAGAGGTTTCTCCATGTTCCCCCATCCGTCTGAGCGACCCGGCCTCCCGTGGTGATCCAGTGAAGGTCCCCATATCTCGGTTCCATAGAGCAATGCTGAAGCCACCAAGGTGTCAAAGAGCCAGAGCTTCGTCCGGGGCTCCTGAAACTGAACCTGCGAACACATCCTCTTCAATCTACCCAATGCTGCGTGGGCTCTAGTAAGTCTGGTCTCTGCTTCTCTTCTGAGTGAGAATGCAGGACCGCTTAAAACCACTCCAAGGTAAGTGTAAGCGTTTGTGTACTCCTCGAGGAGGACATGGATACAACCAGCACGGGAATTGGGCACGAAGATGGTTTCTACAGAGACCACCTCCTCCAGTTTACGGAAGATGGTTTTGTGGCGAGACCCAGATACATGGATACCCACTTGTCTCATGGGATACGATGTGCTATTGGCCAGTTACGCACATCTTCTCACCAGTTGCGGATTGAAACTGGGAGATACAGCGGAGTACCAGCAGAGGACAGGACATGCCCCTCGTGTAACATGGAACCTGAGACAGAGCTACACTATACATGCCGCTGCCCCGTCGACTACGAGATACGAGGCCGCTTCCATTGCTTGTTCAGAGAGGGTTTTGGACCACTCTCAAGAGTCATGGGATACGAAGATCAGAGATGTCTGGGTTTGTTCTTGCTCGAGCTGCGCAGACACAGAGATAGCCTGATGAATGGCGAGGCTAGCCAGTAGTCTCAAAGATGGATCACAGACTTCTTCAGAGCAAACATGGGACAGCCGCAAGAGCCACTCCCACAGCAGAGCTCCCCCCGTCTCACACCAGAGGCACACTGATTGACCGAGCGATTGAACTGGGGAAATCCAGGCGCCCGCGACTGCGAAGAACTACCCAGCATCGACAGAGGCTACGACAGAAATTTCGGAGCACGCTGGCCAGGCATACACGACGACCGGTCAGACTACTAACCATGGAGGAAATTGATGAGATTCGCCAACGACCGATGCTAGATCTCTTGTGATTCAGCTATCCCAACAAGCGGCCCATTATTCTGCTTAGTTTTTGCTTGACTCACATCGACCCACTTAGGACCCCATAGTATATATCTTTGTTTTGTACTGTTGTTAGGTTATTTTGTTACTCTGACTTTGTATCAGATCCACCACTTTGTAACTTTCGGGTCTCATAGGTCATTGTGGCCTTTTGAAGACGTTAATATAACATTTCATTTCTCTCTCTCTCTCTCTCTCTCTCTCTCTCTCTCTCTCTCTCTCTCTCTCTCTCTCTCTCTCTCTCTCTCTCTCTCTCCCCTCCTCAGTCGCGGTCGTCTCGATCTCCCTAACTCTATAGCTCGATCAATGAGAGTACCGCTGGTGTGTGTATGGGTGGGAACCAAGCTCTGTGATGGTGGTGTCCCCTCTGCACTATTTCTTAATTTCTCACCTATGGAGGTTGAGGCACTCACCAGATCAGTATCATTTGTACACAGCTTATGGGACACCACCAGGGACAAGTATGCCAGGCTTGCTCTTGAGTCATCCAGATAGCTGGCATTACAGGGAGATACATCATGTTGGTATACACAGATGAGCTCATGGTTTCAGAGGCATGGTTTCAGCATCGACAGGCTGCCCCCTTTCCAGTATTCTCTTGATGCACCATCCTTGGCTCTTACACAGATGGAGACTACTAGACTCATTCGGTAGGATCTTATCCAGCTTGATAGCAAGAGGACATGGATAGAGCTAGCATGGGAGTTGGGTACGAAGAGGGTTTTCTATAGAGAGCATCTTCTCCAACTCACGACAAACGGATTTGTCACACGGCCCAGTTACATGGACACACATCTATCTCATGGGTTACGATGTGCTATAGGCCAGATTCGCACATCTTCACACCAGCTTGGGATTGAGACAGGTAGATTCAGAGGCATACGAGCAGACAGTAGGATATGTCAGTTATGCCATGCAGAGCCAGAGACAGAGTTTCACTACATATGTCGCTGCACAGTCTACTATGAGATACGGGGACGCTTTCATTGTCTATTCAGAGATGGTTTTGACTCGTTAGATAGAGTCATGAGATATCAGGATCAAAGATGTCTCGGATTATTCCTACTTGAGATTCAGAGACATAGAGACGCTCTATTGAATGGGCAAAGACAGAGACAGTCCCAGAGACGCATCTCAGATTTCTTCAGTCTGGGTACCACAGAGGCAGAGGGGACACCACCATCACAGAGCTCGGTTCCCACCCATACACACACCAGCGGTACTCTCATTGATCGAGCTATAGAGTTAGGGAGATCGAGACGACCGCGACTGAGGAGGGGAGCCAAGCAGCACCGGTGGAGATTGCGGCATAGGATCCACAGGATTCTAGCACGATACCCAGAGTGTCGATCAGGATAGGCTTCATGCTACTGCTATATTGTATCATGGTGACACTTATCCCCACTTTGTACCTTTATGGCATGATAACATTGCTCAGCCTACCAGCCACCCATAGGAGTCGGTAGCACTCCTATCAGTTCTTTGTTTGTAGTTTTCTTTGTTTGTACCCAGACTCATCATTGTAATCAGTTCTTTGTTTGTAGTTTTCTTTGTTTGTACCCAGACTCATCATGGGTAATCAGTTGGTCTCATAGGTCATTTTGGCCTTTTGTAGACGTTAATATATCATTTCATTTCTCTCTCTCTCTCACCTGAGAGGGTAGAGTAGCAGGGGTGGAGGACTGTTACTCAGCAGGAAAGGCTGACGTTTTCTGTGGTAGTATCGCAAAGAACTCCTTAGGGCAGGGCATCAGCACCAATGTTCACTAGCGGTCAAGAGGTGGAGTATGCAGATTCCTACACATATTTGGGAGTCATTTTTAGGGGACCCTCTTTCTCTATGAGAGAGGTAGCAACTTCTAGATTGACACGAAGATAAGAAACCCTTGCAAAGTTGGAGCGGACATGCTCATTTGCACGTTTTCAAGAGCGCTGCAGCCATGGTTGTTTGATACACTGGTGACATCCACATTATTGCATGGGGTACAGAGTTGGGGACCTAGTCTAGACCATTGGAGTTTGTCTAGTCGGTGGATGTAGAGATATGGAGAGACCACTGGTCACTAGGATCTCTAGGATGATCTGATGTAAGACCGTAGTGCCACATGAGGTCATCAGAGCAGAATTGAGAATCTAGAGGCAAGTGCCAGTTTGGACGATTTTTATTGGAGATACGTCGAGACTCGACATAGTGAGACACTGTTAGAGCATGCAATAGCATCAAAGGGTGGGAGATAGTCACACCTCACTGACTTCTTCCAGCAGCTCGCAATCGCGTCAGTATTCACCACACAAGGAGGGGTCGCCATATAGCAAGTTGAGAGGACCACAGCCAGGAGACAACCACAAGCTCCAGGATTTAGAGCTTGTAGACTCCATCACATTACCAGGCTTTCCCAAGAGAGACGAGCCCAGATAATGGAGGGCACAGCACCACTCATACGAGCTTCTCTCACCCTAGAGCCACCCATGTACCATTTATTACACCCCCAGTTTGGTATAGGATGGAGCTAGCTTGTGTGATGCACTCTCATGATTGTATCACCGTGAGCGTATAGACACCTCTTATGTATCATGTATCAGGTATCATGTACCCCAACTCTCCAAGGACTATATTCTTTTCCTTTTGTACCTTTTGTCCTTTCATCGATGGGCGGAGGACACACACATGTACATCTAATTTGTCTCATAGGCCAACTTCGGCCTCTAATAGACTTTAAAATCTCTCTCTCTTTGTGGTCTCATGGGTCATTTTCCCTTCTTGAAGACGTTAAAAGAACATTTCATTTCATTCTCTCTCTCTCTCTCTCTCTCTCTCTCTCCCCAACATTATTTGGGCTATGCATAGATGAGCTTGAGGACTTTATCTGCCAAACGACGCAAGATAATGGAGATGCACCAAACATAGGTCTCATTACTTTGCTACTCCTCATTTATGCTGATGATGTGGTTCTTTAAGCGCATAGCATGTCTCTCTTGCAAAAACTTTTGGATGCGGTACATACTTTCTGCGAGCCACAGGACTTTCAGTGAATGTCACGAAAACAAAATGTATGGCGATTTGTACACACAAATCAAAGGATCAGCCCGCCCTTATGTATGATGGGCAAGAGATTCAAGCAGTGGACAGCTTTAAATACTTGGGTATCATTATACCCTCGAATCATAGATGGGGGCAATTTGCAAAAACAAGAATTGAAGCAAGACAAGCAAGGTATTACGAGTTTGAAAACATGTGCAAACAAAGCGTCACTAGAAGGTGGGAAATAAAGTCCATGGCTTTCAATGCGTGTGTGGTCCAAACGCTATTGTATGGGGTAGAGGTATGGGGATTCCGGCCAGCACATGGAATGACATTGAGAAAATTCAGAAAAATTTCTTATGTAGACATATGGGGATAAAAACCACAACACCATCTCAGTGATGCTATTGGAGACTAGACAAAGACCATTGGAAATGCTTGCCTTGCAAAGAATGCATAGATATCTCTTGAAGGTGAAGCCGATGCCTCATAACCGTTTGCCTCACATAGCATGGGAGGTAGGATGTAAGCCGCAAAAGAACCACAAAAGCAAGTTTCTCACCTCTAGCCTTGTTGAGGACATCAGGAAATGGTTCTCTAAATGGAATGTGGGAGCACATGTGGACATGCATGTAGAGGCAGATACCGAGCATGAGCACGAGATGAATTTTGAACTACAATTACTTGAGGCCCTCCACAGCAAATGGAAGAATGCAATGCAGAGGTCCAAGTTTGAATACTATTGCAAGCACATAAACACGAGATACTGGGAAGAGTACAAGACCGGGGAAACCCAAATACATATCAGGACACCCATGTCTTACCGTGCAAGACGGGCCATCACCTTGATGCGGACAAAATCACACATGCTCAAAAGTGAAACGGGAGGATGGCTTAATATTGATGCAAACATGAGGAGATGCACTCAATGCAACTTGAACTCATTGGAAAATGAGGCACATGTAACCCTTGAATGTCCAGCATATGCACACATTCGGGTCGACTTTCCCCAACTTATTCAAGGATGTACTACATTTGAGGAGCTTCTCTCAAGAACACATCCCTCTCCAGTAGCACTAGGCATCTATCTTGCCAAAGTGCTAGAACATCACACCACACTCACAAACAAAATCACCACAGAATCATGACACGTCCCCTCCTTCACATGGGAAGGGGGGAGTCTCATATATGAGATTTTGGGTCCCATGGGTCATTTTGGCCCCCCAAGGATGGAAATACACCATCATCATCATCTCTCTCTCTCTCTCTCTCTCTCTCTCTCTCTCTCTCTCTCTTATTAACACACTAGCACACACACATGAGAAGAAGAGGAAAACGGTATAACCTTTCTATCACCCAAGTGTGGTAGATTGGTTATGCCATTTCCCTCTTGAATAACAGGTCTTGAGTTCAACTCTCGTAGGATAGATCTTTGAGGTCTCTTGGGATAGTTTCCTACGACGTTAAAATCCTCTTCTTCTTCTCTCTCTTTGAGGCCTTTGCAGATGTAAATAAACATTTTATTGCATTTCTCTTCCTCATAATCAACAAAGAACAGTTTTCAACAAAGAAAGATAGTTTCAATCAATGATATGTATTTAGAATATTTTCTAATCTAAACCGTGATGCATGTTTCATGTGCAGATAATGACAGGTGATAATTGGTCTTGTATTTTGATGGATGCACAAGCGCAGTTTCCTTTTTGCACATTGAAAGATTCTATCCGTGGCTCTGATTGTGGGAACTCGGCATTTGCCCTCTTCTATTTTGTTATTTTTATCACTCTTGCTACCCATATTTTTATGAACATGTTTGTGGCTAGTATTATCGATACTATCACCTTTGGATTGCTTAAAGAGAAGACTATTATAACGCCTGCAAATCTTACAGAGTACCAACTTCTTTGGATTGATAATGAATTTGACCCGACTAGCACAGGATACATAGGATTGCATAAACTTCGCTCTTTTGTGGATAGACTTGGAGTACCATTAGGCCGTCGCCACAACGCAGCTCCACAATGGTACCTCTCTCTCTCTCTCTCTCTCTCTCTCTCTCTCTCTCTGCTGTTCTGATGGCGGGCACTTGCTGCTATGGTGAGGGCTTGCCACTACTGCCCCCACAGGCTTGCGCCCTTGTCCTACAAGCTCGTGCACTCCAATTGGGTGCCCACAGGCTCGCGCCACTCCCCCCCCCCCCCCCCCCCCCCCCCCCCTCAGCTCGTGCCAGCACCACCCTCCCCAGGCCCCTACCTGGTCAGCAGCGGGCTCATTTTTGAGTACCTGCTGCATTTTTGACTGCTCACACCAAGATTGGAGGGCTGGTCCAGCCCTACACGCAGGCCCTTTTCCAGGAATGCAGGTCCAGCCATACACACAGGAATTCTGTGAGAAAGAAGTTTTCAAAAATACAATTTCTGCAATTTTTCACAGAAAATTTGCAATTCTTGCAGCTTTTTCAGAAGTACAGAACAGGTGCTTTGTGCAAACCGACACCGAGATGGGCCCGACATGGCGAAAGGAGTGACCAAAGAAGAAATGGCCAAGATGGACGACAAACTCCACACCGCAATCAAAGAGAACAAGAAGTTGGTGGACTGCACCATCAACACTATCATCAACCGCCTCTCCAAGCTTGAGAAAGAGGTGGAAGCCTTGCATAAGGAAAAAGAAGAATGGACCAAGGAGAAAGAGGCTAAAGAACAAGAGCACAAGAAGGAGACCGACAAGTGGAAAGGAACCCAAGAGGAATGGAAAAAGGAGAAGGAGGAAATGCAAGAACAAATGGCCATCCTCAAGGCCTCCATCGCTTCCCTCACCCCCGAAGAATGGGAAATCAATAATGAAACCAAAGAGGCCATTAAAGAGGAGCTCACTAAAGCCCTCACAGAACGCTTGGAAGACAAGCTCGAAGCAACGAAAGAGGGATGGGTAGAAGTGGTCAAGAAGAACATCAAGAAAGAAGCAAAAGAGGATGCACACAAGGAAGCAGCTCTCCTTGTACACACCACCCTCGAAGAGGAAAAAATGCGCCATGCCCGTTGCCTTAACATACGAGTCACCGGCATTGAAGAAGTGAAGGACTCCACCCCCGAGAAAGATGGCAAGACTTTATGTACCACTCTTGGATACAAAATAGAGGAATCAACCCCCTTCACCAAAGCTTGGCGAGCCGGCAAAGACCCCATCAAGAAGAGGCCTCTTATCCTCCAATTTTCATCGGAGGAAGCGCGGACCCTTTTCATTCGAAAGAGGGTAATTTTATGAGGTCTCACGGGCCCCCTCATCTACCTAGATGATGACCTCACAAGGATGCAAGTAGAGCATAGAAGAGCATGCATGCCTCGGATACAACAAGCGCGCAAAGAAGGAAAACTGGCCTCCTATCGCGACGGTCGCGTCATCATTGATGGCAAAGCCGTAGCATAGGGACTCGCGGCCTATGAGACACTATACGAGGAGATACACACGGCAGTTTGGAACTGCAATGGCTCTTTGTGGACACATCCAGGGAGATTGGAAGAGGTGATGCATGGTAGAGACATCATTCTCCTCACAGAGACACACGAGAGTTCAGAGAGAGGCCTACCCCGAGTACAGGATTACCAATGGGAGTCTACACACAGGAAGTGTACACGGCACAACACTTCTAGTCTGGCGGAGTAGCAGTCCTCTACCGCCGCTCACTTCATAGCAAGATACAGATAGTAGCACGCGATCCAGAGGCACGCTACATGTGGATACGGATTGAGCTATTTGAGGAGCACATCCTCTACATCGTCGTATGCTACTTTGCACCTAGCAGCTCCAGGTTTGCACAGACAAGTGGAGGGGAGACAGAGGAGGTACACACACACGGAGGAGAGGAGGAGGATGATACACACTCACCATATGCATGTCTTAGGGACGAGATCATGGAGTACTCTAGACTAGGTGAAGTCTTCCTCACGGGGGATTTCAATGCCAGGACACAGAGTAGACAGTGTGATATTTACGACTTCGACGACCCAGAGCTACTCTCCACTATGGAGGACACAGGGGCAGAGAGGATCTCTAGTGATACCACCACACCCACACCATATGGGAGGCACCTACTTCGCTTGGGATCACAGCACCGTCTCGTTATCTATAACGGGATGGCACAATGGCCATCATCCGGCGGCCTGACTTGTATACCGCCATCAGTAGCCAGCGGAGGTAGTACAGTGGACTACATCATTGGCTTCAGAGAGACAGCCCACCTACTCACATCCTTCACCATCCCACCATTGCCTATTGGGGCTAACCATGCATATCTCGCCCTCTCTCTCACTGGCTCACCCATCTCACATACACCACCTACATCCACACCATACACCACTATACACTTCACACATGAGCTAGCCCACGTTTACTCATCACATGTATATGAGGGGATCTACACTCTCGACCCAGACACACCACTCTCTACACTCACTAGCCAGCTCTCAACAGTTCTACACACCTCAGCCCTCAGTTGCTTTCCACACACTACCCACAGTGGCCAACCCCCCCGCTCTGGGACGATGCCCCAGAATCGCTGGTACGACGGGGAGTGCAGAGATTTATACAGACAGCTACGGGCTCGACGAGCCTTAGAGGAGATTACTGAGAGCGAGGTCAGACGACAGATGAAGGCCATCACACGTCGTAAACGGCGGGCCTTCGAGGAGGCATAGGAGCTTGAGCTATACCACCTTCTTATGAGTACAGACTACGCCACAGCATGGAGGACTCTGAGAGAGCCACGCCCCACCACCCCCCTGGAGGACCCCCAGATTTGGCATGATTATGCCGAGCGCTTGTACCAGATACTTGGGCAGCCACTGATCCCAGATCCATCTGATCCTCGACCTACCACCTCGACTTTCTTCACATCTAGCATGGTGGAGAGGGCCATCCGACGCCTTCAGCATGGCCGATCGGCATATCACACTGGACTACAGAGTGAGCACTTGATATATGCAACAGACACTCTTTCCCCCTTGATAGCACGTCTCTTCAACCGTGCCTTGGTTGAGGGACTACGAGAGGAGTGGACTATGCACACCATCGTGCCTATCCACAAGTCTGGCGACACCCTGGATCCAGGGAACTACAAGACTATCATGATTGGCCACACACTGGCCAAACTATATGGGGCTATTCTTGAGGCAGAGCTAGCACGCATGCAGAGGCGTCAGGGATACGAGCATCAGGACAGGCATGCTTTCGACGCACTTTCTCGACTATCGACCACATTTTCGTGCTTCGCTGCCTAATTGATGGAGCGAAAGCACGGAAGAGGAGACTCTACTGCTGCTTTGTGGATTTCCGCAAGGCCTTTGACACTATCCCTAGAGAGAGACTCTTCCAGTGCCTTCTGGAGCTACAGATACCATCTGAGATGATATGGGCCATTCATTCTTTATACGCACAGGTCTTTGGTAGAGTGCGCTGCCCAGGTGGACTATCGGATTCCATTGCTAGCACTATTGGTGTGAAGCAAGGATGTCCCCTCTCCCCGACTCTATTTGGTCTCTACATCGACAAGATATCAGATTACATTCTACGCGGAGGAGGGGCGGGATCAGACTTGGCAGGTATACCAGTACATATTATGCTTTATGCTGATGATATCATTCTAGTTTCTCAGACACAGGAGGGACTACAGATCCACCTACTAGCCTTGGATGATTTCTGCACACATCGAGGGCTCACAGTGAACCTTGGCAAGACCAAGGTCATGATCTTTCACACCTCCAGTACAGTGCGGAGCATAGCAGTACTCACAGCAGCAGGCAGGCAGGTCGATGTGGTTGATTCATATATATACCTGGGGGTGACTTTCACTGGCACCACTGGTAGATTTTCCATGGCACAGGCAGCCCGAGACCGGCTTACACGAGGATCTGCAGCGCTGGCCACCTTGGAGCGCAGATGCCATCAGGCCCTCTTCCAGGAGCCCCGCACCAAGGGGTGGCTTTTTGACACTCTAGTCACACCTGCCATGATGTATGCAACCGATGTATGGGCTCCAGGGCTATCCGCATCCCTATGGACACAGATAGAGCGCCCACAGATCATCATGATCTCTCGTTTGCTCCACGGCAAACCCTCAGTACCACATGATATCATCAAAGCAGAGCTAGCTACCCCACCGATGCTAGTAGAGACTCTCTTTCAAACAGTTTGTTTCATCCAGCACATGCGAGAGCTCCCACCAGACAGACTCACCCGCAGAGCTTTTGAGGCATCGATACAGTTGCATCAGGAGGGGGACACGAGGGCATGGTACTCACAGGTCATAGAGTGGTTTACATCCCATGGCTTGGACATCACGGATCTGCCCTCTTTTCAGTATGATCTCAACTCCCCTCACATATGCCTCTCACACACCGAGAGGAATCGAGTTCTCAGACAGAATCTCTGGCAACTATACATCAGGGAGACATGGATCACACCCAGAGAGCCTCTTCCCACGAAGAGGCAGTACTACAGAGACCACTTCCTCACTATTCTAGCAGATGGTTTCATCCAGAGACCGAGATACATGGATGTCTATATGCCACATAGAGCACGGGTCGCCATCGGACAGCTCAGAGTATCATCACACCAGCTAGAGATTGAGGCAGGCAGAGCGGCACATGTCCCCAGAGCAGAGAGGATATGCAGACTTTGCACAGCAGAGGTTGAGAGCGAGGAGCATTACGTATGCAGATGTAGAGCATATGAGGAGATTAGAGGCAAATATCCAACCTTGTTTGCAGATCATCCCACTCTACATCAGATCTTTGAGTCCAGAGACCAACGACAGCTCGGCCGCTTCCTCATAGAGGCACGGCAGCATCGGGACTCCCTCCTCCAGGCAGCACTAGGGATGAGAGACGAGCGCCAGACACAGCTCACGGACTTTTTCCAGAGGACCATAGCAGCACCATCACTTTCAACCACCCAGAGAGGAGTGACTCTACAGCAAGCTGAGGAGGTCCGAGCTCGCAAACGCCCACGCACACATGGACGTAGGGCACCCCGCCTACACCAGAGAGATCCAAGAGATCCAGGAGCACTACTACAGATCCTTGGAGGAGCGACGTACTCGGGCTTTTGCAGATCCAGCCGCCATCTTACGCGGATTGTCCTCACCCTACCCATCCATGCATCATGTATTACACCCTGATTATGGGACTGGATGGAGTTAGAGATAGGATAGCATCTCATGATTGTATTTACCCCAGCATATAGGATTGCATCTCTCCCCCAGTTTTTGGAGCTCCACCCCACTCTCTTTGTATCACCTCCCCCCAGACATTACACAGGATAGTTTACTTTTACTTTTGTACCCTTTTATCCTTTATGGATACACAGAGGACACCCACCTCATGTACTTTGATTTGTCTCATAGGCCGATTTCGGCCTCTTTATTTCTTTCTTTCTGTGTGTGTGTGTGTGAGAGAGAGAGAGAGAGAGAGAGAGCGCGCGTGCACGCGCGTGCTCATTTGTGTGCGCACATTGTCACCCCAGCTTTTGGTCATTGGCAACCGACTTATTGGGATGTTGTTTTTGGGAAGCTTGAGGACATATTCCTGGATGTCCCTTTACTTCTTCTCTCATTGTTGATTGGAACGTTGCCACTTTGCATTTGGCTTGGAATGGTCGACCATCCGATGTGGGTAACTCTCTTCGTTTGGAGAGTCTGCATTGGAGCAGGGCCTTCGCTTCGACTTTGGTTCAATGGTCTCCTCGCCAAGCATATTTTCTTGCCCAAAAAGGAATCTGTCAAGTGCATCAGGTGCTTGATGACTCGGGTTATGTTCTTTCGCTCGCTAATGCAATGTCCCGCTTTCGGTTGGATCCTCACTATTCTTCTCTCTAGCGGGAAATTCAAAGGATACTTGCTGATCACTCACCCATTCCTCCTTTGGATGTGGACTCTCGCTTCTCTGATTGGAATCTGGCTACTACTAGATTGGACTGCATCTCAGATGGTAGTGTATATGCCATCCTTCAGTCTGATATATGGATTTTGCATCATGGTAATCAGATGTCGTTGCGACAGTGTCTCGTATTTGGCAGAGTCGTCTCCCATTGAAGGAACGTGTTTTCTTGTGGCGCTGCTTGGTGGGAGCTCTACCTGTTGGCAGTGTGTTACATGCACTACCCTAGATGCCTTGAAGCTGAGGAGACCGTGCCACACTTACTATGGCGTTGTCGCCACTCCATAGCCTTCATTCGGCAAGTGTCAATTGCTCTTTGGCTGCGTTTTCCTTCCGGCTCTTTTCACAGACGATTTTGGCTCTTTGGGGTGCTTCAGTCACCACATTCCCAGTTTGCGGTGTTCTTCACCTGGGTCAGATTTTGGACTCTGTGGGCCATCTGGCACCACAGGAACTCCTTAATGTTCCAAGGCACTTATGTTGACCCCTTCCCCTATTTTAAATCATCTCTTGGTCAAGCGCTACATTTTGCTTATGACGCTGGAGACATCACTCTTGATGCCTATAGGATTTACTTTGATTGTTTCCAGCTTTCGGAGCCTCATAGTGCTCCGCTCTTTGTATCCCTTTCTTTTCGTGGGATTTCCTCACTTTGAGGTTTCCCACTTGTAAAGTAATCAAAGCAAATTTACCAAAAAAAAAAAAAGTGTGTGGGTGTGTGGGTGTGTGGGTGAGAGAGAGAGAGAGAGAGAGATTATTTGGGGTGTGTGTGTGTGTGTGTGTGTGTGTGTGTGTGTGTGAGAGAGATCTAAAGACTGTCGCGACCTTCTCCTGTGACTTGCCGCGCTCACTGTGCCTGCACCAGCGGGGCTATGCGCGTGTGTGTGTGTGTGTGTGTGGTGACTACTGCAGCCTCTGTCGCGAACCCTACTGCAGCCCCTGTCGCGAACCCTACTGCAGCCCTCTGTCGCGAACCCTACTGCAACCTCTGTGCCACTTGTAGAGCTGAGGTTTGCCCTTGTCTGCACGCGACCCTTCAATGCTGAAGCAGCGAGCAAATGTCAGCCAATTCTTCAGCGACAGTGGTGTGATACTTCGTGGTGCGAGAAAACAGGTGTTGCAGCTGTCTTGTGACTGTAACAGAGGAAGAAACACTGCAAATGCCCCCAGCGTTGTGAGCCTTCGGCAACTCTTGTACAGCTTTCGCTCCCCATTCTGTGTGTGTGGGTGTGGGTGTGGGTGTGTGTGTGTGTGTGTGTGTGTGTGTGTGTGTGTGTGTGTGTGTGTGTGTGTGTGTGTGTGTGTGTGTGAAAGGTGTGGTGGGGGATTTGGGGGTGTGGTGAATCCTTCGGCCTCGTCTGGTGCGCGACTCTGTTCTGCACAACATCTACTCTGTGCAGGCCCTTCACAGCGCGCCAGGGGTGGAAGTTTGATTTCACGGTCACGCGGTCCTTCCGTCGTCTTGTGAGCGAGAGAGGAGTGTGTGTTTTTGTACAGCTAGCTGGTGTGTGTGTTTGCCTATGTATATAGCAGTCATATATCAAAAACTCCCAAAAAAAAGAGAAAAAAAAGAAAAAATAAAAAAAGAAGAGTGTGTGTGTGAGAGCTTCACATGGATTCGACTGATCAGTGTATATATAAGCGTTGGAAAGCCATGGAAACTTCGGAGATGGATGCTTTGAGTCTTATCAAAGAATGTTTGCATGAGGACTTCGACGATGCATGTCAAGCCTGGGAAGGCTCCGCTCCTGTTATGAAAGTGCGCATCCCTATACAGGAGCTCATGGATCCCGATCCTCAATATGCACTTAACGCTGTGATTCTTTTTTTCCCGGGCAGAATGCCTACTACTCAGGATGTAGGCCAATGGGTTGATTTCCTTCTCAAACGGCAAGCAGTCCGAGGGGTTTACTTTGGTGCGCGAAGGTTCTACGAAGTCTTGCTGGCTGACATGGATGCTCGGGATGCTTTGTTTGAAATGTCTCCTCTATTCTTCAATACGCAGATGACTCATGTGCTGCCCTGGGCTCTTACCAAGGACTATCAAAGTCTCATTCGTCACAAGTGTCCCGTCTGGGTTGAGGTCGTCGACTTTCCTTGCACTTGGCGTCATTTTCTTCCTTTGTTGGCTGCTCAGTTAGGCAAAGTCATTTGCCCTCCTAAGCTGGAGGCAAACACAAACCGTTTTTGTATTTTGTGGGACACGGATATCCCCACACCAGCAGGTATTTCGATCGATTCTGGGGATACAGTGGTTGGAAAGCGCCCATTTAAGCTTAAATGGCGCAAGCTTGTAAATTCTTGCTTCCGATGTGGCAAATTTGGTCATATATAGTCAGAATGTCAGGAACCAAATGTGCAACCACCTCCTTCAGCCGTGCCTGCTCCTCAACCTCGCTCGCCTCCGAAACCTTCTACTGAGGTTCAAACTAAAGGAGTTTCAACCTCCTCCCCCTCAGCCGGGGCCATTAAAGGAAAGGGGAAACAAGTACAATTGTCTGCACTTACAGCTTCTACAAATATTAAAGACAAGGGGAAAGAACAGGTTTCGACCTCTCAAACATGGATAGTGCCCAAGAAACCCGTCAAAGCTACTACACCTCTTGTTCCGGCATCTTCTCGTAATTATGTGCCTCCTTTGAAGAATGTTGCTCAGAAAAAACTCCCTTGTAATGACAACACTTCTTTGGCTGAAGCTTGGGACAAGGTTGTTCGTTCTTACAAGGAGGTTGTTACTGGAGAAGCTTCTTCATCGCAAGGTGCATTTCCTATCAATTATCCAGGTCCAGGTATTGACCCACCTTCTCAGGCACCTTCAGCTGGGAAGGATGTGTTGATGGACACTGGTACTTGAGTTTTATTTCCCCCCTTTTCTTTCTTTGTTTCCTCGTCCACCGTATATACCATATAGAATGCATAGTTCTTTGAATTGCATCTCCTATAATGTGCGTGGGTTATGCAATCACGACAAGTGGCGGCTTACCTGGCACTATTTACATACATGTAAAACAGACATTGTGGTTCTTCAAGAGCATAATCAGCATCAATTTGCAGGACAACCTTCTTACTTTGCGGGCTACTGGATGGCTTATGTAGGATCAGCTGGCCATTCTGGAGTGCTTATGCTTGTTCGACATGAACTCTTCCCGACCTTGGTCTTTAATGACCCGGCTGGGAGATGGATGGTCATCCAATGTATTGTTAATGGAGAAGTTTTCGAATTTGGAGGATTATATGCATACACAGCTTCTGCAGATAGAGCACGGTTGTGGAGTGCTATCTCTTCTTATTGTTGGCGTTCCAATGCCTTTCTCTGCGGGGATTTTAATAATGCACCAAACTTTGCGGATAGTACTACTCGCCATTCTCACATGCTTCATATGGAACGGCAATCTTGGGACCAATTTATGTCGACCTGTAATGGGCTTGATTTGTGGCCCTTTTTGCATGCGACTCATCCAGGCTTTACTTTTCAGCACAATGCTCAATCCATGTATCATGCTTTGCTAGATCGATGGTATCTTTTTCACATGCAACAATATGATGACATTGTATGCGAGATGAGAATTGATTATGCTATGTGTCTCTCGGATCATTTTCCCGTATGCTTGAAACTTCGTTTTGGCTCTTTTGAAGTCAATGATCGCCTACCCAAGAAAAGAATTCTGCATGTCAATAATGCTTATCTCAAGCATGAGCCTTTTTGCACTATGATTGTGAATATCATCCCGCCTTTGCTATCCCAGATGTATGTTGACATGGACATAGCATGGTTTCGTTTTTTTATGCATGTTCAATCAGTTATACAAGATTATGGCAGGGATTATTTGTCACAATTAAGGGAACGGGTTAACCAGGGAAAGGATGCTTGTAGCCGATTAATGCACTTGGCTAATCATTCTTCTCTTACTGATGCTCAAATGACTGAGTTGTTTTCTGCTCGTGCAATATTAAGGCACAATGATGAGAGAAAATTGGCCAAATGGCAGACTCGAGCTCATCAACAGGCTTTTGCAGATAAAGGATGTGCTTCTAAACAATTTTTTCAGCATTTGCATCACTCGAGGCTGTCTCAAGCTATACGGAGAGTCAAATTACCCTCAGGGGAGTGGACCTCCACTTTTCGAGAGCTAGCACTAGCCCTACGCTCTCATTATGGCAAGATTTTTGAGGCCCCTTCTTCTCCCACGAGAGAAGCGTGCCAACCATGTTACATGTTTCTATCGCATGTCACTTCCATTCTCTCGTTGCGGCAGGCTCAAGACTTGGAAGCTGTTTTCACTGAGTCGGAATTGTATGCCAGCTTGCTTGATTTAGGTCGATGGAGAGCTCCTGGTTGGGATGGTCTCTCTGTGGAATTCTTCTTGTCTTTCTGGGATTATTTGAAGTTGCCTCTATATTCATGATGAATACAGCTTCGGAACAACAGGAATTACCCTCCTCTTGGAAAGAAGGTTTGCTCAAGCTGATCCCTAAGCATGCATTGTGCGAAGAATTTTCACATTGGCGGCCTATTACACTTATGCATGTGGTATATAAATTAATGGCATAAATGCTTGCTAATCAACTCAAATGCTTTCTGCATCAAGGCTTGCATCAATCTCAATACGGCTTCATTTCGCTACGTCAAATTACTGATAACCTAGTGAATGTCATTTTTGGTATGGAATATGCAAAATATACTCGACAGGATGTATTAGTCATGCAGGTTGACATTGAAAAGGCATTTGATACTGTTCTTTGGGATTACATTGCGGATACCATGCGACATTTGGGCTTTGGGCCTAGGCTATCCCGTGTCGTTCTTCTCTTGTATGCAAACAGTACTTCTGCAGGCTTGTTGGATGGTTCTCTCACAAAATCTTGGCCTTTGGGACGGTCGGTACGGCAGGGCTGCCCATTGAGTGCTTTGCTTTATGCGATCGCTACTCATCCCTTGTTTATGTATTTGGATTCCTTGACCTCCATTGGTAGGCTACATGGCCTTACTTTACCTTCTGGTCGACAGTTTGCTAGTCAAGCTTATGCGGATGACTCTTTGTTCATGCCTCGCAATAACTATGATGATGTGCAACAGATTATGCATACTCTTCACTTGTTTGGATTGGAAACAGGTCTCAAAGTTAACTTTTGCAAATCCAAGCTATTGCCTTTGAAAGAGTGTGACTGGCATAAGATATTGTGGCCTGGGGAGATTGTTCCTCCCCATGTCCTGGTTCGCCATCTAGGTTATCCGCTGGGTTCGAATGTATCGGCCATCAAGAAAACGAATTGGGTGCTCCAACGTCTACATTCCAAGTTGAATTATTGGAAATTGTCCACGTGGCCACTTCATGTGCATCTCAGGATTGTCCAATGCATCCTTGTGGCTTATGTGCAGTTTTACTTGCCTTTGTTATCCTGGCCTCGGTTGCGTTTGCAATCCCTCATGTCCAATATTTTAAAGGATTTTTTGTCGGACCTCGTCTAGCAAGAGGCTTCGGCCCCTATCGATGGACAAGCTATGTTCTCCCAAGCGGCTAGGAGGGTTGAATATTTTGGACTTGAGACGTCATCTTTTGGCTCGGAAAGCTATGTTGTTGCCCGTTTTGGTAGAGCAGCAGCAACCCTGGGCTCTCATGGTCACACATTTGTGTGCGCACATTGTCACCCCTTCTTTTTCTCATTGGAAACCGACTTATTGGGATGTTGTTTTTGGGAAGCTTGAAGGACACATTCCTGGATGTCCATTTACTTCTTCTCTAATTGTTGATTGGAAGGTTCTCACTTCGTATTTGGCTTGGGATGGTCGACAATCCTCTGGGGGTAACTCTCTTCGCTTGGAGAGTCTGCATTGGAGCAGGGTTTTTGCTTCGACTTTGGTTCAACGGTCTCCTCGCCAAACGTATTTTCTTTCCCAAAGAGGAATCTGTCAGGTGCATCAGGTGGTTGATGACTCAGGTTATGTTCTTTCTTTCACTGATGCTGTCTCCCGCTTTCGGTTGGGTCTTCACTATTCTCCTCTCTGGCGGGAGATTCAAAACATGCTTGCTGCTCATTGGTCCATTTCTCCTCTAGATGAAGACTCTCGCTTCTCAGATTGGAATCTAGCTACTACTAGATTGGACTGCATCTCAGCTGCCAGTGTCTATGCCATTCTTCAGTCTGATGTATGGATTGTGCATCGGGGTAATCAACTGTGGTCGCTTTCCGAGTCATCCTTGTGGTGGCAACACGCATTGTCTCGCATTTGGCAGAGTCATCAGCCTCTGAAGGAACGTGTTTTCTTGTGGCGGTGCTTGGTTGGAGCTCTACCTGTTGGCAGTGTGTTGCATGCTCGGCATATTGCGCCTTCCCGCTGCCCCAAATGCCTTGAAGCTGAGGAGACCGTGCCACACTTGCTGTGGTGTTGTCGTCACTCCAGAGCCTTCATTTGGCAAGTGTCGACTGCTCTTCGACTACGTTTTCCTTCCGGCTCTTTTCACAGACGATTTTGGCTTTTTGGGGTGCTTCGGTCACCACAATCTCAGTTTGCGGTCTTCTTCACCTGGGTCAGATTTTGGACTATGTGGGCCATCTGGCATCATAGGAACTCCTTAATGTTCCAGGACACTTTTGTTGACCCCTTTCCCTATTTCAAATTATCTCTTGGTCAAGCGCTGCATTTTGCCTATGAAGCTGGAGACATCACTCTTGATGCCTACAGGATTTACTTTGACTGTTTCTAGTCTTCGAAGCCTCATAGTGCTCCGTCTTTTGTATCCTTTTCTTTTCGTGGGTTTTCTTCCCTTTGAGGTTTCCCACTTGTAAATTAATCAAAGCAGATTTACAAAAAAAAAGTGTGAGAGAGAGGGAGAAGTGTGATTGTGTGGACATGCGCGTGCGTGCGTGTGTGTGCGCGCGCGAAATTTAGCCCCCTGTCGCGTGAGCCTCTGCACCCTGCTGCATCTCTCAGCACCTGCGCCAGCAGGTGGGTGTGAGTGTGCGTGTGTGTGTGTGTGTAAAGCGGCTGCTCCTCAGTCCTGCGTGCGCTGCTGCTCAAGTCACCTCTCGCGCTGCCCTGCCTTTGCTACAGCAGCAGTCCCAACGGGCCCTCATCACCTACGCACAGGCCTCTGCTGGTTCAGTGACGGACAGCGCTGTTGTGAGGTTTGACAGTAGCACCCGAGTGTGTGTGTGTAAGCATCGTGTGTGTGGGTCTATGTCGAGTGTGTGTGTGTATACGCTTGTGGGGGATTTGGGTGTGTGGTGAGTCCTTCGGCCTCGTCTGTGGTGCGACTTTGTCTACACAACATCTACCTTGTGCATGCCCTTCACAGTACGTCAGGGGTGGAAGTTTACTTTCGCCTGCACGCGGTCCTTCCATCGTCTTGTGTGTGAGAGAGGGGTGTGTGTTTTTGTACAACTAGCTGGTGTGTGTGTCTGCCTATGTATATAGCAGTCATATATCAAAAACTCCTTTAAAAAAAAAAGAAAGAGAAGAGAGTGTGTGTGTGAGAGCTTTGCATGGATTCCACTGATGAGTGTATATATAAGCGTCGGAAAGCCATGTCGGAGATGGATGCTTTGAGTCTTATCAAAGAATGTTTGCATGAGGACTTCGAGGATGCACGTCAAGCCTGGGAAGGATCTGCTCCTGTTATGGAAGTGCGCATCCCTATACAGGAGCTCATGGATCCTGTTGCTCAATATGCACTTAACACTGATTCTTTTTTTTCCGGGTCGAATGCCTACTGCTCGGGATGTAGGCCAATGGGTTGATTTCCTACTCAAATGGCAAGCAATCCGAGGGGTTTACTTTGGTGCGCGAGGGTTCTACGAAGTCTTGCTGGGCTGACATGGATGCTCGGGATGCTCTGCTTGAAATGTCTCCTCTTTTCTTCAATACGCAGATGACTCATGTGCTGCCCTGGGCTCTTACCAAGGACTATCAGAGTCTCATTCGTCGCAAGTGTCCCGTCTGGGTTGAGGTGGTCGACTTTCCTCGCACTTGGCGTCATTTTCTTCCTTTGTTGGCTGCTCAGTTAGGCAAAGTCATTTGCCCTCCTAAGCTGGAGGCAAACACAAACCGTTTTTGTATTTGTGGGACACGGATATCCCCACACCAGCGGGTATTTCGATCGATTTTGGGGATACAGTGATTGGGGAGCGCCCATTTAAGCTTAAATGGCGCAAGCTTGCAAATTCTTGCTTCCGATGTGGCAAATTTGGTCATATGCAGTCTGAATGTCCGGAACCAAATCTGCAACCACCTCCTTCAACCGTCCCTGCTCCTCAACCTCGCTCGCCTTCGAAACCTTTCTAGTGAGGTTCAAACTAAAGGAGTTTCAACCTCCTCCCCCTCAGCTGGGGCCATTAAAGGAAAGGGGAAACAAGTACAATTGTCTGCACTTACATCTTCTCCAAATATTAAAGACAAGGGAAAGGAACAGGTTTCGACCTCTCAACCTTGGATGGTGCCCAAGAAACCAGTCAAAGCTGCTACACCTCGTGTTCCGGCATCTTCTCGTAATTATGTGCCTCCTTTGAAGAATGTTGCTCAGAAAAAACTCCCTTGTAATGACAACACTTCTTTGGTTGAAGCTTGGGATAAGGTTGTTCGTTCTTACAAGGAGGTTGTTACTGGAGAAGCTTCTTCATCGCAAGTTGCATTTCCTTTCAATTATCCAGGTCCAAGTATTGACCCACCTTCTCAGGCACCTTCAGCGGGGGAGGATGTGTCGATGGGCACTGGTACTTGAGTTTTATTCCCCCCTTTTTTTCGTGTTTCCTCGTCCACTGTATATACCATATAGAATGCATAGTTCTTTGAATTGCATCTCCTATAATGTGCGTGGGTTATGCAATCATGACAAGTGGTGGCTTACCTGGCACTATGTACATACATGTAAAGCAGACATTGTGGTTCTTCAAGATCATAATCAGCATCAATTTGCAGGACAGACTTCTTACCTTGCGGGCTACTGGATAGCTTATGCAGGATCAGCTGGGCATTCTGGAGTGCTTATGCTTGTTCAACATGAACTCTTCCCGACCTTGGTCTTTAATGACCCGGCTGGGAGATGGATGGTCATCCAATGTATTGTTAATGGAGAAGTTTTCGAATTTGGAGGATTATATGCATACACAGCTTCTGCAGATAGAGCACAGTTGTGGAGTGCTATCTCTTCTTATTGTTGGCGTTCCAATGCCTTTCTCTACGGGGATTTTAATAATGCACCAAACCTTGCGGATCGCTGGTATCTTTTTGACATGCAACAATATGATGACTTTGTATGCGAGATGATGATTGATTATGCTTTGTGTCTCTCAGATCATTTTCCCGTATGCTTGAAACTTCGTTTTGGCTCTTTTGATGTCAATGATCGCCTACCCAAGAAAAGACTTTTGCATGTCAATAATGCTTATCTCAAGCATGAGCCTTTTCGCACTATGATTGTGAATATCATCCCGCCTTTGCTATCCCAGATGTATGTTGACTTAGACATAGCATGGTTTCGTTTTGTTATGCGTGTTCAATCAGTTATACAAGATTATGGCAAGGATTATTTGTCACAAGTAAGGGAACAGGTTAACCAGGCAAAGGATGCTTGTAGTCGATTAATGCACTTGGCTAATCATTCTTCTCTTGCTGATGCTCAAATGACTGAGTTGTTTTTTGCTCGTGCAGTCTTAAGGCACAATGATTAGAGGAAATTGGCCAAATGGCAGACTCGAGCTCGTCAATAGGCTTTTGCAGATAAAGAATGTGCCTCTAAACAATTCTTTAAGCATTTTCATCACTCGAAAAAGTCTCAAGCTATAGGGAGAGTTAAATTACCGTCAGGGGAGTGGACCTCCACTCTTCGAGAGGTAGCACTAGCCCTACACTCTCATTATGGTAAGATTTTTGAGGCCCCTTCTTCTCCCACGAGAGAAGCCCGCCAAGCGCGTCATGTGTTTCGATCGCATGTTACTTCCATTTTCTCATTGCGGCAGGCTCTAGACTTGGAAGCTATTTTCACTGAGTTTGAATTGTATGCCAGCTTGCTTGATTTAGGTCGATTGAGAGATCCTGGTTGGGATTGTCTCTCTGTGGAATTCTTCTTGTCTTTCTGGGATTATTTAAAGTTCCCTCTATTATTCATGATGAATACAACTTGGGAACAACAGGAATTACCCTGCCCTTGGAAAGAAGGTTTGCTCAAGCTGATCCCTAAGCATGCATTGTGCAAAGAATTTTCACATTCGCGACCTATTACACTTATGTCTGTGGTATATAAATTAATGGCATAAATGCTTGCTAATCGACTCAAATGCTTTCTGCATCAAGGCTTGCATCAATCTCAATACGGCTTCATTCCGCGACGTCAAATTACTGATAACCTAGCGAATGTCATTATTGGTATGGAATATGCAAAATATACTCGACAGGATGTATTAGTCATGCAGGTTGACATTGAAAAGGCATTTGATATTGTTCTTTGGGATTACAGCGGATACCATGCGACATTTGGGCTTTGGGCCTAGGCTATCCTGTGTCGTGCTTTTCTTGTATGCAAACAGTACTTCTGCAGACTTGCTGGATGGTTCTCTCACAGAATCTTGGCCTTTGGGACGGTCCGTACGGCAGGGCTGCCCTCTGAGTGCTTTGCTTTATGCGATCGCTACTCATCCCTTGTTTATGTACTTGGATTCCTTGACCTCCACTGGTAGGCTACATGGCTTTACTTTACCTTCTGGTCGACAGTTTGCTGGTCAGGCTTATGTGGATGACTCTTTGTTCATGCCTCGTAATAACTATGGTGATGTACAACAGATTATGCATACTCTTCACTTGTTTGGATTGGCAGCAGGTCTCAAAGTTAACTTTTGCAAATCCAAGCTATTTCCTTTGAAAGAGTGTAACTGGCATAGGATATTGTGGCCTGGGGAGATTGTTCCTCCCCATGTTCTGGTTCGCCATTTGGGTTATCCGCTGGGTTGGAATGTATCGGCTGTGAAGAAAACGGATTGGGTGCTCCAACGTTTACATTCCAAGTTGAATTATTGGAAATTGTCCACGTGGCCACTTCATGTGCGTCTCAGGATTGTCCAATGCATCCTTGTGGCTTATGTGCAGTTTTACTTGCCTTTGTTGTCCTGGCCTCGGTTTCACTTGCAGTCTCTTATGTCCAATATTTTAGAACATTTTTGGTAGACCTCGTCTACGAAGAGGGGCATTCGGCTTTTATCTATGGACAAGCTGTGTTCTCCCAAGCGGCTTGGAGGGTTGAATATTTTGGATTTGAGACGTCATCTTCTGGCTCGGAAAGCTATGTTCTTCCCAGTTTTGGTGGAGCAGCAGCAGCCCTTGGCTCTCATGGTCACACATTTATGTGCGCACATTGTCACCCCTTCTTTTGGTCATTGGCAACTGACTTATTGGGATGTTGTTTTTGGGAAGCTTGAAGGACACATTCCTGGATGTCCTTTACTTCTTCTCTAATTGTTGATTGGAAGGTTGTCACTTCACATTTGGCCTGGGATGGTCGACAATCCTCTGGGGGTAACTCTCTTCGCTTGGAGAGTATGCATTCGAGCAAGGTTTTTGCTTCGACTTTGGTTCAACGGT
Organism: Adiantum capillus-veneris; assembly: GCF_014529385.1. Taxonomy (NCBI): domain Eukaryota; kingdom Viridiplantae; phylum Streptophyta; class Polypodiopsida; order Polypodiales; family Pteridaceae; genus Adiantum; species Adiantum capillus-veneris. The sequence continues at coordinate 26,078,240 of NC_140952.1, read as the reverse complement.
CTCCTCGCCAAGCGTATTTTCTTTCCCAAAAAGGAATCTGTCAAGTGCATCAGGTGGTTGATGACTCGGGTTATGTTCTTTCTTTTGCTGATGCCGTCTCTCGCTTTCGGTTGGGTCTTCACTATTCTCCTCTCTGGCAGGAGATTCAGAGCATGCTTGCTATAACTAAGTCAGACTTTGTAAATAATTAATTTATTTACGAGAAAAGAATTATCTAACTAGTTGTGTGCACATCAGAATAGATTTAGCAGTTCTGGGGCCTCAGGTGCGCCCAAGTTTGGGCCAATGCACCTCAGGGAGACCCTAGCAGAAAATACCCTGAAGCCCTAGCGATTGGGAAATCGGGTCTTCAATGAAGGGGTACATAGTAGCCTCAGATTTCAGGCTCAGAAAATTACGCACGCTAGTGCAGGCACAGGAATGAGATGGGGTCCTTAGACTATTAACCCTAAGGCTTGATTATTTTACGGCCTTAGGATAAGTTAGTTAAAAGTATTCTTAAGTGATTTTGCACTGGACCAAATGGCCGGACAAGTGGAACAGGTAATGCCAGAGCATTGTTGGTACGGCAATGCGCTATGGAGCAGATAAAGTTTTCATTTGTTGCATCTATGTATGCAGTTGTGCACTTAATTGCACATTTCATTAACTAGCCTAGGATTTTTAAAGTCAAAAGTTGAATGGTTTTTAAATTTTAAAGTAAGTGTGCCACTTGGCACACTTTCCCATGCAATCTCTCTCTCTCTCTCTCTCTCTCTCTCTCTCTCTCTCTCTCTTCATGCTAGCGCCCCCTCTTCTGGGAGGCTTTAAGAGAGCAGCCCCTCCCCCTCTTGCCAGGTTGGTAGTGCACTACCTCCCCAAGTTGACCATCCTCTACGCAGTGAAGCTCTCCATTGGAGCTTGAGAGCAGCACCTTGTGGTGTATGTGGAGCCTCTGAGCACCCATCAGCTAGAACAAGGCCTCTCATGGTTGCTTGCAGCTTTGGGAGAAGTTTCATCGCGTAAAGTAGTAGAAAACTCTCTTTCTCCCTTGTCTAGCTGCTGCAAATTCCCTGTTTTCAGCCCCTAATCACTTGTATTAGGATGAATTTCAGCAAAGTCTTAATAGAATCTCATTCCCTACTACCTACTCTACACATACACCAAGTTTGGAGCATTTCCATCGCGAAAAAGACCTCGATTTTGGCATTGGAACGCGCTCAGGTAACAATTTCTGGTTATGTGCAAAAAATTACAGCAAGCGTGTGTGTGTGTGTGTGTGTGTGTGTGTGTGTGTGTGTGTGTGTGTGTGTTGCATGTTTCTGTGGTTGGTTAATTGCATGAATGATTACGCCCAAAGTGGCATAGTTAGCGGAAGATAGACCCTCATTCGTGAGAGCTTCCGATGAGTTTTGTGGAAGGTAGACTCTCCCCTACGAGAGCTTCCCAAAATCTCGTAGAAGAGGATAGATCCTCTCAGTAGTCAAAGAGCAGTTCTTCTACTCTCTCAGTCAGAAGCAGAAAAAGGACAAGAAAGAATAGAGGACGGGCTTTCGCCCCGTTCCTGTGCTTGTAAAGATTCTCCCTTAGTAATAAAGACATTCTCTTTATGGGGGGGGACCAGCCCATCTTCTGGTCCCCAATGAAGTGTCAAGCTTTCTCTCTCTCTAATTCTCTTGAGTATTTGAAGTGCAATTAAACGTCAGTTTACACTTCCGCATTTTTGTGACAGTGGTATCAGAGCAAGGTCATCTCTCTCTTCCTTAAGGGATTGACGACTCTTAGCAGACTGCAGAAATGGGAGGACGCGAGATAGAGATCTCTCTCCTTCAACAGCAGGTGGAAGAGTTGCAAAAAGCTCTCTCCCATCCAGAAGTCCAAAAGATTCTCTATACTCTTGAGAAGGGAAGGAGAAAATGCCGATGGGGTCGGGAGAAATCCCGCAGAACCCAAAGGCGCCAGAACCAAGGAAAGATCCTTTGATTGGAGCCTCCCGCATGCACGAGAGGCACAGGAAACCTCCAGAACGTCATGTGCGGTTTAACCCAAAGGTTCAAGAGCAGGATCCCCCTGATTCCCCTCAGTTCTCTTTCATGAAGGATCTGGATGACATCGTTGCTCCGGAAGACATGTTTCTTGACGATCCGTCGCAGCAAGAAGTGCATTCAAGGGAAAAGACTCCTGTCCATAAGGAGTCTAAGCATAGAAAGAAGGAGCACCATAAGAAGAAGCACCACAGGCAGAAAACATTCAAGTCGGGAGACAAAGATGTGAAATTCGACACCTACAATGGGCGGCGTGATAATGACAAAGCGTTGGCTTTTATCCGCCAATTCGAAGTTGCATTTGATGAAGGGAATTTTAAAGAAAGATCCAAGCTTCGCCTTGTTAGTATGTACCTGAAAGGCACTGCCAGTAGTTGGTGGCTAACCCTTATCCTGGAAGATCGTAAACCCCAAGATTGGAGTGCTTTCAAGGAGTTCTATGCACAGTTCCTTCCTCCAGACTATGAAGAAGAGGTAAAGAAAGAATGGGATCGACTTTCACAGTCGGAGAACGAAACTGTTCCACACTATGTGGATAGGTTTTGGGACGTTCTCTTGAAAGTCACTCCATTCAAGAAGATTGACGATTCGGAGAAGATGCGCAAGTTTGAAGCAGGTTTGCATGAAGCCTTGCAAAAGGCTATGAAGCTTTACCCTCGAGGTAACTTGCAAATACTTATAGAATCAGCCCGCATAGCCAATGGAATACATGACAAGGATACTCCCAGGAAGATGGGGCAAAGCACTTACCATGCCAAGCAGAAGGCTCTCCATGAGCAGCCTACCTCTACTTCTTCTTCTCAAAAGAAAAAAAGAACCGCCTCCGAAGCAGAAGCAAAGCCAAATCAGCCCAAGAAAGGGAGATATCTCTCTCCTGCTGAGTTGCGAACTTACATTAGTAAAGGAAGATGCTTCAAGTGTGGACAAGTTGGTCATATGAAGGGTGACTGTTCTACTAAACCTCCACAACCACCCTCTTCCAATGCAGTCCCAGATGTACAAGGAAATACAACCAAGGATGGAAAAGAAAGAGCTCTTCTTAAAGCATGGGGTAGCATCAACAACCAACAAGCTCTCATTTTGTTTGACCCTGGCAGTACAGACAACTTCATCTCTACCAAGCTAGCTGATGACCTGAACTTGCAGCCCAATCGTTTTGGAGTTTCTATTCAAGCACAATCCGCTTTCAAAGGGCAGAACTCAAACTCTACTCTAATCATAGGGAAGTTGAATCTAAAGGTCGACGACTACAAAGATCAAGAGTCTTTCTTACTAGCTTCACTTGAAGGATGCGATGTTATCTTGGGAATGCCTTGGCACTACAAGATGCATCCCATTCCGGACTATGTTCAGAAAACCTTATCCTTTGCTCATAAAGGAAAGAAGTATCTTGTACTTGCAGATGCAAGTGATTGGCATATTTCTATCGCCAATCACATTGCCATCAAGAAAGAAATGAAAAAGTGTGTTTCAGCGTACTTAATTTTTGCAAGAGAGAGAGATGTGTCTATTTCACAACTTTCTTCCTCTTTAGAGAAAAAAAGACTTAAGTTATTAGAAAGTTATAAAGATTGTTTTGCAGATGAACTTCCAAATGAACTCCCACCTTCGCGACCTGAGGATCATACAATTGATTTGATCTTAGGAAGTTCTCCTCCAAATCAGCCCCCTTATCGAGTTAGTCTAATGCAGCAAGAGGAAATTCTTAAGCAGGTTAACGAACTTTTGGAGAAGGGCTTAATAAGGTGTAGTACTTCTCCATATTGTTCACCTGTCTTACTAGTACAGAAAAAGGATGGCACATTCCGTATGTGCATAGACTATAGATCTCTAAACAAGATCACAATCAAGAATCGATTTCCAATCCCTCGGATTGATGACATTCTTGACAAGTTACAAGGAGCAAGTGTTTTTAGTCATATAGACTTGAAGAGCAGTTATCATCAAATCCGCATAGCTCCTCAGGATGTGCATAAGACTTCATTTAGAACAACCTTCGGGTTGTATGAATTCTTAGTGATGCCTTTTGGACTCACTAATTCACCAGCCACATTCAACAGAATGATGGATAGAATCTTCCACTCATATAGAAGCTTCACAGGTGTTTTCTTTGATGACGTCTTAATCTTCTCAGAGACGAAAGACGAACACTATAAGCATCTCGCCTTAGTATTTGAAGAACTACGCAAACACAAATTATTTGTGAATGCTAAGAAGAGTGAGTTCTTTCTAAAAGAAATCCACTATTTGGGCCATATAGTATCTCACAATCAGGTGAGAATGGACCCTGATAAGATTCAAGCAGTTGTAGAATGGCCTACGCCAACTACAGTACATGATGTACGAAGTTTCGTTGGTCTCTGTTCTTATTATCGGTGTTTCATCCGAGCTTTTGCCGCGATAGCAGGTCCCCTCCATGACTTGACAAAGAAGCGGATTCCATTCCATTGGGGGTCTGGACAAAAACAAGCTTTCGAAAAGCTTAGGTATCTACTCAGTCACGGACATGTTCTCACCGTCCCTAATCTTCGCAAACCTTTCGAGGTATACTGTGATGCATCTGGAGATTGTGTAGGAGCAGTTTTGAACCAAGAGGGTCACGCGATAGCCTATGAAAGTCGGCGCCTTAAAGATGCAGAGTTGCATGTCTCCATATACGAGAAAGAGCTAATGGCAATAATTCATGCTCTTTCCATTTGAAAACACTATCTATTAGGAGCTGATTTTATTATCAAGACAAATCATCAAAGTCTTCACTACTTTCTCACACAGAGAAAGTTATCAGAAAAGCATATGAGATGGGCCAACTTTCTTTCAATGTTCCATTTTCAGATTTTACACACTTCTGGAACGAAGAATGCAGTTGCAGATGCTATCTCCAGGTGTCCAAAGATCAATGCACTAACAACAATTTATCATGAGGAACTAGAATCTCTCAGCGAGATGTATCGTCAAGATCTAGACTTCGCCACAATTTGGGCAGATCTTCAAGCTGGTCACTCAAGGCCATCTCATTCCATTAGGGATAATACACTCTATCATCAACAAGCAATATGCATAGCTCAACCCTTACGACAGAAGGTGATGGATGAAGCATATAATTCTCCTTATGCCGGGCATCAGGGAATTGCTTCCACCACTAGTGCCCTCGAAAGGTATTTCTTTTGGCCAACACTCCGTGCGGACATTGAAAAACATGTACGTAAGTGTTTAGTCTGCCAAAAAGTAAAATATGACAGACATAAAGTTTATGGCAAGCTTCAGCCGCTCCCTGTGCCTAACATGCCATGGGAAAGTATTGCCATGGATTTTATTACGGATCTACCTAGATCCAAGAATGGAAATGATGCAATCTGGACTATAGTAGACAGATTCAGTAAGCAAGCACATTTTCTTCCAGTAAAGAAGACGATCAAAGCTGATCGCATGGCTAGAATATTTCTAGCTCATATTTTTAAACACCATGGATTGCCAAAGACTATTGTCAACGATAGAGATCCCCGCATGACTAGTCTATTTTGGTAGGCATTGTTCGAAAACTTTTTTTTTTTTTTTGAGAAAAAGATCCTTCTATTAGTTAATGAAAACTGCCCATAGGGCTACATCCACCTCTGCAAGAGAGGGCTACAACAAGCATGGTGGGGAGACTCTCCCAATGAAAAAACAGCATATGTACAATGGGGCTAAATCAAGAGATGGGAGGAGGGAAAAGCCACACAGGTGGACAGTAGTGCCATCTGAGCACCCCCTGGACCATGGAGTAGAACGGCCCAGGGCGCCAGAGTCGAAGGAAAGCCTCGCGGCGCTCCCGCATGCGGTCGGAGCTGCCCTGTAGTCCCTCAAGCTGTCCTCTGAGAGTATGGATCAGCTCTAGCCAAAAGTCACGAACAGTCTCTGCTGGTGGTACAAGGCGAGCCTCAAAGATGCGGAAACAACGGGCCCGCCAGATGAACCAGAGAGCTAGGCCGCTGATGAGCTCCCAACACTCCGCTCTCTCACTGCTCCACTCCTGTGGAGTAAGGTCTGTAGAAGGCTGGAGTGTAGGTCGACCCCCCTGTATCACTATCATCCTGCTGGTGGAAGATAGCTCAAACTGGAGTGCCGGGCCCGTGAGGGTGGACCAAGCCGCTGCCCCCCAAGTGTACTGTCGAGCCGTGGAGAGGGCAGGCATCAGCCGAAGAACTCGTAGCCACACCTGCTGGGCCGAGGGACAGTCCCAAAGACAGTGACACTGACTCTCCACCAACTGGTCACAGGCTGTACATGCGGCCGAGAGACCACTATGTACAAGCCAGCTCCCTACTGCTGTGGCTCTGTGTGCAACCAACCACTGGAACAAGGTGACGCGCCTCGGCTGTCTGGAGTCCCATAGCCTCTGCCAAAAAGCTGCCAAGAACTCAACTGTGAGACCCTCCTCCTGCCAATGACGTGCTGCAGCGGGGCGGGCCTCACTCTGTGCTGCAAGTATATGACGTCCAAGCCGAACAGTGTACTGAAAGAAAGGGACTCCTGGGCGGTCTGCAAAAGAGAATGGGTCCCTCCATAGCCACTCACCAGGATCCCACTGTACTCGTGCCAGTGGACAGCACTCCCAAGCCCATAGCCTCCAGTGTCCTGTCTCAAGAGCTGCTGGGTCAGGGTCTATGACGCAAGTCCTCCCACAGATGCCCACAACTCGGATCCTCTGGAAACAACACTCTGCTACCTGCGGGGCCTCTACTGCAACTCTCTGTAGTCGTCCCCCACCCTGAAGCTCGAAGAACAGGGCTGGGACAGTCTCTGAGCAAGCCCTGACTGAAATGAGAACCTCCAGTCGTGTGAAGGCTCCCATCCACCGGGGTGCTACTGGCTCGAGAGGCGTGAGCCAGTCAGTTGGAACTGACTGTGAGATGTCCTGACACATGCTCTGAACCCCTCTCATGCCCTGTAGCTGGACAACCTGCACCTCCTTTGACAAACCTGTGAACTCTAGCCAGTCACCTAGAGAGCGCGCTGGACCTGCTGCCATGGGACCCCAAGAAACATGAGGCCTACTCCCAACCAAGTGGCCTCGCTGAGTGCTAACCATGGGGTTCCAGACGAGGGGCTGCCGTAGGCGCTCCTCCGTGCACGTCGGCTGTCTCTGCTCTAGGCCACGCCGTAATAGCTCCCAAGAACGAAGCAGACTCACAGCGAATCGGTCCTCCAGTCTCCTGCTCAAACCAACTCGACGCAACTCTGTAAAGATCCATCTGGTCGAAGGTTGCCAAGGGCCTCCTGACTGAGGCACCCTGGCACGAAGCCTCTGCAACAAGAACTCCTTCCAGGGCTCCTCGCCTGGAAGAAGTCCTCTGACGACGAACTTCCCAAGAAGGGCTCTGCTCTGCTGTTGCGGATCAATGATCCCAAGCCCTCCCTGAGAACAAGGAAGTGTGATGACCGACCAAGCCACCTTGGCTCGGGCAATCTGAGTGTCGCGACCTGACCAAAGGAAGTTCCTGATCAGCCTCTGTACCTGGCTGATGCAAGAACTCGAGAAGATCCAGCAAGAAGTGATGTACCACGTAGTCGCCAACAACACCTGGTTGGCAACTACTACTCTACCAGCCAGCGAAAGTCGTGCTGAGCTCCAATGTAACAGCTTTCTCCTGATGGACAGGAGAAGAGGAGCAATTTGCTGCTCGGGGGACAAATCCAAACCAACCTGACAACCCAAGTACCGAACTGCAGTCCCCGGAGGAATCCACCTGAAACCCTCTCCTGGCATCCAATCTGGCACAGGAGCACTACCAACCGAGAAAGCCACTGTCTTTCTCCAGTTGATTAGTGCGCCCGATGCACAGCAGAAGGTCTCCAAAGCCTGCCCACATCTGTGTAAATTGGCCTCCTGGCCCTCTAAGTACAAGGCTGAGTCGTTGGCAAACTCAGCGTCCAGAAGCTCATCTCCCCGTAGAGGGAGTGCTAAGCCCCTCAAACCAACCTGCTGTGACACCAAAAATCTGCTCATCGCCTCCGCATAGAACAGAAAGAGAAAGGGGGCAAGAGGACAACCCTGTCTGACCGATCGTGTGAGCATGAAGCGCTCACCTCTACCTCCTGCCAAAAGCACCTGACTGTGAGCCTGTCTGTACAAAGCTGACACCCCTCTGATCCAAGCCTCTGAGAAGCCCATCCTGCGTAGCGTGCCCTCTAGAAAGTCCCAGTCGACTCTGTCGTATGCCTTCTCAAAATCGAGAAGAAGAATCACAAGGTCCTCCCCACGGAGCCGTGCAAGGGCAGAAGCCTCCCAAAAAGTGAAGATGTTGTCAAGGATACTGCGTTCCTTGACAAAACCTGTCTGAGTCCCATGTATAAGGCTCTCCAAAAGTGGCTGAATCCTCAAACTCAGAGCCTTGGCAAGAATTTTGTAGGCTGAGTTGAGAATGGTGATGGGGCGCCACTGTCGAATCTCATCCAAGGAGCCACCCTCCTTTGGAATGAGGTAAATCAGGCCCTCACTCATGCTATTCGGCATCACTCCTGTGTGCAAAATGTACTGAAAGGCACTACAAAGATCTGGGCCAAGCAAGTCCCAGTACTCCAAGAAGAAGCTGGGAGTCAGCCCATCCTCACCTGGACAGTTACCACGAGGGAGGGCCCTAAGAGCCGTGTACAGCTCCTCAAGCTGAAGAGGTAACTCAAGCCTCTGCCGCATCTCCTTAGTCACAAGACAGGGCATCTGTGCCCAAACCTGCTCCCTGCATGCATCCTGTCTCTCTGACTCGGGCTCAGCCGACAGTAGCTCACGGTAAAAGTCAGTAGCGACTGCACGCATATCCTCAGGCTCACAAACAACTGACCCATCGGGTCTCCTCAACTGATTGACCTTGGCATGCGAGTGCCGAGGTCCCACTGTCTCAAAAAAACCACCTGTCACCCTGTCACCCACATGAGTCCATTGAGATGCCTGTCGATGAAAGGCAAACTCATGGCGCCTCTCCTCTGTGCAAGCAAGCTCCTATCGAGCCTGCTGTAACTGCTCCTCCAACCATGGACTGTCTGGATGCTGCTCCTGTATCCTCTGTAGTGAAGCAATGCCTCGTCTGAGACGCTGCTCCTCCTCTCTCGCTGCAGCCCGTCGAGCCAGAGACTCCTGGAGAAAGAAGTGGCTAAGCTGAGCTAGGCCTGAGGCCACTCTGTCTGCAGGTGGAGCCTGGCTGTCCATGCCCTCTGTCCATAGAGCCTCGACCCTCTCTCTGAGTGCTGAGTCCAACAAGACCCGCTCTGGGATGCGAAGCATCGTGCTCCCACTCCTCTGCCTATCTGCCACTGTGAGAATCACTGGTGCATTGTCCGAGAAGGATGTCCCTGCCAGGATGCCCACTGATCCCCCCAAGTCACTGAAGTGGTCACTAGTGTAGAAGCGATCTATGCGCGATAGATTCACTCCTCCCACTCTGCGGTCCGATCTAGAGAAGGCAAGACTCTCTGGAGGCCTCACAAAGCCAGAATGCTGCCATGTATCCGAGACCCTCAGCGTCATACAAAACTTCTCCCAAGCTGCTAACTCGACTCCATGCACAGTAGCATGGCTGCCTCCGATCCTGTCAGAAGGGTTCTCCAACATGTTGAAGTCCCCTCCTACACACCACTGGTCAACCTGTGGCAATGACTCAACAATCTGTGACCAAAACTCTGCACGAGCACTCGCCACATTGGGCGCATAGATGTTCAGGAAACCCACAAGGCTACCCTGAACCTGCATAGTAATCCACTGAGCCCTGCCTGGTACAATAATCCCTCTGCCCACAATGGCCTACTGTAGTGAGTCAGCAATAGTCATACATACCCCACCCTGGATGCCTCCAGGTCCAAAAGCAACTAACCAAAAGGTATCATAGCGTCCACGCAAAATCTAACCACATCGCTGAATGCGGCTCTCAGACAAATGGTGCTCCTGAAGCATAAGGAGATCAATCTCTCCTCCCACAAGGCAACGCTGAAGCTCCTGACGCAATCGGCCCCGTTGTCGCTGAAATTGGGGCCCACCTAGTCCTTGCACGTTCCACGAGACGATCCTCATGGGGAGCGAGAGAGAACAGATGCTGCCGCAGCAGCAAGACAAGCTATCTTCGAAGAAGGCTTGGGTGGGGAGTAATCTGCATCCGAGCGTCCTCTAGATAGGCGAGACTGCAGTGAGTGCCTGGTCCAAGCCCAAGCAGAGCGAGCCGTGCGTAAAGCAACCTCCTCTATCCAGGAGTCCTCATGAATGAATACATAGCAAGGCAAACACTGCGTTTCAGCAAAAAAGTACACCACAATGTGTCTACATCCTGCTGAGTCTGGGGGTGTCACCGCAAACTTGGCCAGTGGCCACAACGTCTGCAGCAAATCTGTAACGCCAAGTTCTCCCATGTGGTGAGAGAACTCGAGAACCTGTGTATGCAACCATCCCACCACTGAGTCGAGGGACCACTCTGTCTCAGTTCTGCCACAGAGGGGGAAGGAGAAACCAACTGCTGAGTCCAAGGCCTCTGTCCCCCTAGCGGCGAGGAACAAAGTGTGGACTCTGAAGCAGGCTGCCTCGTGGTCTGCTGCGGAGTCGCCAAGAAAACGAGTAAACCCGTAATCGAAGAAATCCCAGCGGCGTCGGAGGTCAATGCTCGTCAAACCACGCGGGATAGCTGCAAGAGAAGATGTCTGAATCCGCAGAGGGGGCCGCATGAAGGGCTGACCCTCTCTCGTTAGGCGACTCGTGGCAAAGGCGCTGCCAAGAGATCTCCTAGCCGCCGGCGAGGGTCCAGTCTCCTGAGCCGACTGAGGTACTGAAGCAGGAGGAGGGGGAGAAGGGGCTGGGGGGGCGGGGGAGAGGAGAAGCAGGGTGGGGCGGCAGAGGGCGGTAGCAGAGGGCGGGGGAGGGCATGAGGAGGAGGAGGGGAGATCGGAAGGCGGAGCGGCTTGCGAGGGTGAAGCGGAGGTGGAGGCTGGCGAAGGAGGCTCCTCTTGCTCAAGAGGCCCAAAGCGGTTCCCCGTGGGAACCCACTGCTGCTGAGTAGGCACCTGGGGGCCACTCTGAGTGCCAGGCTGTCGCTGTGGCCCCTGGCGTCGACGGCCACGGACCTGCTGCCACCCCTCCTCCGCTAGAGCCCCAGGCTCGGAGGGTGGCGCTGAATCTGTGCTCTGTGTCGCTGGCTGTGGCTGCGGCCCAGCCTTGGCAGGTTGGGGCTGAGGCTGGGGTGCCGGTCGTGGTCTCCTCCGTGGACAGGCCTTCGCTAGGTGGCCCATCTGTCTGCAAATGAAGCACTGGTTCGGGAGACCCGAGTACTCCACACTCTGTCGAAACCAACCCCCACTCACCCGAGGCAGAAGGATGACCTTCGGGAGCGTGTGGGTATCTCTGACCAAAACTCGAACTGAAGGGATGCCAGCCGCCTTGGCAGCTACTGATGCTGCCGTACGAGGTGTCTCCAGGACTGTCCCGATGGCGGAGCCAATCCTGGAGAGAAGTGGAAGGTACTCCCTCCGTAAACCCGGAAAGCAGACTGAGATGGGGATGTCTGCCTCCTCTACTAGCACATCCGAAGTCGGGTCAAAACCATGTCGCCACTGTCGAAAGTGGGCGCGTGATGCTCGGATGGCCAGTGGACTCATAGCAATGACCTTGGAGGCCATCTCGGAAGTCTCGAACTCAATCTGGTAGTACCCCCGTCCGAGAATCTGGACATCCAAGATCTTGCCCACCTCTGCGAGAAGGCGGGCCTGGAGAAGGTCTCACAGCTCTCCTCTGCTAGGTCGAGTGCCGAGAACCTTGCAGATGACCGAAGTCACCTGCAAGCGCTCTACCTCTGCGGCAAGGCTCGCTTGCTCTGTCGGCGAAAGAGCAAGTCGAATGGTGGGCTCAGCGGGGTCGGGCGAGGGGGCTTCAGGCGAGTCCCTCTGTGGCGAAGCTGGAGCCTCCATCTGTGTCTACTGCTGTGGCATAAGAAGAGGACGATGGGAGGATGCTGCAGAAGGGCGCGCAAACACTGCTCCAAGGAGTTGGAACAGATGCCGAGAGTGCCGAAACTGCAGGGAGCAACCGAGGCGGGGGGCCCAAACTGATGGGTGAACGGGCCGAGGGGGGGGGGGGGGGGGGGGGGGGGATAAAGCGGGTTTGGGCTAAGGGATGAGGGCGTGAGGCGGCAGCATGGGATGAGGCTGAGGGCGGGTGGCGGCAGCAGGGGGCTGAGGGCGGGCAGAAAGGCTGGAACAGGGCAGCGCGAGGGGGGGGGCAGAGGGCAGGCGGGAGGGACAGCAAGCGGGGGCTGAGGGTAGCACGAGGAGGACAGCGGGCAGCACGTGAGGGAGGGAGGGAGGGGGGGGGGGGGGGGGGGGGGGGGGGGGGGGGGGGGGGGGGGAGGAGGCGATGGCGATGGCGCAGCGGGAGAGTACAGCAGCAGCGAGCTCGTCCGTACTGCTTGACTTTCATTGTTCGAAAACTTGGGAACTAAGCTTGATTTTTCATCAGCTTATCATCCTCAAACAGATGGTCAAAGCGAAATCGCTAATGCCACTGTTTTAGATCTCCTCAAGTGCTATGTTTCGGAACGACAATCCGAATGGGAACAATACTTACCAATAGTTGAGTTTGCGTATAATAATACCATACATTCCTCAACTGGTAAAGCTCCCTTCGAAATTATTTATGGGAAGCCACTCTTACTTCCTATTATGGTTACCAAAGAAAACATCTTCGCCACATATGAATTTGTGCGCAATATTGATATTGCCCATCAACAAGTAAAGCAAGCGATTCTTCGTACTCAAGAGCAACAGAAGAGAAATGCAGACAAGCACAGAAGGAATCTCAATCTAGAAAAAGGACAATATGTCCTGCTTCGGTTTGAGAAAGCTAGATTGAAAAAGCGGGTCAGAAAAGGGAAAGTTGTCAAACTTTCCCATAGATTTTACGGCCCTTTCAAAATTACAGATAAAGTCAATGACGTGACTTTCATATTGGATTTGCCTTCTAACTGGCGCATCCATAATGCTTTTCATGTCAGTCTCCTCCGACCATATGTTGGACCTCCTCCAGTGGCGCCAGTACAAGAAGATCCTCTAGAAGTCGAAGAGACTGAGGAAATCCTTCAATCTGAACAGATAATACACCACTCGGAGAGACAACTCAAGTTGGGGAGTCTACATCGAAAGAATTTAGTCAAATTCAAGAATTACACTCCTTTAGATGCAAAGTGGATGACTGAGTCCGATCTTAAGGACTACCCAGACATCTTGCACAGTTATGTTGACGCTCTACAGTTGAGGTCACCTGTTTAGAACCAAGAGGGATGTAACTAAGTCAGACTTTGTAAATAATTAATTTATTTACGAGAAAAGAATTATCTAATTAGTTGTGTGCACATCAGAATAAATTTAGCAGTTCTGGGGCCTCAGGTGCGCCCAAGTTTGGGCCAATGCACCTCAGGGAGACCCTAGCAGAAAATACCCTGAAGCCCTAGCGATTGGGAAATCGGGTCTTCAATGAAGGGGTAGATAGTAGCCTCAGATTTCAGGTTCAGAAAATTACGCACGCTAGTGCAAGCACAGGAATGAGATAGGGTCCTTAGACTATTAACCCTAAGGCTTGATTATTTTACGGCCTTAGGATAAGTTAGTTAAAAGTATTCTTAAGTGATTTTGCACTGGACCAAATGGCCGGACAAGTGCGAACAGGTAATGCCAGAGCATTGCTGGTACGGCAATGCGTTAGGGAGTAGATAAAGTTTTCATTTGTTGCATCTATGTGTGCAGTTGTGCACTTAATTGCACATTTCATTAACTAGCCTAGGATTTTTAAAGTCAAAAGTTGAATGGTTTTTAAATTTTAAAGTAAGTGTGCCACTTGGCACACTTTCCCATGCAATCTCTCTCTCTCTCTCTCTCTCTCTCTCTCTCTCTCTCTCTCTCTCTCTCTCTCTCTTCATGCTAGCGTCCCCTCTTCTGGGAGGCTTTAAGAGAGCAGCCCCTCCCCCTCTTGCCAGGTTGGCAGTGCACTACCCCCCCAAGTTGACCATCCTCTACGCAGTGAAGCTCTCCATTGAAGCTTGAGAGCAGCACCTTGTGGTGTATGTGGAGCCTCTAAGCACCCATCACTTAGAACAAGGCCTCTCATGGTTGTTTGCATCTTTGGGAGAAGTTTCATCACGTAAAGTAGTAGAAAGCTCTCTTTCTCCCTTGTCTAGCTGCTGCAAATTCCCTGTTTTCAGCCCCTAATCACTTGTATTAGGGTGAATTTCAGCAAAGTCTTAATAGAATCTCATTCCCTACTACCTACTTACACATACACCAAGTTTGGAGCATTTCCATCGCGAAAAGGACCTCCATTTTGGCATTGGAACGCGCTCAGGTAACAATTTCTGGTTATGTGCAGAAAATTACAGCAAGCGTGTGTGTGTGTTGCATGTTTTTGTGGTTGGTTAATTGCATGAATGGTTACGCCCAAAGTGGCATAGTTAGCGGAAGATAGACCCTCATTCATGAGAGCTTCCGATGAGTTTTGTGGAAGGTAGACTCTCCCCTACGAGAGCTTCCCAAAATCTCGTAGAAGAGGATAGATCCTCTCAGTATTCAGAGAGCAGTTCTTCTACTCTCTCAGTCAGAAGCAGAAAAAGGACAAGAAAGAATAGAGGACGGGCTTTCGCCCCGTTCCTGTGCTTGTAAAGATTCTCCCTTAGTAATAAAGACATTCTCTTTATGGGGGGGGATCAGCCCATCTTCTGGTCCCCAATGAAGTGTCAAGCTTTCTCTCTCTCTCTAATTCTCTTGAGTATTTGAAGTGCAATTAAACGTCAGTTTACGCTTCCATATTTTTGTGACACTTGCTGCTCATTCGCCCATTCCCCCGCTGGATGAAGACTCTCGCTTCTCTGATTGGAATCTGGCTACTACTAAATTGGACTGCATCTCAGCTGCCAGTGTCTATGCCATCCTTCAGTCTAATGTATGGATTGTGCATCGAGGTAATCAGTTGTGGTCGCTTTCCGAGTCTTCCTTGTGGTGGCAACACGCATTGTCTCGCATTTGGCAGAGTCATCTGCCTTTGAAGGAACATGTTTTCTTGTGGCGGTGCTTGGTGGGAGCTCTACCTGTTTGGCAGTGTGTTGCATGCTCGGCATATTGCGCCTTCCCGCTGCCCCAGATGCCTTGAAGCTGAGGAGACCGTGCCACACTTGTTGTGGTGTTGTCGTCACTCCAGAGCCTTCATTCGTCAAGTGTCGGCTGCTCTTCGACTACGTTTTCCTTCCGGCTCTTTTCACAGACGATTTTGGCTTTTTGGGGTGCTTCGGTCACCACAATCTCAGTTTGCGGTCTTCTTCACTTGGGTCAGATTTTGGACTATGTGGGCCATCTGGCATCATAGGAACTCCTTAATGTTCCAAGGCACTTTTGTTGACCCCTTTCCCTATTTCAAATTATCTCTTGGTCAAGCGCTGCATTTTGCCTATGAAGCTGGAGACATCACTCTTGATGCCTACAGGATTTACTTTGACTGTTTCTAGCCTTCGGAGCCTTGTAGTGCTCCGTCTTTTGTATCCCTTTCTTTTCGTGGGTTTTCCTCGCTTTGAGGTTTCCCACTTGTAAATTAATCAAAGCAGATTTACAAAAAAAGTGTGTGAGAGAGAGAGAGGGTAGTGTGTGTGTATGCTGGAGTGCGGCGTGTGTGCAAGAAAATTCAGCCCCCTGTCGCGTGAGCGTCTGCGTCGTGTTGCATCTCTCTGCGTCCTGGGGATACTATGGTTGGAAAGCGCCCATTTAAGCTTAAATGGGGCAAGTTTGCGAATTCTTGCTTCCGATGTGGCAAATTTGGTCATATGCAGTCTGAATGTCCGGAACCAAATCTACAACCACCTCCTTCAGCCGTCCCTGCTCCTCAACTTCGCTCGCCTTCGAAACCTTCTACTGAGGTTCAAACTGAAGGAGTTTCAACCTCCTCCCCCTCAGTTGGGGCCATTAAAGGAAAGGGGAAACAAGTACAATTGTCTGCACTTAGTGCTTCTCCAAATATTAAAGACAAGGGAAAAGAACACGTTTCGACCTCTCAAACTTGGATGGTGCCCAAGAAACCAGTCAAAGCTGCTACACCTCGTGTTCCGGCATCTTCTCATAATTATGTGCCTCCCTTGAAGAATGTTGCTCAGAAAAAACTCCCTTGTAATGACAACACTTCTTTGGCTGAAGCTTGGGACAAGGTTGTTCGTTCTTACAAGGAGGTTGTTACTGGAGAAGCTTCTTCATCGCAAGCTGCATTTCCTTTCAATTATTCAGGTCCAGGTATTGACCCACCTTCTCAGGCACCTTCAGCTGGGAAGGATGTGTCGATGGGCACTGGTACCTGAGTTTTATTCCCCCCTTTCTTTCCCTGTTTCCTCGTCCACTGTATATACCATATAGAATGCATAGTTCTTTGAATTGCATCTCCTATAATGTGCATGGGTTATGCAATCATGACAAGTGGCGGATTACCTGGCACTATGTACATACATGTAAAGCAGACATTGTAGTTCTTCAAGAGCATAATCAACATCAATTTGCAGGACAGACTTCTTACTTTGCGGGCTACTGGATAGCTTATGCAGGATCAATTGGCCATTCTGGAGTGCTTATGCCTGTTCGACATGAACTCTTCCCGACCTTGGTCCTTAATGACCTGGCTGGGAGATCGATGGTCATCCAATGTATTGTTAATGGAGAAGTTTTGAATTTGGAGGATTATATGCATACACAAGACCGTGCCACACTTGCTGTGGTGTTGTCATCACTCCAGAGCCTTCATTCGGCAAGTGTCGGCTGCTCTTCGACTACGTTTTCCTTCCGGATCTTTTCACAGACGATTTTGGCTTTTTCGGGTGCTTCGGTCACCACAATCTCAGTTTGCGGTCTTCTTCACCTGGGTCAGATTTTGGACTATGTAGGCCATCTGGCATCCTAGGAACTCCTTAATGTTCCAGGGCACTTTTGTTGACCCCTTTCCCTATTTCAAATTATCTCTTTGTCAAGCGCTGTATTTTCCCTATGAAGCTGGAGACATCACTCTTGATGCTTACAGGATTTACTTTGACTGTTTCTAGCCTTCGGAGCCTTATAGTGCTCTGTCTTTTGTATCCCTTTCTTTTCGTGGGTTTTCCTCGCTTTGAGGTTTCCCATTTACAAAAAAAAAAAAGTGTGAGTGCGTGTGTGTGTGTGTGCGTGTGTGCTTGCGGAGTGGGAGAGAGTAGCGAAGTTTTCCTGTGCGCCCTCCTGTTGTCCTCTATCGCGAAATTTTCCTGCAAGCTGCGCGCAGTAGCAGCCCTATGTTGTTTCGCCAGCGAGAGTGTGTGTGTGTGTTGGGGTAGTACTGCTTGTGTGTTGGGGTAGTACTGCTGCTCCTGCGAGTTTATACCCAGCGCGCACTCCTGCTCCACGCTGCCAAGGACTGCAGTTTTGCTCAGCGCGTTTGTCAGAGACAGTGCAGCAGGCTTTGTACGCCAGTTGTGGCCAGCGTGATTTTGTCTGCTTGCGTTGTGCAGGATTAATAGGGCAGTTGCACAAAGGTTCGATTCTGAGTCAAGTTTCAAATCTCTGGCACAATTCAGAAGATGTATATTGCTGTGGGTTTTGGTTGCTTTTTTCTGTGAAATATGTACAGAGCTGTGGTTAGTCTGTTATTTGGAAGGTTTTCTCCACAGTAGATTGCAAATTTTCTCGTCAGTCGATTTCGTTTGAGAAAGGGGTTTCTTCTAATTTATGTTCAACTCACTCTGCCTCTTTAAAAATTTATTTATTTTTTGGAAAATGATGAGCGACGCGAATTTTGCTTTTGCTTTTTTTTTATAAAAAAAAGAGAAAAGACTCTCTAAGAGAGAGAGAGAACTGATGCTTTTGATTTTTAAAGCTTTTGGGGCTCTGCTTTTGGGCATCCCTTGTAACCTTTAAATTAGTGGTGAGGGCCTCACTTCTCAGAGCATCTGGACGCAGAGTCTGAGAGTGAAACCCTACCGCTCTCTTGTACTTTGATGATTGATTAATATAAAAAGCAATACCGAAAGGGGCGCCAGTCTTTGGGGCCAATATCTCTAGGCACGGAACTCCGCCGGGCCAGTGCAAATCTATTGTGATCTGTGAATTGTTTTGAAGTGGTTATTTGGTGCTGTCGCGGTTGATTCTTGACTTGGAGTGTCCAAGTCTGTTACAGTGGTATCTAAGCGTCGGAAAGCGATGGAACCCACATCGGATGCAGCCTCTGAGATCAAGACATGCTTGTACGAGGACTTTGAGGAGGCTCGACAGGCATGGAACGGTCAGGCGCCTGCTCTTGAGGTGCGCATTCCGATACAGGACCTCATGGACCTAGTTGCACAGTACGCTATGAATGCAGTTATTCTGTTTTTCCCGGGGAAAATGCCTACTGCGCAAGATGTCAGCCAATGGGTCGATTTTCTCCTTAAACAAAAAGCTGTCCCAGGTGTCTACTTTTGGGCGCGTGGATTTTATGAAGTTTTGCTCGCAGATACGGAAGCTCACAATCTTTTGCTTGAGATGTCTCCCCTCTTTTTTAATACGCAGATGACACATGTTCTTCCGTGGGCACTCACTAAAGACTACCAGAGTCTTATTCGTCACAAATGCCCGGTGTGGGTGAAGATTGTTGATTTCCCCCGCACGTGGAGACATTTCCTATCGTTATTGGCTGTGCAGCTTGGAAAGGTTATCTGTCCTCCAAAATTGGATGCAAATACTAACAGGTTTTGCACTCTATGGGACACGGACAAGATTACCACTGATGGTATTATGGTTGACTCAGGTGATCCATGGGTAGGCAAGCGTCCCTTTAAACTTAAATGGGGAAAATTTGCGAATTCATGTTTTTGATGCGGCAAATTTGGTCATATGCAATCCGAATGTCCAGAGCCGGTCTTGGAACCCCCTCCCTCTGCTGTTCCTTTGTCCACCTCTATCCCTACTGGGAAACCCACAAGTGAAGCCAAGCAAATTGGAATTTCTACTGTTAAAGTGTCTTCGAATGTGGACCAAGGGAAAGGCAAGGTACAGCAAGTTACTGATCTTGGGAATGGGACTGCTGCTAAAGGCAAAAATGTTGGATCTGCTGATGTCAATACATGGGTGGTGCCGAAAAAAGCACTGAAGATTCGCACGCCACTTTCTTCTCGTAATTACATTCCTTCTGTTAATGCTAACAAGAATGCATCGTTTAAGCAACTACCATGTAATGACAATCGCACGCTGATTGATGCATGGGATAAAGCGATGCACTCTTACAAAGATGTACTCCTTGGTGAGGCTTCCACATCGCATGTGAACACTGTGGACACGTTTCCTGCCCTGACTCAAAGGATGGGTCCTTGTACGGATGCAGTGGATGGAGACGTGTCTATGGGCACCTTCATTTGATTTTGATTCTTGTTGCTTTTTGTACATATGTTTTCAATGCAAAGTCATATTAAATGCATCTCATACAATGTGCGTGGGTTATGTAACCTTGACAAATGGCGGCTTACCTGGCACTATGTGCATACATGTAGGGCAGACATAATTGTATTGCGAGAGCATAATTAGCATGATTTTGCTAGTCAATGTTCCTATTTTGCCGGATATTGGATTGCGTATGTTGGCTCGCAAGATTTTTCTGGTGTGTTGATGCTGGTTCGACATGAGCTTCAGCCTGATCTGTTGTACAATGATCCGCATGGTCGGTGGATGGTTGTACAGTGTTTGCTGAATTGTCGAGTTCATGAATTTGGAGGTACATATGCATATACGGCCTCTGGGCAAAGAGCTGCTTTATGGCGAGAAATCTCGTCTCACTCATGGACCTCGAATGCATTTCTGGGTGGAGATTTCAATAATACTCCTGATTTGCTCGACAGCACCACAGGAAATTCGCAACTAGGATCTCTTGTTGCCTCTGCTCAAATGTTTGATATTTGGCGTTCTTTGCATCCTGCTACATCTGGTTTTACCTTTCAGCATGTTGCTCATTCCTCTTATAGAGCACGATTGGATCGTTGGTATTTGCTTAATGGGCAACAGTATGAAGAATTTGTATGTGACATGCGGATAGATTATGCTCTGCAACTATTGGATCATTATCCTCTTTTGCTGTCGTTGTGTTTTGGACAGTCTCTTTCTGATCGGCCTCTTCACAGGAAACGTTTGTTGCATGTTAATAATGCCTATCTTACTCATGAAGCTTTTCGTCACATGATTGCCGTTATTATTCCTCCGTTGTTGGCTCAAATGAATATTGATTTGGATGCTGCTTGGTATCGTTTTGTCATGAGAGTACAAAGTGTCATTTCTGACTATGGTAGGCAGCATATGCAGCGTATTCGGGAGAATGTCGTTGATGCAAAACAGGTTAGTCAGCGGTTACAACAGTTGGCTGATTTCCGCCCACTGTCTGACTCTGAAATGACGGAGTTATGTGAAGCTTAAGTGTGTATTTAGCAAAATGATAAGAGGAAGCTTGCTAAGTGGCAGACGCGTGCACGTCAACAGGCTTTTTATGGATAAAGGTTGTGCTTCGAAGAAATTTTTTAAGCAGTTGCATCATTCAAGAGTCTCTCAGTCGATTAAACGGGTTATGCTTCCCTCGGGTGTTTGGACTTCTTCGAAGTGGGAACTCGCTGAGGTTATGGTTTCACATTATCGTAAGGTGTTTACTGCTCCATCTCAGCCTTCTTCGGCAGCTTATCGAGCGCGTGAATTGTTGCTTTCTTATGTTCGTCCGATCCTGTCTTCGCAGGAGGCACAATGCCTTGAGGATCCTTTCTCTGTCTCCGAATTGCATGCTGCCTTGCTTGCATTGGGCCGGTGGAGATCTCCTGGTTGGGACGGACTTACTGTGGAATTTTTCCTCTCGTTTTGGGAGGCTCTTAAACAACCCCTAATCTTCATGATAAATGTGGCATGGGAAAAACAGGATCTACCAATTTCATAGAAAGAGGGCTTACTTAAGTTGTTGCCCAAGCAAGCGCTTTACGAGCAGTTTTCTCATTGGCGGCCTATAACTTTGACGTCGGTGATATACAAGATTTTGGCTAAAAATGTTGGTCCACCGCATCAAGGACTATTTGTTTACAGGATTTCATCAGGCTCAGTATGGTTGCATTCCTCGTCGTCTAATCATGGACAATTTGGCCAATCTTATGATTGGCATGGAGTATGCTAAGTATACGCAACAAGATGTGTTGGTCATGCAAGTTGATATTGAAAAGGCCTTTGACACTGTGCACTGGGACTTCATTGTTGCCACAATGAGATGTTTAGGATTTGGTCCTAAGTTGGCTAATGTGGTTTATTTTTTATATGATTGTAGTACGTCTTCGGGAGTCCTGGATAGGGAATTGACTGAATCGTGGCCGCTTGGTTGTTCGGTTCGGCAAGGTTGCCCTATTAGTGCTTTGTTGTATGCAATTGCCTCTCATCCTTTGTTGATGTATCTTGATCATTTGACCTCTACGCAATGTCTTCATGGTTTGAAGCTACCATCGGGTCATACTTTTATTGGGTAGGCTTATGCAGATGACTCACTATTTATGCCTCGCAATCAGCAAAACGATGTTCAAGAGATTATGAACGCTTTGGAATTGTTTGCGATTGCGGCTGGTCTTAAAGTCAATTTCCGTAAATCAAGGCTTCTGCCGCTCCGTTCTTGTGATTGGCATGCTCTAGGAGAGATTGTTCTTCCAAATGTAATCACTAGGCATTTGGGTTATCCAATTGGATGGAATGTTACTCACACGCAGAAAGTGGATTGGGTTATGAATCGCTTGAATGTTAAATTGCATTACTGGAAGCTTTCCACATGGCCGCTACATGTTCGCCTGCAAATTGTTCAGAGTATCCTCATGGCATATGTTCAGTTCTTTTTTCCATTGTTACATTGGCCCCGCCGTTGTCTTGACTCTATCATGTCGGCCATTTTGTCTCATTTGTGGCGAACGCGTGCTCACAAAAAAGGTTTGCGCTTGATATCCATGGCAAAACTTTGTACACCAAAGCGCTTTGGTGGTTTGAATATTTTGGACCTGCGTAGGCATGTCATTGCTAGGAAGGCTATGCTTTTGCCTACACTTCTGCAACAATCTCAGCCTTGGACTCTTATGTTTGCACATTTGAGTCAGCATGTGGTTACTTCCTCATTTGGTCACTCGTAATCATCCATGTGGGAGGCAGTATTTGGTAAGATGGATGGTCATATTCCTGGATGCCCACTTTCTTCCACCTTGCTTTCTGCATGGAAACAGGTTACGATTCATCTCTCATGGAATGCTCGGAGGGAAGGAAACTCACTTCGTGGGGAGAGCCTTCATTGGAGTCGGGCTTTTTCTCTTACTTCGGTTGACCGCTCGCCTCGCCAGGCGTATTTCCTCTTCTGCCGTGGCATTCGAGTGGTTGAGGATGTGGTGGATGCAGCTGGTTTCACTTTCGAGTTTCCATTTGCCGCTCACCGCTTTGGATTGGGCATGCACTATCGCCAGTTTTGGAGAGAATTACAGCAAATGTTGACAGGTTTCTTGCCCGTTTCACCTTTGGTTGATGGTGATCGCATGTCTGACTGGAAGCTTCGGGAAATGCCATTTCAAGATATTTATGCCGGCCGGGCATATGCTCTTCTTCTGCCTCGTCCATGGATTGCTGATCATTGCAACGCTATTTGGCACATGCATAAATTAGATATTTGTGGCGAAGGATTATATCTGCAATATGGGAAAGTCATTTGCCGTTAGATCACGTTTGTTTCTTTGGCAATGTTTACTTGGTGTGCTCCCAGTGGGTACCTTTCTTAGGATGCGACGTATCCGTCCTTCATCATGTGTCCGTTGCTCATCTGTCGAGGAGGATGTTTGTCACCTCTTGTGGGATTGTTGTGTCACTCGAGACTTTCTTCGTCGGGTATCTGCGTGTATGCGGCTACGTTTTCCCACGACGGTCTTCCATAAGCGGTTTTGGGTTTTTGGTATCTTCTCGCCGGCGTTGCAGTGCTTTGCAGCCTTCTTCATGTGGGTCAGGTTTTGGGCGTACTGGAACCTGTGGCGACAACGTAATGGCTATATGTTCCATCGCATTCATACAGATCCCCTACCTTTCTTCAAGATTTCCCTTCGGCAGTCTTTGCGGTTCGCTTTGGAAGTTGGTGATATCACGGCAGAGATACATCAGCTTTCTTATGAATGCTTTTAGATATTTTGTACAAGCCGAACACTGTTGTGTTCCTTTCCTTGTAAATCTTTTTGGTGGGTTTTCCTCTCTTTGAGGTTTCCCACAGATAGATAAATCAAATTGATTTACAAAAAAAAATGTGTGTGTGTGTGTGTGTGTGTGTGTGTGTGTGTGTGTGTGTGTGTGTGTGTGTGTGTGTGTGTGTGTGTGTGTGTGTGTGTGTGTGTGTGTGTCTGTGTGTGTGTGTGTGTGTGTGTTTGTGTGTAGAGAGAGAGAGAGAGAGTGGGAGCTACTCTACTGTGAGATTTAGATTTACATTCTGACGTGTGACGTGTACTGAGTCTTGCGGCTGGCTTGTGTGTGTGTGTGTGTGTGTGTGTGTGTGTGTGGTGTATATTCTTGCGCGCTCTTGGTCCTCGGTGCTGAAGCCTGCTGTGTCGGTGGTGTCCTGCTCGCGAACCTTAAGCCTGCGCAGTCTGCAGCAACCCTTCCACCTCGCGAGTCGCAATCTTCCCACAGGTTGGTGCGCGCCCTCGTCTGTGTGTACTGCGTGTATTGTGGCCAGCGCGACCCTGCCTCTGCCTCCAAGACTGCTCACGCGCCACTCTGCCCAGTCCGTGGGGGTCTGTGTGTGTGCGCGTGTGTGTGTATGTGTGTGTGTGGGGTGCTGCAGCTTGCTGTGCCAGCGCCTGTGTGCGTGTGTGTGTTGACGCCTGCTGTGTCAGTGCCTTGACAGTCGGGCAGCAGTGTTAGAGTTTCAAAATTGGACTACAGCAAGTTAGGGTTTCACAGTCAAGCAGCAGCGAGTTAGGGGTTCACAGTGGGACAGCAAAGCGTGAAGGTCTCCGAACTGGTAGCTTGGGTGTGCGCGCGGTGTCCCGCCAGAGAATTCCCTGCGGCCTCCCTCAACTCTGCGCCATCTGCAGTTCAGGCTTTGCCTTGACAACTTGCTTCCAACGCAAGTTCTGTACATCTTTAGGTTTTCCAGTTTGATTAAAGTTTTCAAGCAGCAGGTTCCTGTACAGACAGCCTGTGTGTGTGTGTCGGTATCGATAGCAGTCAAATATCCAAAAAATATTGTGTGTGTGTGGGAGCTTCACATGGATTCGGCCGAGTAGTGTATATACAAGCGCCGGAAGGCCATGGAATCTTCGGAGATGGATGCTTTAAGCCTTATCAAAGGATGTTTGCATGAGAATTTTGAGGATGCTCGCCAAGCCTAGGAGGGATCCGCTCCTGACATGGAAGTGCGCATTCCTATATAGGAGCTTATGGATCCCGTTGCTCAATATGCGCTCAATGCGGTGATTCTTTTTTTGCCGGGAAGAATGCCTACGGCTCAGGATATAGGCCAATGGGTTGATTTCCTTCTCAAACGGCAAGCAATCCGAGGGGTTTACTTCGGTGCGCGGGTTCTATGAAGTCTTGTTGGCTGACATGGATGCTCGGGACGCTTTGCTTGAAATGTCTCCTCTTTTCTTCAATACGCAGATAACTCATGTACTGCCCTGGGCTCTCACCAAGGACTATCAAAGTCTCATTCGTCACAAGTGTCCCGTTTGGGTTGAGGTGGTCGATTTTCCTCGCACCTGGCATCACTTCCTTCCTTTGCTAGCTGCTCAGTTGAGCAAAGTCATTTGCCCTCCGAAGCTGGACGCAAATACAAACCGTTTTTGTATTCTGTGGGACACAGATATCCCCACACCAGGAGGTATTTCCATCGATTCTGGGGATGCAGTGGTTGGCAAGCGTCCATTTAAGCTTAAGTGGGGAAAGTTTGCAAACTCTTGTTTCCGATGTGGAAAATTCGGTCATATGCAGTCCGAATATCCAGAACCCAACCTGCAACCACCGCCTTCTGCTGTTCCTACTCCTCAACCCCACTCAAATCCGAAATCTTCTGCTGATGTTTAAACCAAAGGTGTTTCAATCTCCTCTCCGACAGCTGGGGTGAATAAAGGCAAGGGGAAACAACTACAATTGTCTGCACTTTCTACCTCTCCGAATATTAAAGACAAAGGCAAAGAACCGGCTTCAACCTCCCAAACTTAGATGTTGCCCAAGAAACCCGTTAAAGCTGCTACAGCCCGTATTTCGGCATCTTCTCGTAATTATGTGCCCCCTTTGAAGAATGTTGCTCAAAAAAAGCTCCCTTGTATGACAACACGTCTTTGGCTGAAGCCTGGGACAAGGTGGTCCGTTCTTATAAAGAAGTTGTTACAGGTGAAGCCTCTTCATTGCAAGGTGCCTTTACTTTCAATCTTCCGAGTCCAGGTCTTGACCCACCTCCTCAGGTGATTGCAGCCGGGGAGGATGTGTCGATGGGCATTGGTACTTGAGTTTTTTCCCATTTTCTCATTTCCTCGCCCACTATATATGCCATATCAGAATGCTTAGTTCTTTGAAGTACATCTCCTATAATGTGCGTGGGTTATGCAATCACGACAAGTGGCGGTTAACCTGGCACTATGTACATACATGTCAAGCGGATATTGTGGTTCTTCAGGAGCATAACCAGCATCAATTTGCAGGACAGACCTCTTACCTTGCAGGCTACTGGATAGCTTATGCAGGCTCGGCGGGCTATTCTGGTGTGCTTATACTTGTTCGGCACGAACTCTTCCCGACCTTGGTTTTCAATGACCCAGCTAGGAGATGGATGGTCATCCAATGTATTGTTAATGGCGAAGTTTTTAAATTTGGAGGCTTATATGCATACACAGCTTCTGCAGATAGGGCACGGTTGTGGAGCGCTATCTCCTCTTATTGTTGGCGTTCTAATGCATTTCTTTGTGGGGACTTTAATAATGCACCTAACCATGCAGATAATACTACTGGACATTCTCACATGCTTCATACGGAACGGCAATCGTGGGATCAATTTATGATGACCTGTAATGGGCTTGATTTGTGGCCCCTATTGCATGCGACTGATCCAGGATTCACTTTTCAACATAATGCTCAATCTATGTCTCGCGCTCGGCTTGATCGCTCGTATCTTTTTCACATGCAACAATATGATGACTTTGTATGCGAGTTGAAGATTGATTATGCCATGTATCTTTCGGATCATTTTCCTGTAAGCTTGACGCTTCGTTTTGGCTCTTTTGATGCCGATGATCGCCTACCCAAGAAGAGGCTTTTGCATGTCAATAATGCTTATCTCAATCATGAGCCTTTTCGGGCTATGATTGTGGATATCATCCCGCCTTTGATCTCCCAGATGTATGTTGATATGGACATAGCCTGGTTCCGCTTTGTTATGCGTGTTCAATGTGTTATCTAGGATTATGGCAAGGATTATTTGTCACAATTAAGGGAACAGGCTACTCAGGTGAAGGATGCTTGTAGCAGACTAATGCACTTGGCGAATCATTCTTCTCTTACTGACACCCAAGCGACTGAGTTGTTTTCTGCTCGTGCTGTGTTACGGCACAATGATGAGAGGAAATTGGCCAAATGGCACACTCGAGCTCGACAACAAGCTTTTGCAGATAAAGGATGTTCTTCTAAACAATTTTTCCGGCATTTGCATCACTCCAAGCAGTCTCAAGCTATACGAAAAGTTAAGTTACCGTCAGGGGAATGGACCTCTACTTTACAAGAGCTAGCACTCACCCTACATTCTCATTATGGCAAGATGTTTGAGGCCCCTTCTTCTCCCACGAGCGCAGCTTGTCAAGCGCGTCGCATGTTTCTATCACATGTAACTCCCATCCTCTCGATGCGGCAGGCTCAAGACTTGGAGGCTGTCTTCACTAAGCCGGAATTGCATGCCAGCTTGCTTGATTTGGGTCGATGGAGGGCTCGTGGTTGGGATGGCCTCTCTGTGGAATTTTTCTTGTCCTTTCTGGGATTATTTGAAGATGCCTCTGTTGTTCATGATGAATACAGCTTGGGAACAGCAGGCTCCTCTTGGAAAGAAGGTTTGCTCAAGCTGATACCTAAGCATGCATTGTGCGAAGAATTCTCTCATTGGTGGCCTATTACACTTATGCCTGTGGTATATAAATTAATGGCCAAAATGCTAGCTAACAGACTCAAGTGCTTTTTGCATGAAGGCTTGCATCAATCTCAATACGGCTTCATTCCACGACGTCAAATTACTGATAACCTCGCGAATGTCATCATTGGTATGGAATATGCAAAATACACTCGACAGGATGTATTGGTCATGCAGGTTGACATTGAAAAGGCCTTTGATATTGTGCTTTGGGACTATATTGCGGGCACCATGCAACACTTGGGATTTGGGCCTAGGATATCCCGTGTCGTGCTGTTCTTGTATGCACACAGTACTTCTACGGGCTTGCTGGATGGATCTCTTACAGAATCTTGGCCTTTGGGACGGTCGGTGAGACAGGGCTGCCCTTTGAGTGCTATGCTCTATGCGATTGCTCCTCACCCCTTGTTTATGTATTTGGATTCCTTGACTTGGCAGGCTACATGGTCTATCTTTACCTTCGAGACAGCAATTTGCTGGTCAGGCTTATGCGGATGACTCTTTGTTTATGCCTCGTAACCACTATGATGATGTACAGCAAATTATGCATACACTCTTGACTTGTTTGGATTGGCGGCGGGTCTCAAAGTTAACTTTAGTAAATCCAAGCTATTGCCTCTGAAGGAGTGTGACTGGCATCAGATTTTATGGCCTGGGGAGATTGTTCCTCCACATGTTTTGGTTCGTCATTTGGGTTATCCGTTGGGTTGGAATGTATCGACTATGCAAAAACTAGATTGGGTGCTCCAACGTCTACATTCCAAGTTAAATTATCGGAAACTGTCCACATGGCCACTTCATGTACGTCTCAGGATTGTCCAATGCATCCTTGTGGCTTATGTGCAATTTTACTTGCCTTTGTTATTCTGGCCTCGGTTGCGCTTGCAGTCTCTCATGTCCAATATTTTAGAGCATTTTTGGCGGACCTCGGCTACCAAGAAGGGTCTTCGGCTTCTCTCTATGGACAAGCTGTGTTCTCCCAAGCAGCTTGGAGGGTTAAATATTTTGGACTTGCGACGTCATCTTTTGGCCTGGAAAGCTATGTTGTTGCCAACCTTGGTGGAGCAGCAGCAATCATGGGCTCTTATGGTCACACAATTGTGTACGCACATTGTCACCCCAGCTTTTGGTCATTGGCAACCGACTTATTGGGATATTGTTTTTGGGAAGCTTGAGGGACACAGTCCTGGATGTCCCTTTACTTCTTCTCTCATTGTTCATTGGAAAGTTGTCACTTCGCATTTAGCTTGGAATGGTCGACCATCAGCTGCATGTAATTCTCTTCGTTTGGAGAGTCTGCATTGGACCAGGGCTTCGCTTCGACTTTGGTTCAGCAGTCTCCTCGCCAAGCATATTTTTTTGCCCAAAAAGGAATCTGTCAGGTGCATCAGGTGCTGGATGGCTCGGGTTATGTTATTTCGTTCGCTGATGCAGTGTTCCGCTTTCAAAGCCTTATTCGTCACAAATGTCCTGTGTGGGTGGAAATTGTTGATTTCCCTCGCACGTGGAGGCATTTTCTACCGTTGCTCATCTTGGCAAGGGTAATTTGCCCTCCGAAATTGGATGCGAATACCAATAGGTTTTGCCTTCTTTGGGATACGGACAAGCATACCCCGAATGGACTTATGGTGGATTCCAAGGATCCATGGGTTGACAAGCGTCCTTTTAAGCTCAAATGGGGCAAATTTGCAAATTGTTGTTTCCGATATGGTAGATTTGGTCACATGCAATCTGAATGTCCTGAACCAGTTCTACAGTCCCCTCTTTCGGCTGTTCCTGCTTCTTCCCCTGCCCCTATAGGCAAATCTGTTGGTGAAGCTAAATTGAATGGAGTTTCTAATAGTTGTGTCAGGTGATGTTAGCTCATGGGCGGTGCCTAAAAAAACAGTGAAAATTCGTACTCCAACTTCCTCCCGTAATTATGTTCCTCTGGTTAACGCCAACAAGAATGTATCGTTTAAGCAGCTTCCCTGCAATGACAATTGCACGTTGATTGGTGCTTGGGAAAAAGCGATACATTCTTATAAGGATGTGCTTTTGGGTGAGGCTTCCACCTCTCAGGCAGATCCTATGGACAAGTCTTCTGCTTTCACTCAGCAGATGGGTTTTGGCATGGATGTGGTGGATGGGGATGTCCATATGGGCATCTCGACTTGATCCATTTGTTTCTTGCCGTTGTACATATGATTTCTAATGCACAGCCGTATTAAATGCATTACATACAATGTGTGTGGGTTAGGTAACCTTGACAAATTGCCATTGACTTGGCACTATGTACATACATGTAGGGCAAACATAGTTGTTTTACAAGAACACAACCAGCATGACTTTGTTGGTCAGTGTTCTTATTTTGCCGGTTATATGCTGGTTTGCAAGACTACTCAAGTTTATTGATACTGGTTCGGCACGAGCTTCGGCCAGCTCTCTTGTACAATGATCGCAGGGCCGCTGGATGGTGGTTCAATGCCTGTTGAACGATCAGGTTTATGAGTTTGGAGGTGTTTATGCGCATACAGCATATGGGCAACGGGCTGCTCTATGGCGAGACATCACTTCTCGTTTATGGACTTCAAATGCGCTCCTTTGCGGTGATTTTAACAATACCCCTGGGCTGGATGATAGTACCACAGGTAATTCACACATGTTGTCTGCGGAAAGACTAGAATGGGATAATATGTTTGCTACTACTCCGATGATTGATTTATGGCGACATTTGCACCCAAATGCCTCTGTATTTACTTTTCAGCATGTTGCTCACTCTTCTTATCGAACGCGGTTGGATCAATGGTATTTGCTTAATCTGCAACAATATGAGGATTTTGTATGTGAGGTCAACATCAATTACACTTTGCAGTTATCCGAACATTACCCTATTTATTTAAACGTGAGTTTTGGGCAGTCTCTTGTGATCGACCTCTTTCTAGAAAACGTATGCTACATATTAACAATGCTTATCTCACTCATGCGGCTTTTCGTGACATGATTTCTGATATTATTCCCCTGCTTCTTGCTCACATGCATTTTGATCTTGATGCTGCCTAGTATCACTTTGTTATAAGGGTGCAAAGTGTCATTTATGACTATGGCACGCATTACATGCAGTGCACTCAGGGGGATGTTAAGGACGCGAAGCAAGCTTGTCAACAGTTGCAAGAGTTGGCTGATTTATGGCCTTTGTCTGACTCTGAGATGTCGGAGTTGTGCGAAGCTTGTGTGTGTATTCAGCATAATGACAAGCGTAAACTTGCTAAATGGCAGACGCGTGCCCGTCAACAGGCTTTCATGGATAAAGGATGTGCTTCAAAGCAATTTTTTAAGCATTTGCATCGTACAAGGGTCTTGCAAGCAATCACGTGGGTTATGCTTTCCCCAGTTGTTTGGACTTCTTCAAAGCTAGAACTTGCTGTTGCCATGGTTTTGCACTATCGACAGGTGTTCCTTGCTCCTCAGGCATCCTCGGTTGCTTGTCATGCGTGTCAATTGATGCTTTCCTTTGTTCATCCGATCATATCCCCACAAGATGCATGTTGCCTTGAGGACCCGTTCACTGCCTCGGAATTGCATAACGCGTTGCTTGCTTTGGGCCGTTGGCGGTCTCCCGATTAGGATGGGCTTACTGTGGAATTCTTCTCTCCTTTTGGGAGGCTCTTGAACTTCCATTGCTTTTCATGATAAATGTGGCATGGCAGAAACAGGATTCACCATTATCTTGGAAAGAAGGTTTACTTTAATTGCTGCCTAAGCAAGCGCTTTGCGAGCAATTCTCGATTACTTTGATGCCGGTGATTTACAAGATATTGGCTAAGATGCAGGTGCACAGCATTAAGGACCATCTTTTTGCAGGACTCCATCAGGCTCAATATGGTTTCATTCCACGCCGCCAGATTATGGACAATTTGGCTAATGTTATGATTGGAATGGAGTATGCTAAGTACACTCATCAAGATGGTTATGCAAGTTGATATTGAAAAGGCCTTTGACACTATACAATGGGATTTCATTGCTGCCGCGATGAGGTGCCTAGGGTTTGGGCCTAAATTCGCCAATGTGGTTTATTTCTTGTATGCATGTAGCACGTCTTCGGTGATCTTGGAAGGCGAATTAACAGAATCCTGGCCTCTTGGTTGTTCAGTCAGGCAGGGTTTCCCCCTTAGTGCTCTGTTGTATGCTATAGCCACTCTCCCAATGTTGATTTATCTTGATCACTTGACTTCAATACTGCTTACCTCAAGCATGAACCTTTTCGCACTATGATTGTGGATGTCATTGCGCCTTTGATCTCCCAGATGTATGTTGATATGGACATAGCTTGGTTCCGCTTTGTTATGCGTGTTCAATGTGTTATCCAGGATTATGGCACGGATTATTTGTCGTGATTAAGGGAACAAGTTAATCAGGCAAAGGATGATTGTAGCAGATTAATGCACTTGGCTAATCATTCCTCTCTTACTAAAAAGTTAAATTACCGTCAGGGGAGTGGACCTCCAATTTCCGAGAGCTGGCACTAGCTCTACACTCTCATTATGGCAAGATTTTTGAGGCCCCTTCTCCTACGAGAGAAGCTCGCGAAGCGCGTCACATGTTTCTATCGCATGTTGCTCCCATTCTTTCGATGCGGCAGGCTCAAGACTTGGAAGTTGTTTTCACTGAGTCGGAATTATATGCTAGCTTGCTTGATTTGGGTCGATGGAGAGCTCCTGGTTGGGATGGTCTCTCTGTGGAATTTTTCTTGTCTTTCTGGGATTATTTGAAGCTGCCTCTATTGTTCATGATGAATACAGCTTGGGAACAGCAGGAATTGCCCTCCTCTTGAAAAGAAGGTTGCGCAAGTTGATACCTAAGCATGCATTGTGTGAAGAATTCTCTCATTGGCGGCCTATTACACTCATGCCGGTCGTATATGAATTAATGGCAAAAATGCTTGCTAACCGACTCAAATGCTTTCTGCATGAAGGCTTGCATCAGTCTCAATACGTCTTCATTCCACGACGTCAAATTATTGATAACCTTGCGAATGTCATCATTGGAATGGAATATGCAAAATATACTCAACAGGATATCTTGGTCATGCACATCGACATTGAAAAGGCATTTGATATTGTCCTTTGGGATTATATTGCGGATACCATGCAACACTTGGGCTTTGGGCCTAGGCTATCCCGTGTCGTGCTTTTCTTGTATGCACATAGCACTTCTGCAGGCTTGCTGGATGGATCTCTCACAGAATCTTTACCTTTGGGACGGTCAGTAAGGCAGGGCAGCCCTTTGAGTGCTTTGCTTTATGCGATTGCTACTTATCCCTTGTTTATGTATTTAGATTCCTTGACTTCCACTGGTAGGGTACATGGCCTGACTTTACCTTCCGGACGACAGCTTGCTAGTCAGGCTTATGCGGATGACTCTTTGTTCATGCCTCGCAAAAACTATGACGATGTACAACAGATTATGCATACTCTTCACTTGTTTGGATTGGCAGCAGGTCTCAAAGTTAACTTTTGCGAATCCAAGCTACTGCCTCTGAAAGAATGTGACTTGCATAAGATATTGTGGCGTGGGGAGATTGTTCCTCCACATGTTCTGGTTCGCCATTTGGGTTATCTGCTAGGTTGGAATGTATCGGCTATGCAGAAACTGAATTGGGTGCTCCAACGTCTGCATTCCAAGTTGAATTATTGGAAACTGTCCACGTGGCCACTTGAGTCCAATGCATCCTTGTGGCTTATGTGCAGTTTTACTTGCCTTTGTTATCCTGGCCTCGGTTGCATTTACAGTCCCTCGTGTCCAATATTTTAGAGCATTTTGGCGGACCTCCTCTAGCAAGAAGGGTCTTCGGCTTCTATCTATGGACAAGGTGTGCTCTCCCAAGCGGCTTGGAGGGTTAAATATTTTGGACTTGCGACGTCATCTTCTGGCTCAGAAAGCTATGTTGTTGCCAGTTTTGGTGGAGCAGCAACAACCCTGGGCTCTCATGGTTATACGTTTGTATACGCACATTGTCACCCCATCTTTTGGTCATTAGAAACCGACTTATTGTATTTTTGGGAAGCTTGAAGGACACATTCCTGGATGTCCCTTTACTTCTTCTCTAATTGTTGATTGGAAGGTTGTCACTTGTTGATTGGAAGGTTGTCACTTCACATTTGGCTTGGAATGGTCGACAATCCTCTATGGGTAACTCTCTTCGCTTAGAAAGTCTACAGTGGAGCAGGGCTTTCGCTTCGATTTTGGTTCAACGGTCTCCTCGCAAAGCGTATTTTCTTTCACAAAAAGGAATATGTCGGGTGCGTCAGGTGGTTGATGACTTGGGTTATGTTCTTTCGTTCGCTGATGCAGTGTCTCGCTTTCTGTTGAGTCTTCAATATTCTCCTCTCTGGAGGGAGATTCAAAGGATGCTTGCTGCTCATTCACCCATGCCTCTTTGGATGTGGACTCTCGCTTCTCTGACTGGAATCTAGCTACTACTAGATTGGACTGCATCTCAGGTAGCAGTGTCTATGCCATCCTTCAGTCTGATGTATGGATTGTGCATCAAGGTAATCAGTTGTGGTCGCTTTCCGAGTCATCCTTGTGGTGGCAACACACATTGTCTTGCATTTGGTAGAGTCATCTACCTTTGAAGGAACTTGTTTTCTTGTGGCGTTGCTTGGTGGGAGCTCTACCTGTTTGGCGGTGTGTTACATGCTCGGCATATTGCGTCTTCCCGTTGTTCCAGATGCCTTGAAGTTGAGGAGACCATGCCACACTTACTGTGGCGTTGTCGTCACTCCAGAGCCTTCATTCGGCAAGTGTCGACTGCTCTTCGACTTCTTTTTCCTTCCGGCTCTTTTCACAGACGCTTTTGTCTCTTTGGAGTGCTCCAATGACCGCAATCTCAATTTGCGATGTTCTTCAGCTGGGTCAGATTTTGGACTATGTGGGCCATCTGGCACCATAGGAACTCCTTAATGTTCCAAGGCACTTCTGTTGATCCCTTTCCCTATATCAAATTATCTCTTGGTCAAGCACTGCATTTTGCCTATGACGCTGGAGACATCACTCTTGATACCTATAGGATTTACTTTGACTGTTTCTAGCCTTTGGAGCCTCATAGTGCTCCGCTTTTTGTATCCCTTTCTTTTCGTGGGTTTTCCTTGCTTTGAGGTTTCCCACTTGTAATTAATCAAAGCAGTTTACAAAAAAAAGTGTGTGTATGTGTGTGTGTGTGTGTGTGTGTGTTTTGGCAAGCGTTTTGGCGCGTTGAATTTCTGCTCTGTCGCGAGAATCTCTTGCGTGCTGCTACAACTCAGTGCGCCTACGTCAGCGGGTGTGTGTGAGTGTGTGTGTGCGTGTGTGTGTGTGTGGGTAAGAGACACCTACACGAACCTCAGCTTTTGGACGCCCCTGAGACCTGCGTGGATTGCTCGTCCAGAGCCCTCTACGACTTGTTGCAGCAGTTTGCACTCAGCACAGCAGTCTGCCCCTACGCAACATAACCCTGTTGTCTTGAGCTTGCTCGCCCCGTGTCAGCATCTGGGCGACCTGCTTCATCCTCAGTGCCAAGCGAAGTACAATCAGTACAGCTTATAACAGTTACAATTTTACAGGCTCTACAGTTTGCACTTGTATAGGCTTTTCTATCTTGCAAGATGTATGTCTTATGTGGCAGATGAATATATCTCTGCGGCCTTTGTGAATAGATAAAAAAACAAAAATACAAACAAAGTCTTTTGTTTTGGTTCGGACGTGGCCCAGTTGCTGTATGTCAGAGTTCCAGTGTGTTTTTAAGCGTCGTAAAGCCATGGATAATGTTTCGGAGAGTGCTTCTGAAATCAAAAGCTGTCTGTATGAAGACTTCCAAGAAGCTCGAAAAGCCTGGAATGGTTAGGCACCTGCCCTTGAGGTGCAAATTTCAATACATGTAGCGCGGATAATGTGTCGTGCTCTCTCCAGTGTGGGTGCCCCTCAGTGCAATGTGCGTGACAATCTCACTCAAACAAATGAAAACTCTCTCAAACAGAATGAAACACAGAAACAATGGATAACAACAGAGACACAACAGTGGACCAGAACATGTGGACTCGACTAGCTCAAAGAACCATGTACAGACTCTGGCGTGGCAGCACACTCAGCTCCAGCCCAGGACTCACTGGTACAAATGGGGTGTCGAGGCTCAGATGTGCAGGGATGGTGAAGCAGTGCTCTGTGTAAGACTCCTTGCTCTCTAGAACGATGCTGGACCAAAGGTGAAGAAGAAGATCCGATGACCAACCGCTACCACTCCTATGTATCACCATAAAGAGCCACCAACGGCTCATAAATGTCAGCCATGTGGTGACCTGGCCACGAGGTCCACTAGACCACCGTCGGTACCCTGCCACGTGTCACTCCTAGGCCAGAGGGTCCAGAGGGTCCGTCCAGTGTGAACCAGGACCAACTGTACTAACTGTGTCCTGTGAAAGTGACACTGTAGCCCGGCTACAGGTTGCCCGCCACAAGACCGCTCACCGTCTCGGTGAGGAATACTGAAAAAACTGTGAAGGAAAACCACTAGAAGGAAAACCACTAGGTAC
Source organism: Adiantum capillus-veneris (assembly GCF_014529385.1). Classification (NCBI taxonomy): domain Eukaryota; kingdom Viridiplantae; phylum Streptophyta; class Polypodiopsida; order Polypodiales; family Pteridaceae; genus Adiantum; species Adiantum capillus-veneris. The sequence continues at coordinate 26,042,505 of NC_140952.1, read as the reverse complement.
TGCATCCGTACATCTTTCTGAAGCAGGTGTTAGGCCCATGACCTTACAGACTTCAAAAGTGGAGTTAAAAACACTGCACTGCTTGCAATCGCCTTAAGCCTCTAACTAGGCAGGAACCTAGTATGTAGGATTGTAAAGCCTGGGCCATGCTTGTAGTTGCAAATGACCCTTGCCACTCTTTTTGCAACAACACTCTTCTCGAAAAGAGGGATGACCATAAACCCGAGTAACACCGCAAATAGGGTTAAGCTCCATGATGATGACAGAATGAAAGCTGAACTTGAGAGGGCTAGATAGGGTTTAGGGGGAGTGAGGGGTGGGTAGTGGTGAGAGGGGAAGTGAGGGGGTATGGGCGAGGGGAACTGGGTAGGGGCGAGAGGGGTAGGTTGCTAGATAGGGACGAGAGGGAATGAGGGGGTGGGTAGGGGCGAGAGGGGGAGGGTAGGGGCAAGTGGGGTGGGTAGGGGGAGGGTAGGGGCGAGAGGGGGAGGGTAGGGGCGAGAGGGGTGAGGGGGAGGGTAGGGGCGAGAGGGGTGGGTAGGGGCGAGAGGGAGAGAGGGAGAGAGGGGGAGGGTAGGGGTGAGAGGGGGAGGGAGAGGGTGGGTAGGGGCGAGTGGGGTAGGTAGGGGGAGGGTAGGGGCGAGAGGGGGACGGAGAGGGTGGGTAGGGGCGAGTGGGGGAGGGTAGGGGCGAGTGGGGTGGGTAGGGGCGAGAGGGGTGAGGGGGAGGGTAGGGGCGAGAGGGGTGGGTAGGGGGAGGGTAGGGGCGAGAGGGAGAGAGGGGGAGGGTAGGGGCGAGAGGGGGTGAGGGGGAGGGTAGGGGCGAGTGGGAGAGGGTAGGTAGGGGCGAGAGGGGGAGGGAGAGGGTGAGGGCGAGGGTTATGGGGTAGGTAGGGGGGCTAGGGCGAGGGGGTAGGTAGGTGAGAGGGGGAGGGCGAGGGCGAGGGCGAGGGGGTAGGTAGGGGGCTAGGGCGAGGGGTAGGTAGGTGAGAGGGGGAAGGGGAGGGCGAGGGCGAGGGGGTAGGTAGGTGAGAGGGGGAAGGGGAGGGCGAGGGCGAGGGGGTAGGTAGGTGGGAGGGCGAGTGCGAGGGACTAGGGCGAGGGGGTGAGGGGTAGGGTAAGGCGAGGGGTAGTGAGGGGGAGAGGGGGATAGGGTAGATAGGTGCACATAATGAGCACGCAGTTACCATGAGCAATACAGCGATCATGATCTTAGAATTCATCTTGCAGGACGGGCTCTGTGAAGGGAGTTTGCTTCTATACTTCTTCATAGGCTCAGGTGGCACATTAGATTGAGTTGCTGTGGAATCATTTGAAGAGGATGTTCCTTCAGGCAAAGAGTGAATAGAGACTCCATAACAAGGCATAGATTTGGTAGCCTCCAACCACTCCAGCAAGTCTTCATCTGACCCATCCGGCGGAGTAGGTTGTTCCAGTTCGGGATTGGACTCCATGGACAGGGAACTATGATGCACCACCGGATCCATTCCACCTTCAAGGCGAATCGGTTGCATTGGGGAGCCAGGGGTTCGTATCCACATTGCATCGTTTCCCCAATCATGTAGTGCTTTCGTGTGTCGTAGCCATGGTCTGCCAATGAGCAATGGGAAGCCGCCTTCTACCTGGGGAAGGCGAACCACCACAAAATCCAAGCTGAATGTGAAATCTTGAACCTGCAGAGGCACCTTTTCTACAATGCCCAAGGGGTAGACAGTCCTCTGGTCGGCCAAAGTCACTGTGAATGGGGCAGGCCTAGTGGGCTGGAGACCCAATGCCAGCATAGTGAATTCAGGCATCAGATTGATACCCGACCCACCATCTACTATGACCCCTGAGAATTCGCGGCTCATAATAGAAACGGTTAGACGCGGACTCCTGTAATCAGTAAGTGAAGCTTCGGGATAGGATATCATGTAGGATTCGGAGGGCTGCACTGGGAGGTGCCCGCCACTAGACCCTGCACCAGGGTACAGAGATTGAATGATGGCAAGGGTGTCACTTCGAAAATTTGCATCAAGTCGAAGCATGTCATACAATGACACTTGCTGAAAGGTATTCTTCAATATAGTCTCTGCTGTAGGTTTTTCTCTTGGGATCAGTGTCTTCTCAGTTTCCTTGATCTTTTGTAAGTCAGCAACTGCTGCTGGAAGATTGAGGCCGAGGGCTGCCCTCTGAGCTCGTGTGAGGACACCATCTGGCTCCTCTACCAGCTGCAACTTGTCTTGAGAGGCAATCATATGGGCAGAAAGTGGTGGCTTGGGGTTGGTACTAACTGCTATCAAATTGATCTTGGGAAAGGTGAATTCGGGTTGGCTCTGACTTGGGCTCGCAGAGGTAGAGGCGCGTTGTTTAGGACAATCCTTAGTGTAGTGATCCTGAGCCTCAGGGCAAAGTTGGCACGGAGGAGAGCCTTCTGGCAGAGGGCATTTGCTCTGATAATGCTCATACTCTCCACATCTGTAGCATAAAATGGGCCGATTGGAGGGACGGAATGGCGGACGAGGTGGTTGTTGCATTGGAGTTTGAGGGTGACCCCGGATGGAATTATGGTGGATTCAGGGTATCCATGGGTTGGCAAGCATCCTTTTAAACTCAAATACAGCAAATCTACAAACTCCTGTTTCCGATGGGGTAGATTTGGTCACATGCAATCTGAATCTCCTGAACCAGTTCTACAGTCTCCTCTTTCGTCTGTTCCTGCTTTTGCCCCTGTCCCTATAGGTAAATCTGGTGGTGAAGCTAAACTGAATGGAGTTTCTACTATGAAGGTTATTCCCAATGTAGACAAAGGGAAATACACAAATCCGCAGTCTGCTGATGTTGGGAATGTAAATGCAAGGAAAGGCAAGAATGTTGGGTCAGGTGATGTTAGCTCATGGGCGGTGCCTAAAAAGACAGTGAAAATTCGTACTCCAACTTCCTCCCGTAATTATGTTCCTCTGGTTAACGCCAACAAAAATGTATCGTTTAAGCAGCTTCCCTGCAATGACAATCGCATGTTGGTTGATGCTTGGGAAAAAGCGATGCATTCTTATAAGGATGTGCTTTTGGGTGAGTCTTCCACCTCTCAGGCAAATCCTATGGACAAGTTTCTTGCTTTCACTCAGCGGATGGGTTCTGTTATGAATGTGGTGGATGGAGATGTCCATATGGGCATCTCGACTTGATCCATGTGTTTCTCGTTGATGTACATATGATTTCTAATGCACAGTTGCATTAAATGCATTACATACAATGTGCATGGGTTATGTAACCTTGACAAATGGCGATTGACCTGGCACTATGTACATACATATAGGGCAGATATAGTTGTTTTGCAAGAACACAACCAGCATGACTTTGCTGGTCAGTGTTCTTATTTTGCTGGTTATTGGATTGCATATCTGGTTTGCAAGACTATTCAGGTTTATTGATGTTGGTTCGGCACGAGCTTTGGCCAGCTCTCTTGTACAATGATCCGCAGGACCGCTGGATGGTGGTTCAATGCCTGTTGAATGGTCATGTTTGTGAATTTGGAGGTGTTGATGCGCATACAGCATCTGGGCAAAGGGTTGCTCTATGGCAAGACATCTCTTCTCGTTTATGGACTTCAAATGGATTCCTTTTGTGGTGATTTTAATAATACCCCTACGATGGATGATAGTACCACAAGTATTTCAAACATGTTGTCTACGGAAAGGCTAGAATGGGATAATCTGTTTGCTACTACTCCAATGATTGATTTATGGCGGCATTTGCACCCAATTGCCTCTGGATTTACTTTTCAGCATGTTGCTCACTCTTCTTATCGAGTGCGTTTGGATCGATGGTATTTGCTTAATTTGCAACAATATGAGGATTTTGTATGTGAGGTCAGCATCGATTATACCTTACAGTTATCTGATCATTACCCTGTTTTGTTGAATGTGAGTTTTGGGCAGTCTCGTTGTGATCGACCTCTTTCAAGGAAACGTCTGCTACATATTAACAATGTTTATCTCACTCATGCGGCTTTTTGTGACATGATTTCTGATATTATTCCCCCGCTTCTTGCTCACATGCATTTTGATCTTGATGTTGCCGGGTATCGCTTTGTTATGAGGGTGCAAAGTGTCATTTATGACTATGGCACGTATTACATGGAGTGCACTCGGGGGATGTTAAGGATGCGAAGCAAGCTTGTCAACAGTTGCAAGTGTTGGCTGATCTGCGGTCTTTGTCTGACTCTAAGATGTCGGGGTTCTGTGAATCTTGTGTGTGTATTCAGCATAATGACAAGTGTAAACTTGCTAAAAGGCAGACACGTGCCAGTCAGCAGGCTTTCATGGATAAAGGCTGTGCTTCGAAGCAATTTTTTAAGCATTTGCATCATACGAGGGTCTCGCAAGCAATCAAGCAGGTTATGCTTTCCCCAGGTGTTTGGACTTCTTCAAAGCAAGAGCTTGCTGATGTCATGCTTTGCATTATCGACAGGTGTTGCTGCTCCTCAAGCATCCTCGGTTGCTTGCCATGCGCGTCAATTGATGCTTTCCTTGTTCATCCGATCATATCCCCACAAGATGCATGTTGCCTTGAGAACCCGTTCACTGCCTCGGAATTGCATAGTGCATTGCTTGCTTTGGGCCGTTGGCGGTCTCCCAGTTGGATGGGCTTACTGTCGAATTCTTCCTCTCCTTTTGGGAGGCTCTTGAACTTCCATTGCTTTTCATTATAAATGCAGCATGGCAGAAACAGGATTTGCCACTATCTTGAAAAGAAGGTTTACTTAAATTGCTGCCTAAGCAAGCGCTTGCGAGCGATTCTCTCACTGGCGCCCGATTACTTTGATGCCGGTGATTTACAAGATATTGGCTAAGATGTTGGTGCATGGCATTAAGGACCATCTTTTTGCAGGACTCCATCAGGCTCAATATGGTTTCATTCGACGTCACCAGTTTATGGACAATTTGGCTAATGTTCTGATTGTCATGGAGTACGCTAAGTACACTCATCACGATGTGCTAGTTATGCAAGTTGACATTGAAAAGGCCTTTGACATTGTACAATGGGATTTCATTGCTGCCACGATGAGGTGCCTAGGGTTTGGTCCTAAATTTGCCAATGTGGTTTATTTCTTGTATGCATGTAGCACGTCTTCGGAGATCTTGGAAGGCAAATTAACAGAATCTTGGTCTCTTGGTTGTTCGGTCAGGGAGGGTTTCCCCCTTAGTGCTCTGTTGTATGCTATAGCCACTCACCCATTGTTGATTTATCTTGATCAATTGACCTCTGTTGAGCGTCTTCATGGTTTGCGGTTACCTTTGGGTCGTACCTTTGTTCGCCAGGCTTACGCAGATGAGTCGTTGTTTATGCCTCGTAATTAGAAGGCTGATGTCGAAGTGATTATGGAAGCATTGGAACTTTTTGGCATTGCGGTTGGGCTTAAAGTGGACTTTTATAAATCGAAGCTTCTGCTTCTTCGTTCTTGTGATTGGCACAGTCTATTGTGGCCAGGTTAGATTGTTTCTTCAAATGTGATTACTAGGCATTTGGATTATCCAATTGGATGGAATGTCACTCATTCTCAGAAAGTGGATTGGGTTATGCAACGCTTGAATGTCAAATTGCACTACTAGAAGTTATCCACTTGGCCATTGCATGTTCGTCTACAAATTGTTCAGAGTATCCTGTTGGCATATGTTTAGTTCTTTTTGCCATTGATTCATTGGCCTCGTCGTTGTCTTGATTCTCTTATGTCAGACAGTATGTCCCATTTGTGGCGGACCCATGCTCAGAAAAAAGGCTTGCGCTTAATGTCTATGGAGAAGCTTTGCACTCCTAAACGCCTGGGTGGCCTTAACATCTTGGATTTGCGCAAGCATGTTCTTGCTCGGAAACCTATGTTGTTGCCTACACTTGCGCACCAAATTCAGCCTTGGACTCTTATGTTTGCACACCTTGGTCAGCCTGTTGTTACTTCCTCTTTTGGCCATTGGCAACCATCTATCTGGGAGGTGGTTTTCGGCAAGACGGAAGGGTACATTCCTGGATTTCCTCTTGCTTCCACTTTAGTGTCTTCCTGGAAAGAGGTTACGATTCATCTTTCATGGAATCCTCCGCAGGAAGGTGATTCGCGATTCGTTTGGCGAGTCTCCATTAAAGCCGAGCATTTTCTCTTACTTTGGTCGACCGCTCCCCTCGCCATACTTGCTTTCTCTCTGGCCATGACATTCGTGTGGTTGAGGATGTAGTCGATGAGGCTGGATATACTTTTGAGTTTCCCTTCGCCACTCGCCCTCGTTTTTGGAGAGAACTTCAAAGTATGTTGCTTGACTTTTTGCCAGTTTCACCTTTACCTGATGGTGATCGCATGTCTCATTGGGATCTTCAGGAAACGCCTTTTCAAGATTTTTCTACAGGTCAAATTTCTGCTCTTCTTCTACCACAATCATGGCTTGCTAATCATTGTAATGCCCTTTGGCACATGCACAAATCTGATCTTTGGTGGATGAAGCTTCTCTCTGCCTTGTGGAAAAGCCCTTTGCCGTTGAAGGTGCGACTGTTTCTTTGGCACTGTTTTCTTGGAGTGCTTCCTGTTGGCACTTTTCTTAGGGCGCGTCGTATTCGCCTCTCCTCTTGCGTCCGTTGCTCCAATGCAGAAGAGGATATTTGCCACTTGTTGTGGGATTGCTACATTACTAAAGACTTCCTTCGCCGTGTATCGGCTTGTATGCGGCTCTGCTTTCCTGGGGTTGTTATTCACAAAAGGTTCTGGGTATTTGGCATTTTCTCACCGACACTACAGTGTTTGGCGGTCTTCGTTATGTGCGTCAAATACTGGGCTTATTGGACCCTGTGGAGTCAGCGTAATGCTTACATGTTTCATTGTACTCATGCAGACCCGTTCCCACTCTTCAAGATTTCCCTTAGGCAATCGTTACGGTTTGCTTTGGAAGTTGGTGATATCACCCCAGAGATACATCGGCTTTCCTATGAAAGTTTCTAGCTACTCTGTACAGCTGAGTAGTTCTGTGTTCTTCCCCCTGTACAACCCTTTCGGTGGGTTTTCCTCGCTTTGAGGTTTCCCACTAGTAAATTAATCAAATAGATTTACACAAAAAAAGTGTGTGTGTGTGTGTGTGTGCGTGTGTGTGAGAGTGAGGGATGCAAGTGTGTGTGGCTGTGTGTGACAACTCGTTTGTTTGTGCATGTGCGTGTTGGTGTGCATGCGGTGTGTGTGAGGCTGGACATCATCTGTTAGGATTCACATCATCTGTTAGGATTCACGCAGGGTTTTTTTAGGGCTCGCGCAGGCTGGACAGCATCTGTTAGGGTTCGCGCAGGGTTTTTTAGGGCACGAGCAGGCATCAGCAGGTCGCTCTCTCGTGCCTCCTCCATCCCCTGGCTGCGCGCGCCCCTCTAGCTGCTCGGTGTCAACTCCATGGGCAGCGGGCTGTGTGTGGGTGTGTGTGTGTGGTGGAGGTGTGTGCTCTCTGGGCGCGCAGGTGTGTAAGCGCGCTGGTGTGTGGACGGGCTAGCAGCAGCTGTGCGCTGGAAAGAAGCAGCAGCAGCGTCAGACAAAGAGTCTGCAGCATCAGACAGGGAGTCACCAGTTGCCATCAGACTGTAGCTCATTAGGGTTTCCAGGGTGCTGGCAGTGATTCTCCCATCTTGATCGGCCTCATGACACTTGACATCTACACTTATAAGCGTCGGAAAGAGATGGAGACGTCTACGGAGGATGCTATGTCCATCATCAAAGAATGTTTGAGTGAGGATTTTGACTATGCTCACAAAGCTTGGGATGGTCAGAATCCTGATAAAGAAGTGCTTATTCCCATGCAAGAGCTGATGGATCTTGTCGCACAATATGCTCTTAATGCACTAATCCTTTTTTTTCCCGGCAAGATGCCTACTGCTCAAGATGTGGGACAATGGGTGGATTTTCTTCTCAAACGTGAAGCAGTCAGAGGTGTTTACTTTGGAGCGCAAGGATTCTACGAAGTTTTGTTGATCGACTCTGAAGCTAGAGACACTCTTCTTGAAATGTCCCCTTTGTTTTTTAATACCCAGATGACTCATGTTTTGCCTTGGGCCCTCACCAGAGATTATCAGAGTTTGATTCGTCATAAATGCCCGGTGTGGGTTGAGGTGGAGGATTTTCCTCGAACATGGCGCCATTTTCTCCCGTTGTTAGCCTCACAGCTAGGAAAGGTCATTTGTCCCCCGAAATTAGATGCAAACACAAATCGTTTCTGCATCTTATGGGATACAGATATTCCCACGCCTACTGGTATTTGTGTAAATTCAAGGGATCCTTTGGTGGGAAAAAGACCTTTTAAACCGAAATGGGGTAAATTTGCCAATTCATGCTTTCGTTGTGGTAAGTTCGGACATATGCAGTCCGAATGCCCTGAGCCGAATTTACAGCCTCCTCCTTCAACGGCTCCAACCTCACAATCCATCCCGTTTACAAAGTTGCCACCTGTGCATAGTTCTCTTGGAACGGCGGTTTCTACAACACCTTCATCGGCAGATAAAGGGAAAGGGAAGCAATCTACGACTATCGCCACTATATCAAAAGAGAAAGATAGAGGGAAAGCTATCAATACTGATGCATGGATGGTCCCTAAGAAACCTGTTAAACTTCGAACTCCGGCTTCTTCACGTAATTATGTACCGCAGCCAAAGATTGTGGGTCAACGCAAACTTCCTTGTAATGACAATAAATGTTTGGCAGCCGCATGGGATAAAGTAGTTCGCTCCTATAAAGATGTGGTTATAGGTGAAGCTTCGCCCGGATCCGCATCCTGGGCCAAGTCGGCCTTTAACTTCCCCTCTGCATAGAATGGACGAAGATGTGTCTATGGGCATGTCGACCTAGCTGATACTTTCTTCGCCCTTTGTACATCTGTGGTGTGATGAATAGCAGTATAGCATGCATCTCATATAATGTGGGAGGCTTAGCAACCCCGACAAGTGGAGGCTAACCTGGCACTTTATACATACATGTAAGGCAGATGTTGTGGTTTTACAGGAACATAATCAACATGATTTTTCCGGACAATGCTCTTATTTTGCGGGTTATTGGATAGCTTATGCTGGCTTGGCTGGCTTTTCGTGTGTTCTGATGCTAGCTCGTCATGAACTACAGCCGGTTCTTGCTTACAATGATCCGGGTGGTCGATGGATGGTGATATAATGTATGTTGCATGATGAAGTGTATGAGGTGGGTGGCGTTTATGCGCATACGGCATCTGGGCATAGGGTTGTCTTGTGGCAAGATATTAGCTCTTACTCATGGACTTCGAATGCATTACTTTGTGGGGATTTCAATAATGCACCGATATCTCTGACAATACTACTAGTCATTCTCATATGCTACGAGAATCCCCCGTCGCCAAATAATGGACAATCTGGCCAATATCATGGTGGGTATGGAATTTGCTAAGTATACTCAACAGGATGTGCTGGTGATGCAAGTTGACACAGATAAGGTTGACACTGTCCTCTGGGATTATATTGCGGATGTCATGCAGTGTCTCGGATTTGGCCCAAAGCTAGCGCATATTGTGTATTTTTTATACGCTCGCAGTACAATCTCAGGGATCCTTGCAGGCGAAGTGACAGATTCTTGGTCTCTTGGATGCTCAGTTCGACAAGGCTGCCCGCTTAGTACCTTGTTATTTGCCATTGCTACCCACCCTCTGCTTTTACACTTGGATCACTTGATCTCCCAAGGCCGCCTTCATGAGTTGCATTTGCCTTCAGGCCAAAATTTTCTTGGGCAGGCCTATGCGAATGACTCCTTGTTCACGCCCAAGAATACTCTAGAGGACATGCGCAAAATTATGCAGGCGCTGGACTTATTTGGTCTTGCAGCTGGTCTTAAAGTTAACTTCTACAAGTCTAATCTCTTGCCTCTTCATGCACAAGCTTGGCATCAGCTTTTGTGGCCTGGAAAGATTGTGCCTCCGCATGAAATTACCTGACATTTGGGATATCCTATTGGCTGGCAGGTTACTGGCACGTAGCAGATTGAATGGGTTATGCATCGTCTCAATATCAAACTGCAATATTGGAAATTGTCTACTTGGCCACTACATGTCAGGCTCCACATTGTACATAGCATCTTGATGACAACGTTCCACACGGTGGTGGCAGAAACCCCTTACTGTGGAAGAGCCATTTGCCTCTTAAGGAACGTCTATTTCTGTGGCGTTGCTTGATGGGTGTGTTGCTGGTTGGTTCTTTTCCGCAAAAGCGTCGGAGCAGCCCCTCACGTTGCGTTCGTTGCTCTGCTTCCAAAGAATATGTTCAACACTTGCTATGGGATTGTCGTTGTACTCGAGTCTTTATTGCTTGGGTTTCTACACTCATGCGTCTCCGTTTTCCCGCAGCGGCCTTCGGGAAGAAATTCTGGCTTTTTGGATTCGTGTCGCTGGCGTTAAAGCCTTTCGCTACTTTCTTCGTATGGGTCAGATATTGGGCCTTCTGGAGTATTTGGCGCCAACGCAACTCCCGCATGTTTGACCACATTGATCTGGACCTTTTCCCCTACTTTAAGATGTCTCTTCGGCAATCCTTGCGCTTTGCCCTCGCTACTGGGGATATATCCCTTGACCTTTATCAGCTTTCTTATGTTTGTTTCTAGAACCTTTTCATACTTGTACACATTGGTGTTCACCCTGATGTATCGACTTCTTGTTGTGGGTTTTCCTTCTTTGAAGGTTTCCACTTGTAAATTAATCAAATGCACTTACTAAAAATAAAGTGTGTGAGTGAGAGAGAGAGAGAGAGAGAGATGAAATGAAATGTTATACTAACGTCTTCAAAAGGCCAAAATGACCTATGAGACCAAATTGTTGCAAAATTGTGAATCTGATACCATGTCTCGGTACAAAAAGACTAGAACAAAAATACTACTACTACTAGAATCCATCCTCGTATGCACTCTGGATGGAGAGAGAGAGAGAGAGAGAGAGAGAGAGAGAGAGAGAGAGAGAGAGAGCCCTGTGCAGTCAGTTCTCCTTTTTCTTGTACATCGTTTGTTTCCTTTTTTGCTTTGCCTTGTTGTTTGTGTGTTTGTGTGTGTTCAGTCTTCATTAAAAAAAAATTTAAAAGGATCTGTGTGTATACAGCCTCGTCCCTTAGGGTTTTATTCTTCTCGCCTCCTCAATTGGCCGAAGGAACGGAATCTCATTACAAGGTCAATTGCTTTGGAAATGTCAGAGTGCTTAAGTTCCATGACAGATTTCTCCTATATCTATAAAAGACGCAAAGCGATGGACTCCTCTTTAGGTGATCCAATGGCCCTCATCAAGGAATGCTTGCATGAAGATTTTGAAGACGCATGTAGGGCCTAGGAGGGTCCGGAACCTGAGAAGGAAGTCCTGATTTCTGTTCTGCAGTCGATGGATCCCGTTGCCCAGTATGCGTTAAATGTTGTTATACTGTCCTTTCCTGGTAGAATGCCTACAGCACAGGATATGGGACAATGGGTGGATTTCATGCTAAAACGCCAGGCGGTTCGTGGGGTTTATTTTGGAGCTCAAGGATTTTACGAGATTTTGGTGGTTGACGGGTAGTGAGGCCAAGGAGGGCCTGCTTGGAATGTCGCCGTTGTTCTTCAACATGCAAATGACGCATGTATTACCATGGGCTCTCATTAAGGACTACTAGAGTCTCATTAGGACATAAATGCCCAATATGGGTGGAGGTGGTCGACTTCCCTCGTACATGGTGTCACTTTCTTCCGCTTCTAGCTGCCGAGTTGGGAAAAGTGGTGTGTCCTCTCAAATTGGATGCAAATACTAATAGATTTTGCGTCTTGTGGGATACAGATGTCCCCACACCAGCTGGTATAATGATAAATTTAGGTGACCCATTGGTAGGGAAACACCCTTTTAAGTTGAAATGGGGCAAGTTTGCCGATTCTTGTTTTCGATGTGGCAAGTTTGGTCACATGCGATCAGAATGTTCGGAACCCCACTTGCAGCTTCCTCCTTCGGCATTACCCCCTGCACAGTCTTCTCCACTTGCAAAGTCCCCTCTGGAATTTAGACACACTGGTGCTTCAAGTTCGGCGGCGCCCTCCTTTGTGGATAAGGGGAAAGGGAAACAAGTGTTGATGCTTGTTGCACCCCCTTCTACGGTTTCAACAGAAGGGGGAAAAGAAAAGGAAAAAGAGAAAGGGATAGGAAAAGGCAAAGATAAGAACACAGTGAGGGATGCTTGGACTGTTCCCAAAGATATGTGTCCCCCGTTGAAGACTGCATCTCAAACAATGCTCCTCCATAATGATAATAAGTCTTTGGTAGAGGCATGGGATAAGGTGGTCCGGTCATGTAAAGAAGCAGTTACAGGAGAATCGGCTTCTTTGCCGGGAGCGCTTCAGACCTTCTGTGCTACCCCTGGTTGTAATCCACCTTTGGTTGTTTCTGCAGTGGATGTGGATGTGCACATGGGCACTTCCACTTGATTCTCTCTTGCCTTGTTGTCCTCTGTATATATCTCATAGGATGCATGGTTCGTTGAGATGCATTTCATATAATGTGCGTGGGTTATGCAATCATGATAAATGGAGGCTAACCTGGCACTATGTACATACATGTAAAGCGGATGTGTTAGTGCTTCAAGAGCATAATCAGCATCACTTTGTTGGTCAGACTTCTTATTTTGCGGGATACTGGATTGCCTATGCAGGAAATACAAATTAGTCGGGAGTGCTTATGCTTGTTCGGCATGAATTACAGCCAACTATTGCTTATAATGACCCAAATGGAAGATGGATGATGACTCAATGTATTGTTAATGGGGAAGTCTACGAATTAGGAGGGGTTTATGCTTTTACAACTTCTAATGATCTTGCTATATCTTAGAGAGGTATTTCCATGTACAGTTGGCGTTCAGATGCATTTCTTTGTGGAGATTTTAATAATGCACCAGCCACTGCCAATAATACTACTGGCCAGTCACACATGTTGTGTATGGAATGTCACGCTTGGGACCATATGGTGCAGTCCTATGATGCATTGGATCTGTGGACCCTTTTGCATGATGGGGATTCAGGATTTACCTTGCAGCATAACGTTCGATCCTCTTATCGATAGAGTTGCATGCAAGTTTGAGAAACTTAGGGAGATGGAAATCTCTTGGTTGGGACGGGCTTATTGTTGAGTTCTTCCTGTCCTTTTGGGAATACCTTAAGGAACCTTTATTGGTAATGATGAATATGGCTTGGGAAAAGCAAGATGTACCCCTTTCTTGGAAGGAGGGGCTCCTCAAGTTATTGCCAAAGCATGTCTTTTGTGAACAATTTTCCCATTGGCGGCCTATCACCCTTATGCCAGTGGTATACAAATCGATGGCCACAATGATAGTCAACGTGTTAAGGATTACCTACATGAAGGACTTCATCAATCCCAGTATGGTTTCATACCTCGCCGGCACATCACTGACAATTTGGCGAATGTCATCATAGGCATGGAATATGCAAAATACACTCAGCAAGATGTGTTGGCTATGCAAGTTGATATTGAACAAGCTTTTGATATTGTTTTATGGGATTATATCGCAGAAACAATGCAAAGGCTTGGATTTGGGCCGAAAATTTTGAGGGTGATTTTTCTCATGTATTCTTAGAGCACTTCTGCATGGTCTTGCTCTACCTTTTGGACAGCAATTTCTTGGCCAAGCATATGCTAATGACTCTCTTTTCATGCCCAAAAACGTTAAGGAGGATGTGCAACATATCATGCATGCTCTGCATTTATTTGGCTTGGCAGCTGGATTGCATGTTAATTTTCATAAATCCAAGCTGATGTCTCTGAAAGAATTTGATTGGCATAGGCTTCTATGGCCCAGAAAGATTGTTTCCCCTCAGACTATAGTACGCCATTTGGGATATCCGATCGGTTGGAATGTGTCCGCAACACAGAAACTTGAATGGGTGTTACAAAGAATCCACTTAAAGCTTATCTATTGGAATTTATCAACTTGGCCATTGCTTGTGCGACTTCGGATGTTCAATGCATAATGATGGCCTATGTGCAGTTCTATTTGCCACTCTTATACTAGCCTCAACGGTGCCTTGGGTCTCTTATGTCATGTATGTTGGAACATTTTTGGCGTACTTCCTCCCACAAGAAAGGATTGCGGTTTCTATCTATGGATAAGCTATGCACACCTAAGCAACTGGGAGGGATTAATATTTTGGATTTGCGTCATCACGTTTTGGCTCGCAAAGCCATGCTTCTGCCTACGCTGGTGGATTAGCGACAGCCATGGACGCTCATGATTTCGCATTTGTGTGAAGGCATTGTCACGCATTCCTTTGGTCGTTGGCATTCTTCGTATTGGGATGTCGTTTTTGGGCAGTTGGATGTACATATTCCAGGATGTCCCTTCACTTTGTCTCTTGTTGCGGATTGGAAGGCTGTTACCTTGCACTTATCCTAGCACGGTCTTCAATCTCTTCCAGGAAATTCACTTAGGTTGGAGAGCACTCATTGGAGCAAAGCATTCTCTCTTACTTTGGTTCAGCGTTCTCCTCGACAAGCTTACTTTCTTTCCTAAAAAGGGATCTGCTAGGTTGATCAGGTGGTGGATAATGAGGGACGGGTTCTTTCTTTTCCGCTTGCTGCTATTCATTATGACTTGGGAGCTCATTATCGACACTTATGGCAGCAAATTCAGCAGCTACTTGCAGATGTTTCTCCGGTGCCTACACTGTTTGGGGACTCTCAGCTTTCTGATTGGTATCTCGGCCATTTTAGGATAGACTATATATCCGCAGGGTTTGTTTATGCCTTGCTGCAATCTGATGCATGGATTGTGGCTCATGAAAATCATTTGTGGTCGCTCCAGATCTCAATTGTGGTGGCAAAAAACACTCTCTCTCATTTGGAGGAGTCATTTGCCACTCAAGGAACGCATTTTCTTGTGGAGATGCATGGTACGCGCTCTACCGGTTGGTACTTTGTTGCATGCACGATGTAATGCTTCCGCTCGTTGTGTCCGGTGTCATGGGGCTGACGAGTTGGTTACGCATTTGCTTTGGATTGTCGCTGCTCTCGGACTTTCATCAGAAGGTGTCCTCTACTCTACGCCTTCGTTTCCCATCTGGAATCTTTCACAGACGATTTTGGATTTTGGAGTTCTTCAACTGCCACAATCTCCATTTGAGATCTTCTTGAGCAGGGTCAGATTTTGGGTTATGTGGACCATTTGGCATCAACGCAGCTCCCGCATGTTTCATGCATTAGAACTTGACCCTTTCCCTTACTTCAAGTTTTCCCTTGGACAAGCCCTACATTATGCTTATGATGTGGGAGACATCTCTCTTGAAGCTTACAGGATTTTCTTTGATTGTTTCTAGCTTTTTGAGTGTCATAAAGCTCCAATTACTGTACTTTTGTCCTATGGGTTTTCCTTGTTTTGAGGCTTCCCACTTGTAAATTGAATCATGATTTACGAATAAAGTGAGAGAGAGAGAGAGAGAGAGAGAGAGAGAGAGAGAGATGAAATTTTTGTTTACGTTAACAAAAGGCCTAAAAGACCTATGAGACCAGAAAATTACATCATCGTCATATGATCCAAATGTCCACAAAGAGAGAGAGAGAGAGAGAGAGAGAGAGAGAGAGAGAGAAAGAGAAATGAAATGAAATGAAATGTTATATTAACATCTTCAAAAGGCCAAAATGACCTATGAGACCAAACTGTTACAAAATTGTGAATCTGATACCATATCTGGATACAAAAAGACTAGAACAAAAATACTACTACTAGAATCCATCCTCATCTGCACTTTGGATGTCGAGAGAGTATGGCTCAAATCCTCTGCTGTAGTCTCCGTCGATGTTGTGTAGACCCACTCCTCAATCGTGGCCATATGGATCTCCGTATCTCCAGTGCTCATTCAATGAGAGTGCCCGTAGTGGTCGAATGAGTGTGGGCCGAGCTCTACAGTGATGGTTGCTCCTCTGGCTGTCCCATATCTAGTGAAAAGAAATTTGTAATCTGTCTGTGGGACTGTCTCTCTCTAGCTCTCCCCAGTAAAGTGTCTATATCCGTGTAACTCAAGTAGATATAGCCAACAGAGAGAGAGAGAAAGAAAGAAAGAAAGAAAGAAAGATTTTTAACGTCTATGTCAGGCCGAAATCGGCCTATGAGACAAATCAAATGTACATGGTGTGTATGTCATCCGTCTATCGGAAAGACAAATGAAACAAAAACTGATACAAAATTGAACTGAGTGTAGGTAGTGGGGTATCTGAGGAGGGATGGAGCTCTATCTCTAGGGGTATATGCATGTCTATATGCTCAAGGTAGTACAATCATGAGAATGCATCAAGCTATCTAGCTCCATCCTGTACTAATGGGGGGATGTAAGATGTGGTACATGGGCAGGTCTGGTGCCAAGGCTGCCCGGATGAAAGCTGTCGGGTCGGCCCTCATCCGGGCCACTCGCTCCTCAGTGGCACGGCGCTCCCGGGCTCGGATCTCCTCGATCTGTCGGTGGTGGGAGCTCGCGCCCCTGTAGCCTGTGACTCGTGGTCGTCGTCTAGCTCGGCTCACCTCCGCCTGTGGGAGTGTCATTCCCCCCTGAGTGTTTGGTGGGGGAGGGGCGGTAATCCTCTGAAAGAAGTCTGTGAGCTGCGACTGTCTCCCCTCTGTCTGTGTAGCTGTGTGTGGCTGTAGTAGTGTGTCCCGATGGCTCTGTATCTCTAGTAAGAACCGTCCGAGCTGTCTCTGATCTCGAGAGTCCATGATCTCTCGGAGAGTGGGCTGTCCTCTGAATAGGGCCTCATACCTGCCTCTGATCTCAGTGTATGCTCTGCATCTACATACAAAGTGCTCCTCACTCTTCTTCTTATTCTTTCTCCATCACCGGAGATACCATCCCACACAGCTCCACAGCACACACTCCACACACCACCATCCATTTCACACATGAGCTAGCCTCTCTTTACTCGGCCGAGGTCGAGCATGGCCTATGCCTCCTCCACCCATCCACACCACTCTCAGTTCTCACATCACATATCTCTTCCGTTCTCCACACTTCAGCTATTAGCTCCTTTCCACACACCACTCACACAGGACGCACTCCCCCCCCCGGGACTATGCCTCAGAACCGCTGGTATGATGATGAGTGCAGAGAGCTATACCGACGCCTCCGCGCACAGCGAGCCTTAGGAGAGATCACAGAGAGAGAGGCCAGACGGCATATGAAGACGCTGACACGCCAAAAGCGGCGAGCATTCGAAGAGGCACAGGAGCTTGAGCTATACCGCCTATTCATGAGCATGGATAGCGCGACAGCATGGCGCACCCTGCGCGAGCCACGTCCGACTACAGCTATTGAGGATCCACAGATATGGCATGATTATGCAGAGCGACTTTACGAGGTGCCAGGACAGCCTCCTATCCCACAGCCACACGAGCCACGCCCCACGTGCTCCTCCTTCTTTACAGCACAGATGGTAGAGAGGGCCATACGCCGCATGCAGCACAAACGATCAGCTGACCATATTGGATTACAGAGTGAGCACATCATTTATGCGGCCTCCACTATAGCCCCGTTGATTGCACATGTCTTCAACCGGGCTATAGGGGAGGGCTTCCCAGAGGAGTGGACACAGCACACCATAGTGCCTATCCACAAATCTGGCGACACCCTAGATCCAGGGAACTACAGGACTATCATGATTGGCCACACGATGGCCAAGCTATATGGAGCAGTACTTGAGGCACAGCTCAGCTGCTACGCAGAGATCGAGGGTTTACAAGCTCCAGGCCAGGCAGGTTTCAGACGAGCTTTCTCCACCACTGATCACATCTTCGTTCTGCGCTGCCTCATTGATGGGGCAAAGGCGCGGAAGAAGAGGCTTTACTGCTGCTTTGTGGATTTCCGCAAGGCCTTTGACACAGTCCCACGCGAGAGACTCTTCCAGCGCCTTCACAGCATTGGGGTACCAACAGAGATGATTTGGGCCATATATGCTCTCTACGAGAAGGTGACGGGTCGAGTTCGTTGCCCAGGCGGTTTTTCAGAGACCATTGCTAGCACCATTGGTGTTAAGCAAGGATGCCCACTCTCCCCGACACTCTTTGGGCTCTACATCGACGAGATCTCCGACTACATACTGCGAGCAGGGGGAGAGGGGAGCGACTTGTCTATTTGAATGCTGAAGTAGGCCTATGAGACAAATCAAATATACATGTGTGTCCCCTCCATCCATCGTCGTGGGAGGGGGCAGGGGCAAGGGGGGAGGAGAGAGAGAGAGAGACACACTCACACACACACACAAATCCCTATAAGGTGCTATAGCAATAATTGCCAATGAAACATTAATAAGGTATCAAGCAATGCTACTTGGATAAAAGAGCATTCTACTATTTTGGGAAGGTCAATGTTGCCACTTAATTTGGATTCAGTCCTAACAAAACATAGTAACATTCTTTGAAACTACAAACACCTCATCATCAGTGCGTTTTAGTGGTTTTGCTTTGTAATTTGCAGGTATGCAAGGATTGAGTGGGAAGTGTTAACCTTTCATGTTGAAAGAAAAGGGGTCCCTTTTAGAGAGCTTCTGGAAACTTTAACTCTTTACAAAATTGGTTCAAGGGTATGTTTGTTTGAGTTCCGTATTTATTTTGATGCTTTGGCTGTAGAAAAGAAAGAGTTGTTTGTAAGCAAAGTTACTCATTATTATCACCATCTGACATTAATTCATCAAACTAGGGCTTGGAACTAGCTGTTAGGATTGAAAGAGAGAAGCAAATACAAAAGATTTACAAAGCGGGGGCTACGATGAAAATACAAGCCGCAGTCAGAGGATTTCTCGTTCGGAGACATCAGGCAAAGGAGTCCAAGAGCGGCACGAAAGCACCCGAGCCCATAGTTGCCAAAATGTCATCCATGCTTTTGGAATGAAGGCACAAAAGCAGTGTAATGCAGTGGAATGAGAATGTGAGCTGCAAAAGGTGGGTTGGCAATTTTATATCCAATCCTTCACCTTTCAAGGTAAAACAATGTAAATGTAACAAAGCCAGATCATCTGGGGCAAACCAAGCTAGCCAAAATTGTGTATTATAGCCTTGTAAACTAAGTTTCTGAGCAATGAGGACCACTGCAAAATGGAAAGGGCCTTGTACATAACTTTTCTTAATGGCCACCTGAGTTTGGTACCGTTGTCCATTTTTCAAAAAAATGTGCATTTTCTATACATTATAAAAGGGGGAGGGATTCCACACACGCCCCCCCCCCCCCCCCCAACCCCCCTCATTGCCTAATTTCTCCAATATGGCCCTGCATTTAATGTAAATTAGATACCATCTTTATCCAAATTGTATGTTTGTTGAAACGAGTGGAATTGCCGATCTCGATTTATTATGTTGGACCTATAAAATAAAAGTATACACTATGGTTCATTTGTGTGTACACAGGATATTAGATGTCATAAAACAAAGGACTTAGCATAGCATATTAGATGTCATAAAAGCAAGGAAAAACTGATGTTGTCATGGTATTTCCATGAGCACAATCATTCTTTATTTAGAGCATTTGCAACGCTTGAAATTTTTTCTCAAGTGCTAAATTTGACATTAATAAAACAACATAGACAATTTGTTACAACTAGGCCCTAAGTTGTAGTATCAACATGTTGTATCCCTTCAAAGCATTATAATATCTCTAAAGCTTGTAGACCTAAAATATCTAGCAATATGAAGGTCATCATATGGATTATTTTGCAAGTTTTTAGAATTGGAAAAAGCAACTTGTGTTTTTACATAGTTTAGCTTCAAAAATCTTTTGAAATCATAGGGTTGAAGTTGGAATCCATTAATATCAAGTTTTTTAAGCTCAAAAGCCAACTTTTGGATATCAAGTAAAAGTCTTTTTGCATATCTTGCATACCTTATAACAATTCTTTGTTAAAAGTGTTCACGGATGCAAAAGTGTTTGGCTACCAGCCTAATGTCAGTGGAGCTTTCATAGGACAACATATTTGAGTTACACATTTTAGTGCAAGTTGTTCAAGGCTATGCTAAACCTAAGAGTCTCTTAGTATCTACAACACTTCAATGTTTGCTTTTATAAGGTAGAGTCATCATAATTTAGCATAAAAATAGAGAAATTAGATCAAGCGCTAAAGGACAAGCCATATCAATTGACCCATAAATGATATTTGTAACTCAATTTAGAACTCTAAGTTGCTTATATGGCTTAATCAAAAATTATTAAGAAGCTCTCTTTTGACTAATTGTAATGGCTCAATCGAAAAACGAGTAGGTTGTTCAGTAGTTTCTTATGGAGTATGCAAACTTGTTTACAATCTCTATACCAATGGATTAATCTCCCTCATGGGAACACGATGATCATAAAATAGAGCTTCTCCTAAGAAACTCTCCACATGATAAGCCTCCCTATCGAGTATCTCCTACTCAAAAAGAGGAGATTGTGACAAGTAAATGAGCCTATGGGAAAAGGGATGATAAGATCTTAGATCATGTCCATTTGCTCTACAATTATTAGTGTGGAAGAAGGATTGGTCATACAAGATGGCCTACATGAATATGTTATGGTGTTGTTGGGCTCACAAATGCACCAATCACATTCAATAAAATGGAAATAAGAACTTTTTCAAATCAAAGAGCAATGGATGAAAAAAAGATCTAGAAAAAAATGGTGAGTTCTTTTTGCATGAGATTCAAATACTTAGGCCATATTATGTCTAAAGATGGTATCCTTATGGTTCATAGAAAGCTTGTGCTAATCAAAGAATGGCCTTAAGAATTTCTATAAAGTTAGGAGCTTTATTTGTGCGTGCTCTTGAAGGCAGTGTGGCACACAATGTGGTATGTGAGTGCTACCTTGGAGTTCATGGAGTTGGAACACACATGCAGATTGAGCTAATAGTGCATCACATAGAGTAGTAAGAAGTAACCCACGATTGCATCACTTTATTGAGTGAAGGAAGTTGTTATAGCTTGTTTTGGGCTTATGAAACGTACTCTTTGGCTTGGCTAGCTCATCTTTTGAACAACATGATTCTTGTCAGTCGAAGGCTGAGTATATGGAGTTGCAAAGGCAATATATCAGTTAGTATGGTTGCAAATGCTAGTTGGAGAGTTGGGAATACAAGTCAATAGGCCGATTGTTGTTTACCATGATAATGTTAGCAACAAACAATTAGTAAGAAACCAAGTTTTCCATGCAAGGACAAAGCACAATGACATGCATTGTCACTTCCTTGAAGATATGGGCTTGGCTGGTGGCACTTCCCTTAGCTAATTGAGGATAAATGAGTAAATTTTATATATCTTCACGAAGGCCCTTGAAGTAGAGAAGCTATGGAAATTTTAAGTATGAATGAGTAGATTTTATATATCTTCACAAAGGGCATTGAACTAGAGAGGCTATGGAAATTTTGAATGATTCGTGGAGTACAAGAGATAGCATTGAACTTCAGGGAAGTGGCAAGATATCAAGCTCAAACCATGGTTTTCCCTGGATGAAGGTTTTAGATTTAACCTAAACTATGTGTATAGGTAGGTGATTTATGTTTAAATTTAGGTTTTAAGTTTGTGTATACATATAGAGTAAGGTTTTAGGTTTTAAGTTTGTGTGTACATATAGAGTAAGGTTTTTGGTTTAACATAAATCATATGCATATACATTTAAGGTTTTAGGGTTTTGGCTTAATTTAAATTTAGGTCTTAAGTTTTGCATATGCATATGCGATTTTAGTTAGATTTTAAGCTTTAGGCTTAACTCAAAATGTACACATATGTGTATATGGCAAGTTCTAAGTTTGCATATGCATATGTGGTTTAAGTTTTCAATTTGCACTTGCACTTAGGTTATAGGTTAGCTTTTAAGCTTTAGGTTTAAGTTAAATTGTATGTGTATGTGTATGTGTATGTGTATGTGTATGTGTATGCGGTTTAGGCTTAAATTTATGTTTTATGTTGCACATACATATGCATATATAGTTTAGGTTTACAATTTGCGCTTTTTGTTAGTTGTAGGTTTAAATTTTAGGTTCCAATAACTGGTTTTTAGTTTTAAATTATTATTTTAATAAATGGTTTTCTAGGCTTAGCTTTCACTATGATTTTTCATTTAGTTGTAAGTTTAGGTTTGAGTGTTCGGTTATAGATTTAAGTTTACATTATCGATGGTCAATTTTAGGTTGTGGTTTGTGTTTTATAGCAAACGTTTGATATTATTTTTAGGTTTGTGTGTAGAGATGTTATGAGTAGCAACGACCATGTGGAGCCGTCTGATCAAGATGCCTATCTCTCAGCGAGGGTTTTCATGTCCTTGTAATCAATGCATATGAGTTGTGTGTCGAACACGACATGTTGCACAACACTATGTCCATGAATATGGCGAGTTTGATCAATCAATTATAGATTGAGGTATTGCCAATTACAATTCGTCTATATGTGTGAATGACGATAATAAGATACGTATTTCTTAATGATTAGACATACTTTGTATTGAAAGTTGTTAGTGCTTAATTCATTAGGACTCCAACATCAGGTAGAAATTCTAGAACCCACAAGGCAAGTTTGCAGGCAATCCC
This sequence comes from Adiantum capillus-veneris, assembly GCF_014529385.1. NCBI lineage: Eukaryota > Viridiplantae > Streptophyta > Polypodiopsida > Polypodiales > Pteridaceae > Adiantum > Adiantum capillus-veneris. The sequence goes on along the minus strand of NC_140952.1, from coordinate 26,019,953 downwards.
TCAACCAAAAAACTTGGTAGCTATGTTTGAAGCACCTTTACGCTCAGAGGTGATGACATTGAGCACCACCCCGACCAAGAGATATTTGAGCAGCAATATGATTGAGACAATCATAGACTCAAAGAGGCTTGTCGATGATGACATGAAACGTGAGGCCGATACACCATTGTATGAGGAAGCTAGAGTGTTTAGATTGAAGCGTCTTGATCCTTCTCAATATGCAAGAAAAGAATGACACTAGCATTACAAAACTTTTCAAGTGACAAACTATGCTATATTAACTTCAATTATACAATGCTTATTTTGAAAGTTGTGTTACTACTTTTCTATATGCAGGTTTCTTAAAGAGCACATATTGCTAGCTAATAACTCGATGCCAACCTCAAGAGATGATGCAAAAAAAGTGCGACAACATTCAGGGATGGATTATAATTTTGTTTATGCTTGCCCTAATGATTGCATTCTTTTAGAGGGGATTATGTAGACATGTAGAAATGTCATAAGTGTGAAGCAGACGAATATCAAAAAGGTCTTCAAGGAACAAAAGTGTCGTAGAAGGTGCTCATACATTTTCCTCTTCTACTTCTCATCAAGCACTTCTTCCAATGCAAGTCAATGGCCACTTTAGCATCATGGCACAAGGAGAATCAATCTTTAAATGGTGTGCAAGGATTTCTATGGATAGTGTGGCTTGGAAACGTATCGATGACACATGGCTAAATTTTGCACAAGATCGTAGGAGTTTGCACCTTGTCTTGGCTATGAACAACGTAAATCCATTTGGGTAATGATACACATACTATAGTGGATGACCAGTTGTCATTGTCAACTACAATATTCCACCATGGCTAGTTTTTAAGTTTGATTGCGTTGGGTGGGTATAAAGTGAAGAATATAGATATATATGTCTTTGTTCACAGCTCAAAGAATTTAACTATAGATAGGAATAGAAGTGGTGGACATGAGCCCACATGTTGGACGAAGTAACACCTTCATTAGAGGCATTCTAATGTGGATGATGTATGACTATCCCGATTTGGAGAATTCTTTGGTAAGCATCAAACACACAGTAAATGCTAAGTGATCTCAATTATGATTTCCTCATGTTATTTTCTAGTGTGTGAAGTAAAAGTAATTTATGGTGTGTGCAAAACTTAAAACTAGAAATTACAACACATGTGTCACATGTCGTCCTAGGCTTGATGCACACCAATTGCCAAACACTAAAGAAACAGATTTATGAAGCTATAAGAGGGTTCCTTGGGGAGGGAGCCAGTAAGGATGTCTGCTCAAGAATGGTTAAAGCAAAAGGAGATGTATGAAGAATTCCTTTCGCCAAGGATAAAGAGATTCTCATTATGGTGGTATGAGTTGCCCTAGTGGACAAGGTTAAGAATCAATCACTTGCTCGATCCAATGCCCATATTCAAGAATGTGGGAAGCTTATTCTAGTAGCATCTCAATGGAAAGAAGGATATGCTTTGTGCTAGGGTTGACTTGGGGGATATTGGCCATATGGAGCGTTATTGGCTGCAAACATCGAACAATGGGTAAATAAAGATGTCCAAAGTCCCTGGAATTTTTAACGATGGATCAATAAAGATGTCTAGAGTCCCTTGGATGTTTAACAATGAGTCAATAAATATGTCCAAAGTCCCTTTAATTGCAAGGTGAAAGAGATTATACAATCCGTGTGAACGGCCACAGGCATAATGCACTCGCTCAAAGCCGCGGTCATAAAGGAAGGGAAGCTCTCTCACCTGAAGTCACACGATCAGCATAAGATGTGTCACGTATACCTCAAATTTTGTGAATACCATAGTAAGGTGCATGTATACTCACCATAAGACAGTAAACTTGTTTTGTAGTTTGTTTTGCTGATGGCTATTGAAGGTTTTTTGTCCTTTAGCATTTGTGCCACTATTAAACAAATTTTCTACATTGATTTATTGGATTTTCCATAAGTATATCGGCATTGCTTCAATACATTTCGTGAAGCAAACACTACGAAGGCGGTTTGCATGTTTAAAATCCACTTTGCCAACACCATCCTTACCATGTGAATGCATCTCCTTATGCACATAGTTGATAAAGTGGAAATAGCTTCCCAAGCCGATAGTGCCACATCACGCTGTCAACTTTTGTAGTTGTTGCACAAGTTGAAGATTGCATGCTCACAGTACACAAGTAAAGTATACAAACCTTTTCTCCTTTGGCAACCACCAAAGATCTCTTTGAGATCTTCCAACGTTTGTTTCCAAATGCAATGTTGTGACCTTAATCGTGCAATTGTCCTACAAAGATCAATTTTTTTGCGAAGAGAAGGAACATGCCTAACATCTTTAAGTTTCCATTAATTTCCATTTGCAATTTTTACACAAATTGTACCTTTGTCAACAATTTCACAAACTTCATCATCTCCCAAGTATACATACCCAAAATTACCTTTGGTGCAATCTTGGAAATGCTGCTTGTGAGGTGTCGCATGGAATGAAGCCCTGGAATCCACTATCCAAGAATTAGACACATTGTCTAATGAGAGAATCACAGCATCGTGCTCTACTTTACCTACCACATTGGCTTCCGATGTTGGCTTGTTGTCTTGAGACTCCGACTCCATCTTCTTCTTCGACCAATAATCCTTCTTGACGTGGCCCTTCTTGCTGCAATTACAACATTCAAGAACTGACTTTGTGCATGTCTTGCTCGGCCTTAAGCGATCACGACCCTTTTGGTCTTTGAACCTCTCCTCTAATCTTCCCCTCATTTTCACTGGTAGTGAAACACTTGATGATTCACTTGTGCTTCTCCTTCCCATTTTCTTGCGTAGGAGAACACCCACAACATTATCAAATTTAAGAGTCTTTATGTCAGAGACAAAGTTACTTATAGCCATCACAAGGCTGTCCCAACTATCCGATAGAGATGATAGTATAAGGAGGGCATGCACTTCATCGTTGAAATTGACCTTCATCAATCAAATTTGGCTTATGTTGGTGTTAAATTTGTTTAGGTATTTTGCAACTAAACCACTGCCATTTTTAGATTGAACAAGCCCTTCATGAGAAATACCTTATTGGATGTCGATGGTTTCTTGTAGAGGCCGTCAAGTGACTTCATCAAATCTTCTGTGATCAAGACCACCATTGACATCAAGCTTAGCTAGATTGATCCTAATGTCTTTTGATCAAGGAAAATCCACACTTCATGTGCCATTGTTGCAGGCTTCCTTGTTGCCTAGTGACAAATGAAGATCCTTCTGGTAGAGATAGTTTTTAATCTACATCTTTCAATTTTGGTAGTTTTTTCCGTTGAACTTTTCGATCTTGAGCTTACCTTCCTCCGCTATTACTCCCACTCAATTCAAGGAATCCTTTTTTTGAGATAATTTAGCTACAAGCAAATCTTGCTCTGATATCAATTGTTAGGAAATAGGACGTAGCTAAGTAGATATTATAGTCATTTACTTCATGGAGAGAGATAATTTTCACACATGAGAGATTATGGAGTACAAAGAGAGAGAGAGAGATAGAGAGTACATGATATATGTATCACTCAATGTGGGCTACGTCCACGAAAAACTAGCCACTCTATGGCTTTAGTACTTCAAACTAGAAGTAGGTTACAAAGAGATTATACCCTTAATGAAGCTCCCACCTTGCTTCACTCTCACCACCTCACACTCACCGTGTTTCATAAACTTCATAATGCACCACAATGCACTTTGTGTGTAGAAAAGGCCACCTTTTGTGTAGCTGCCCTTATGTAGACAAGTTTAAGTTGAATTCTCCCAATGCGCCCATGTGTAGCCACCCTTGAGAAGACAATTCCGCCTAGAAATTTGCCACCGGCCATTGAACTTGGCCATCGGCCAAATACTTCCACCCATCGGCCATTGACATTTGGCCACCAGCCAATCGATCGGTCATTTTCTGATCACTTTCCGACCGATGTCCGGTCATAATATTCCGGCGAAAAGGAAAAAGCTCAAGATCGGGCATGAATTTTTGGTTTTTTTACGAGTGATTTTCCTTCTGCACGATGGCTTCTCCTCATAATGGGGTCTTATAAATGTGCATTGTTAAGGCTAAACATTACAAGGGGTAAATCCAACTCCATACTTAACAATCTCCCACTTGGAGACTGATCTCCACACAAAACATGTTACTGCTTTCTGTCCTGGATTCTTATCCTTGAATGCCGATTGAAGATGATCAAAAGCTCAACTTCTCCTTGTTGACCACCTTTATAACATGTCTACAGGATTCTCACTTGTGTACACCTTTCCAAGCTTTAGATTTCCCTCTTCCAAAAGTACGTATGAAGTGATATCTCACCTCAATGTGCTTTTTCCTTGAGTGAAAGGCTTAATTCTTTGCAAGATGAATGGCGCTTTGATTGTTTTTCTTGTATCCAAGCTCCTTTAAGAATCTGTGAAGCCACAAAAGCTCTTTGCTTGCCTCCATCATTGTTACATACTAACTTTCATGGTAGAAAGTGAGACCAATTTCTACAGCTTTGAAGCCCAACTTATTGATGCGCCTCCAGCTATAAAGACATAGCCAATAATTCTCCTTCAAGTATCTTTATCACCATCCATATCTGCATCAGCATACCCTTGCAAGAAAATATCAGTGCCTCCAAAATACAAAGCATTTGTTTTTGTCCCTTTCAAATATATATGTATCCACTTTCCAGCTTGCCAGTGCTCTTTACCTAGATTGTCCATGATGAGTCTACTCACAACTCCCATTGCATGCGCACTACATACATTAGAGAACCTACCACTACATCATATGGAACTTTAGACATATAGGCTATCTCCTCTTGTTGGTTAGTTTAAAGTGACTAGCCAAATGTGTAGAAACCAATTTTGCATCTTACATTGAAACTTTTCTAGTACTTTCTTGATGTAATCCTCTTGAGATAGATTTAATGTATTCGTTGTCTTGTCCCTTTGATTTTTCATACCGAGTATCCGCTTTGCAACACCTAAATCTTTCATTGGAAAATATTTCGACAGCTTCTCCTTCAGGTCTTTTATATCCTACATGTTAGCACTTGCAATCAGCATGTCATCGACATACAGCATTAGGATAATGAACTTCCCATCTTCCAAATTCTTTATGTAGATATAGCAATTTGAGTTGCATCTCCAAATCTGTGATTCAGCATCCATCGATCGAACTTCAAGTACCATTGTCTAGGTGCTTGCTTTAGACCATAAAAGCTCTTTTTTAATATACAAACCATTTTCTCTTTACCCTTTACTTCATATCCCTTTGGTTAAAGCATGTAAATTTCGCCCTCTAAGTCACCAAGAGGGAATGTCGTATTTACATCCATTTGCTCAAGATTTAAGTCATGAGCAATCACAAGGCTTAAGACAGACTTAATTGAGTTCATTTTTACAACAGGAGAAAATATTTCTTTGAAATCAATACCTTTGTTTTTAGAAAACCCTTTTACCACAAGCCCAGACTTGTAACTTTTCTTCCCGCCTACTTCTTCCTTTTGTGTGTACACCCATTTCTTATGCAATGTCCGCTTACCTTTAGGCAATTCAACTAACTTCCATGTTTGGTTGCAATGTAATGAGTCCATCTCCACTTGCATGATCTTCATCCATTCTTCTTGGATTTGTGTTGCATGGATTCTTCGTATGATTCCGTCTCTCTAGAAACTCAGATCAAGAGATGATTGAAGGAAGAACAAACCTTTTTGGAGGTCTACTTGCTCTCGTAGATCTTCAGGTCATAGGTTGAGGCTCCTCATTAGGTTGACATTGTTGCACGTTGTCACGATTTGCACTCCTTGAGTCTTCACCATCCTCAAGCTTCATGTACCCATCACCTGTATCTTTTGTTTGTTTTCTTTCCAGTATTCTTTGAACATATTTTTTCATTAAAAATTACATCCCTAGTTCTAAAGATTTTACCATCTTCAAGATTCCATAAGCGATACCCAAGGTCAGCTTCTCCATAGCCAATGAAGACCTTTGACCTTAGGCTTCTATCTATGTGCATAAAAGCCTCGTACCCAAACACTTTAAGAGATGCATAATTCACCGGTATGCATGTCCGTGCCTCTTGTGAAACTCCCCCCTTCATTTTTGTTGAGGGTGATTGTTTGAATAAGCACACAGACGTACTTACTACTTCCGCCCAAAGCCCAAACGATAGGCTTGCATGAAGCCACATGTTTCGTGCTTGCTCCATGTTTGTTCTATTCATCTTTTCTAAAATGCTATTTTGTATAGGTATCCTTGGGGTTGTCCTTTGCATCCTAATTTCATTGCTAGCACAAAACCTTCAAAAACTTGGCTGCAATATTTGCCTCCATTCTTGGATCTGAGGCATTTAAGCTTGGTACGTGCTTCATTATCCACAAAGACTTTCCATCTTTGAAATATTAAAAACACATCGACTTTATTCTTCATTATATAAACCCATGTTTTTCTAATCGCATAGTCTATGAATATATTACATAGTACAATGAGCCACCAAGGGATGGTGCATGTACTTGCAGGACCCCAAACATCAAAATGAAAAAATTCAAGTTTTTTTATTTTTTCTCTTTCTTATTTTGAAATTTTACCCTCTTTGTTTACCGTAAACACAATCTTCAAAAAACTCTAAGTCTACTTCTTTCAAACCTGCTAGAAGCTTTTTTTATTGAAGGATTTGCATTCATTTGGCACTCATATGCCCAAGCCGGTAGTGCCACACCACACTATTGACTTTTGTAGATGTTGCACAAGTTTAAGATTGCGTGTTCACAATACGCAAGTAAAGTGTACGAACCTTTTCTCCTTTCAAAACCACCAAAGATCCCTTACAGATCTTCCAATGTTTGTTTCCAAATGCAATGTTGTGACCTTCATCGTCCAATTGTCTTGCGGAGATCAAATATTTGAGAATAGAAGGAACATGCCTAACATCTTTAAGCTTCCATAGTTTACTTAATGGAGAGAGATGATTTTCAAACACAAGAGATTATAGAGTAGAGAGAGAGAGAGAGAGAGAGAGAGAGAGAGGAGAGAGCACATGATATACGTGGTTCACCTAATGTGGGCTACGTCTACGGAAAAGCAGTCACTCAATGGATTTAGTACTTCAAACTAGAAGTAGGTTACAAAAAGGGATTATACCCTTAATGAAGCTCCTGCCTTGCTTCACTCTCACCACCTCACACTCACCTTGTTTCATCAACTTCTCAATGCACCACAATGCATTTTGTGTGTGGAAGAGGCCTCCTTTTATAGGCCAAAAGGAATGCCTTCTCTCATGAGGGGCACTTGTGTGTAGCCGCCCTTATGTAGACAAGTACGAGTTGAATGCTCCCATGCACCCATGTGTAGCAGCCCTTGAGAAGACAAGTCTACCTAGAAATTAGTCATCGGCCATTGACTTCCAACCACCAACCAAGCGGCCATTAACTTTTGGCCATCGACCAACCGACCGGTCATTTTTCGATCACTTTTCGGCCACCATCCGGCCATAATATTCTGGCAAAAAAGAAAAATCTCGAGACTGGGCGTGAATTTTTGGTTTTTCGGCGAGTGATTTTCTTACTCACGATGGCTTCTCCTCATGATGGGGCCCTACAAATGTGTGTTTTTAAGAATAAAAGTTACAAGGGACAGATCAGACTCCATACTTAACAATCTCCCACTTGGAGACTGATCTCCACACCAAACATGTGACTGCTTTCCATCATGGCTTCTTATCCTTGAATGCTCGTTAAAGATGAGCAAAAGCCCAACCTTTCCTTATTGACCACCTTTATAAACATGTCTACAGGATTCTCACTTGTGTGCGTCTTTCCTAGATTTAGTTGTCCCTCTTCCAAAAGAATACGTATGAAGTGATATCTCACCTCAATGTGCTTTATCCTTGAGTCAAAAGCTTAATTCTTTACAAGATGAATGTTGCTTTGATTGTCACTATACAAGACAAAATTGTCTTGCTTGTATCCAATCTCCTCCATGAATCTTTAAAGCCACAAAAGCTCTTTGCTTGCCTCCGTCATTGTTACATACTCTGCTTTCATGGTAGAAAGTGAGACCACTTTTGGCAGCTTTGAAGCCAAATTTATTGATGTGCCTCCAATTGTGAAGACATAGCCAGTAAATAAAATATTCATAGAACTCTAAGTCCATTTCTTTCAAACCTTGTAGAAGCTTCTTTGATTCAAGGATTTGCATTCATTTGGCACTCATATGCCCAAGCTGGTAGTGCCACACCGCATTGTCGATTTCTGTAGATGTTGCACGAGTTTAAGATTGCATGCTGACAATACACGCGTAAAGCGTACCAACCTTTTCTCCTTTAAAAACCACCAAAGGTCCATTTCAGATCTTCCAATGTTTGTTTCCCAATGCAATGTTGTGACCTTCATCGTCCAATTGTCTTGTAGAGATCAAATATTTCCCTAACATCTTTAAGCTTCCATTCATTCCATTTGCAGTTTTTACACAAATTGTACCTTTGCCGACAATTTCACAAGCTTCATCATCTCTCAAGTATACATACTCAAAATTACCTTTGGTGTAATCTTGGAAATGCTGCTTCTACGGTGTCGCATGAAATGATGCCGTGGAATCTACTAGCCAAGAATTAGACACATTGTCTAATGAGAGAATTAGAGAATCTTGCTCTACTTTACCTGCCGCATTGGCCTCCAATGTTGGCTTGTTGTCTTGAGACTCCGACTCCTCCTTCTTCTTCTTGGACTAGAAATCCTTCTTGACGTGGCCCTTCTTACCACAATTCCAACATTCAAGAAATGACTTTGTGTGTGACTTGCTCCGTCTTGAGTGATCACGACCCTTTTGGATTTTGAACCTCTCCTTCAACTTCCCCTCATTTTCACTAATAGTGAAACACTTGATGATTCACCTCAACTTCTCCTTCACATTTTCTCGCTTAGGAGAACACCCACAACATCATCAAACTTAAGAGTCTTTGTGTCAGAGACAGAGTTACTTACAGCCATCACAAGGTTGTCCCAATTGTCTAATAGAGACGATTGTATAAGGACTCGCACTTTGTCGTTGAAATTGATCTTCACTGATCGAAGTTGACTTATGTTTGGTGTTAAAGTCATTTAGGTAATCTGCAACTGAACCACTCTCTGCCACTTTTAGATTGAACAAGCGCTTCATGAGAAATGCCTTATTGGATGTCGATGATTTCTCATAGAGGCCGTCAAGTGACTTCCTCAAGTCCTCTGTGATCAAGGCCACCTTTGATGCCAAGCTTAGTCAAATTGTTCCTAATTCCTTTCGGTCAAGGACAATCCATGCTTCATCTGCCATTGTTGCAAGCTTCCTTGCAAGACCTCCTAGTGGCAAATGAAGGTCCTTCTGGTATAGATAGTTTCAATCTATATCTTCCAATTTTGGTAGTTTTTGTCATTGAACTTTTTTATCTTGATCTTACCTTCCTCCGCTATTACTCCCACTCAATTCAAGGAATCCTTTTCTTGCAATACTTTAGCTATGAGCAAACCTTGCTCTGATACCAGTTGTTAGGAAATAGGATGTAGCTAACTAGATATTAAAGTGGTTTACTTAATGGAGAGAGATAATTTTCACACACGGAAGATTAGAGAGAGAGAGAGAGAGAGAACACAATATATGTGGTTCACCTAATGTGGGCTACATCCATGGGAAGGTAGCTACTCAATGGCATTAGTACTGCAAACTAAAAGTAGGTTACAAAGGGATTATAACCTTAATGAAGCTCCTGCCTTACTTCACTCTCACCACCTCACACTCACCTTGTTTCATCAACTTCACAATGCACCACATTGCATTTTGTGTGTAGAAGAGGCCTCCTTTTATACGTCAAAAGGGTTGCCCTCTCTCATGAGAGGCAGCCGTATGTAGCCGCCCTTGGGTAGACAAGTGCGAGTTGAATTCTCCCATACGCCCATGTGTGGCCGCCCTTGAGAAGACAAGTCCACCTAGAACTAGGCCACGAGCCAAAGACTTTACTGGCCATTGACTTTCGGCCACCAACCGACCGTTTTTTGATCACTTTTCATCCGTCATCCAACCATAATATTTTGGCAAAAAGAGAAAAGCTCAAGACATGGACATAAATTTTTGGTTTTTTGGCGAGTGATTTTTCTTATGCACGACGGCTTCTCCTCATAATGGATCCTTAAAAATGTGTGTTTTTAAGACTAAAAGTTACAAGGGGTAAGTCATCCTCCATACTTAACAACACACGCTAAACCTACGCTAATCACACATTTCTTTTCATTGCATTCACAATCAAGAGCTCACCCACGCTGACGGGTTTACGATTAGATCAATGCATGCACAAATCCTAATCTACACACTAGTCTAATCATGCACACAACACCATAATAAAACACAAAATAGGCAATCAAGTAATTAGAGGGCAATTAGTTCTTAATACACGCAAATCAAGACACTAATACACAACTTGAAGGAAAGTCAAAGAGAGAAGCAATATGACTCAAATTTATTGCATGCTTAACCTCTTTGTGAAGAGAGTACATGCGGCTACAAGCCTCCATCTCCATATCCTCTTTCTTCTTCTTCTCTACTTTAGATTTTCTCTCCAAATAATATCTCCATTTTGCATGACCTACAATTCACCTATATACCTAGGGTTTAAAAAACAAATGGCCAGTCGCCCAAGGCACAAAACGTAAAATATAAGATACAATATGGAATTTTTAAAGTGTGCAGCCGATACATAATAAATGGAAAAATGTGCTCATGAAGAAGAGGTAAACATCTGCTGGTGTTGGACGTTGCCAACATCCCCCCCTTCCTAAGCTTTGTCATCCTTGACAAAGCCATTTCGTGGTAGACGCTTGAAGAAGGATGTGGCTGCAAGCGAAAAACGTTTATGAGGTAGCAATCTAAAGTGTAAGGCAACAAAGCATGAGGGGGATGCAAAGCACATGTGGAAATGAGTAAATGCAAATAATAATGAAATGCCACACTACCATTAAGGACAAACAAATTGCACTTGCTAAAATTAATTAATCAAGGGTTTTGGGCTTATGGATGAGTCTTTTAATTAGTTAGTTGTGACTAAGGGTTAAAACACTCTCCCTTTAGCACTAGCTAAGTTAGGAAGATTATCTAAATGCAAGATTCCCTATTTGTGTCTTTCGGCTTTGATTTGCTAACTAACTTTCACAACTCTAAACAAAAGCTTGAATTTTTCACTTGAAGCTCAATAGAAGTGTTTTCATCTCATTTTTCTGGCTTTTCCTTTTTTTTTCTCTTTTTTTCACATTGATTCAAGTTCATTTGATGTGTGAGCTTATTTTGTATGCTTGGGGCTATTGCGTCCACACTGGGAACCTCTAGAGCTCTGTACCATGGGCAATACATGTGAGTGAAGTACCAAGATCATGGCGGGAGGATTACTCTTCCAGCTTAAGAATTTACATTTGTGGCGCTTTTCTTTTTTGCTTCCAATCCCTTTAAAATTTCTGACTAGCATTGCTTGTAGATACTTGCAGCTAATAGATTAACTAGTAGAGTGTTTAGTTTTGCAACAGTAGTCAAGGTCAAGCTTGAATTGAGAAGCAGTTTATAAATAAAAAATTGTGACAAAACTGATACGGTTTGGTATTGGAACGGCCACGTGAATATTTGTTTTCATTAAGAATTGTCGGTCTTTATGTACCGTAGATCATATTTTGTGCTAGAAAATCAGGGTTTTAACCAATAAACCAAGAGCAAAGTGTCAACTGAAGAGAGTGTGAACCAAGGGGACCCTTAGAGACCATAGTAAAAGAAGTTTCAGACACTTACTTTGACTCGACTTCAAAGACTACTTCCTTTTCCAATCATTTAGGTGATGGGAATTGCATATGATTTAAGCACATAAGCTTGGTGAGAGAGTGGAATCCTTTGCCTCTAGGGAATACTTCTTCTAAGACAAGGCTACAATGACAACCTTGTAGCCACTATAGATGTCCAACTTGGTCTCATTAAGGTGGTAAGGCTTACTAGCTATATAATAAGGCCTCTTTATGCATTGGATGGAGAATGCTCCTGCCGGGAAGTGATTTTGTTGAAACAGAAGAAATTGAATCTGTTTTAGGAGCTTGTTAAGGGAGCAAGCCTTGAGTTAGAGAGGTGGGACCGATTTTTCCTTATGGCTATATCAACACCAACTTGATTTCCAAGGGATCTATGCTCGCGGTTACAACCTACCATGACCAGTGGTAAGACCATTTTGCATAATGCTAGTATGATGAATCAAAACAATCAACCTTTTCTCCAAGGGTAACCCTTTGCATTTCAATGTATCTAGTCTATGAAGTTGATTTTGGATAGGAGAATGGTTTACTAGTAGATCATCATTGCAATGTTTGGAAGAGAGAGGCTAAATGAGATCAACGATTCAATGAAGCACTTTATCTTTCCCATAATCTATCATGATCTCTCCTTTGATGTTCTAATGTATATCCTTCTATAATTTTGAATTTTTCTAATCATCTATCTATGTACTAGAAGGAAATTTTTTGAAAAGTAAAAATTTGTGTAGTAACCATGGCAATATGGCATTCCCTACCTTCTCTGGCAAAGATGGTCAAGATATGGGTGACTTTCTATCTAGCCTAGAAATAGTGCATCATCTCTAGGCAAAATGATGATGCTTCTCATCTACACATATTTTCTCTTCTCATGAAAGTGGAAGCCAAGTCATGGTACATTGCACTATCATAGGTGATGAAGAATGGGTAGGACAATTCAAGGTTAGACTTTGAAAGACATTTTGAAAAAAATCACCACATCAAAGAAGCTATGCCACTGATTGAAAGAGATAAAGTAGGGGAGTTTACTGGAGTATGCCTTCTATAAGTCAAAGTTTGAGGATCTTTGGGCTACGTGGTTTGTCTCATTAAGAGAGTCAGAAGGAGCACTAGATTTCATGAAGAAGGATCAATTTGTGGCTCGGTTATGGCCACCTCTTAAGGAGAAGGTTCAGGGAAGGTTTCTTGTTGCTTATGTATTGGTAGTCAAAGTAGCCTCCCTAAAGGATAAGAAGGTGCACCTACAAGCCAAGGAAGAAATCAAGAGAAAATTGGTTGGGTTCAAGTCCCTCAAGTAGCACAAGCAACAACCCAAAAGAATCAACCAAGGGAAACAACAGAGGATCCGTAAGAGACATTTTAGTAGATGATGAATGATTTTTAGAGACTGTTTCTCGAAAACTTCATTGTATTTCTCAATGATATCTTGATTTACAACCGAAGTCTATCCAAACATCTTGCGCTTATTCTTAAAGTACTAAGAACTAAAAGGCTTTATGCTAAAGCCTCTTAGTGGATTTTTTCACAAAAACGCCTCTTTATTTGGGTCATATTATTACTCGCAATGGAATTTGCATCGATTAAACCAGGGTCAAACAAAATAAAGTCATCATGCTCTCACACCTTTCCTCAAACATAGGAAAAGGATCATCCTTTGCAATGAGTATCCTCTTTTTGAGCTTCAACCATGGAAGATCTACGAGTCTCATTGCATGAATTTCTTTTGGGGCAAAAATGATAGGCATGTCCTTGCTCCCTGCACTTGAAGCACTGGTTATCTACACTCTAGCTTCTAGAGAGAAATTCGATTCTTGCCTTTGTAGACTCCTTTCTCTTTAGCTTTATTGTTGCTAGAGTTGCCTTGGGAATAATTTTGAGCATTGTTCTTCCCTCTAGGTTCATTTTGGTCTTTAGTTTCCATGGGCTTATGTAACTCATAATGGAGGGGTCGACTAAGAGGGTGTTCGTCTGGTTCATTTGCTAACATTCCATCCTTGTGAGGCATCTAAATTTTCTGTGTGTGCCACTATCTCAGCATGGGAAGCCAAGTCTTTAAAGGGGTTTTTCATCAATGTGCTTTGATAGGCGATGTGATGGGTAGGCAAATCCTTTGTCATGGGGTTGAAAATAGTAGAATCAAGCTTAAAGAAACCTGTCATGAGTGCCTCCTTGAATGTTTGCAGATATTGCAAGAGTAGAAACATGACGCAATCATCATACAACCCCATAAGATGTTGCACTTTGGAATCTCCATTTCCATGTTCCAACATAGACCTTTTGTGCCTTCCAAAAACGCTTGCCAGGAATGTTTTGGTGCCTCAATGTCCTCGAATGCTATGATGCATGAGATAAGCATTTTGAATGTTCCAACATACACTTTTGTGCCATCCATACATGCTTTCTAGGAATGTTATGGTGCCTCAATGTCCTTGAATGCTATGATGCATGTGATAAGCATTTTGACAATCTTTACTAGCATTTGACAAGTTAGGTCTAGGACAATACGCATTTGTGTAACCACTACCTGTAGTGTATGAACCATATAGATTTTGGTTGGTGGGCAGTTATTGGCTAGATTTGATATGACTAGATAGTCGAGTACCGAAGGCCTTTTGCTTTGCCAATTTTAGAAGCTATCCCAGGATCACCTTCTTTGATAGGTTGGATAGAATGTAGGGTTGATCCTGAGATGTTACGGTGCATTTCTGTAGAGGGTCTCATCCTGTGGCTGCTTTTCAAACCATCTCTTTTTCCATAGGTGTTGATTCTCTAGAATTGCAAGTGTCTGGTCCACTTTCATTGGCACATCTTTATAATCCCCTTTAAGGTTTGGCTTGAGAGTGGGAAATAACTTCTTCTTCCACACGATAGCCTCTTTTTTTATGAGCGGGAAGGGAATCATGTCATGGTCGAAAGTCTTCACCACTTCATCTGGCATGATGATTAAGAGGGTCGATGATTCCAATACCTTCAATTTGTACTACATGTACTCCCAATGAGAAGTATCATGTACCTCCAAGATCCACTTCCTGATTTCTTCTATGGCATCAAGATGCTCCTTTGTTTCTTCAAAACCATGGAAACCTCCATGAGTGTTTGTGCTTGGTAGCTCCAGTGGAGGTAGGTCTACCCTTTTCTGCTCTATTTCTGCTATTGGTGATGGTTGGAATGATACAACTTCTTGAGCTTTAATGGCATCGATTGCCATATCTTTCTTTTGTAGCTCCAATGGATACTCGACCTTTTGACCTACTAACTTTGCATGTGCCCTCACCAATTGTTCTTTGAGTTGTGTGATCTCCCAATCTTTCAGGGCTTGAATAGCTCTATGACATGCAGTCATGAATTTTTCGTCGTATCTTTCTTGAGTGAGCTCCTCTTTAAGTGCTTTTAACTCTTCCAAAATTTCCACTAGAGATGATGATGTTGAAGCTATGGAAGGTGTGTCTTGCATTGCTAAGAGCTATGTCAGTGTATTTTTTACTAGACCATAAGATTCCCTGAGATTTGCATTCTTCTATTGCTCTACTTCTAGCTTTTCTTCAATGGTTTGCATCTCTACCTGCATTTGGCTATTAGTCGCAATGTGTTCCTACAAGGTCAGGTAAAGAGTGGCCTTTTATTTCTTCTAATATTTTAAATCTTCCTTGAGCTTGATTTGGCTATCATGTAGTTCTTCCACTTGTTATTGGAGCCGTTGATTAGCTTCTTTCAATGTCACTGCTTCCGCTTTGGCATCTTGCACATCCAGCTCCCTTAGGGTGGCAATAGCTCTCTGACACTTGAATTATAGCTTGATGTGATCTAAGTGTTCATCCATGTCTCACAAAAAGAAAGCGATACCAAGGTCCACTCAAGCCTATTCCAAAGAAGAAAAGATTTTCTCAAAGAGTGACCTACTTCACGGAGACTAAAAGATCACATAAGGCACTCACTGTGGCAATTTCTAGGCTTCCTTTCAAGGGACTTTGTAGGCAAGTCACAAAGAAATTCAAAATAGATATCAGATGGACAAGGAGAGTGCCTTGAACTGCATGCAAGAGGCTTTTGAAGGCTTTTTGACTGAGCTCTTCCAAAATGTATACACCTGTGTAGCCACTCTCATTGGGTTATTATCGTTACAGATAAATACAAGATCATCTTGAGGAGGATGAGGTACAAGTTTACAAAATTCTTGAACTAGTGCTACTTCAAGATGAGAAAACCTCAAATGTCCTTAACATATCTTAACCTAGAAAATTCAAATAATAGGAGGGGTTATGGATTGCGACCCATGTTCCTACACCAAATTGCTTGAAACTTTGCAATCCCTCGAGCTTCACACTCTTACCTTGCTTGATAGAGATAGAGATAGATAGAGAGAGAGAGAGAGAGAGGTAGATTCATTCTCCTTCTCTTCTCACCACCAAGCCACAAGCTTTTTCCTCCCTTTTACGTTCTCTATCTCCTTATTTTCTTCATGAAAAAATCCCTTTTAAAATAGCCCTTTCTTATTTTTAGCAGTGGCATCACCGTCGTTGACATGGCATGGGAACCGGTTTGATGATGTGGCATGGTGGGGCTCAAGGTGCACCAAATTGGCTGGGCGTGGGACTAGAATGCTGCACAAGGGCCTCATGAGAAATTTTTGCTTCAGCGGAGGCTTCATCCCCTACACGGATTGGGTAGTGTGAGCCTATTTCTCTCCCTCTGTGCCTCTTGCTCACTACCTGTATGCAATTCTTTTCTTATCCCCCCCCCCGCCCATTCAAACCCATTAACCTCCTCCTTTGATTTGGGTGGGTTTAGTATGCCCCTTTTTTCTCTTATTTTTGGATTTGTATCAGCTTTGGAGTTCTCCATCAATTTTCCTCAGTTTTAGAGTTTATGGTCTTTGCTACCAAAATATGGTTTTGACAGTTTTTTCTCTGATCTTTTCTACCCAATTTGATGGTTTTGGATGTTGTCTAACCTACTCCTAAGTACTAAAATGAATCCTATGACTTTTTTTAAAAAATGATACAAAACTTTAAGGAAAATGGATGATGGAATAGTACTTTCAAAGCATCAAAAAAAATGTAGAATGAAATGCTTTTATATCTCACTCACAACTCCCTATGCCTCTCCAGTGTAGATCTAGCAAGTCCCCGACTTCTCACCTCTACCAAGCACTAAACCCCATGTCTAGTTGCCTAATTACTAAAGTGTAAACGGAATGGAAGTCAAAATCAAAGGTCTCTAAGGTAAAAGCTACGACAAGGTCAGTCATCACCTAAGGATCACTTTCCTCAGTAACGTCGCCAATGTTAGCGGGTTGCCACGGATGTCTATAGCATAGCTAGGCATGGATACTCTTTGAGGGTGTCAACCTCAAGCAATGAACCTACAAAACAAAGTTGTCTCTAGCACTAGAAAATCTATCACTCTCAAATATGGCAAACTGCCAATGTATGTCCTATGTCATCGCTCTCGGTCGGAATGCCATTCCGACACTCAAACGAAGTCCAATGCTACAAAACTTTAGGAGGAGGCCTAAGTCACCTAGAGGCATTATCCTACCAAGTCAGGTCGCAATCTGACAAGGTACCAAAATCACAATTTGTCATGATCAAGGTCATGAAAATTGCAACAAACATATCAAAAAGGTCTCTTTGTGGTTTAGGAACACTCTCATATGGCCAAAACATCAAAAACAACCATTAACATACCCAAACAGAAGATTTGGCTCATCAAAGCATAGTCTCAAACCACCGCAAAATCAACAATGATTATACTTAACTTAAAGAGCGGTAGACAAGGAACACAATGCATGTTTTAGAATCAAACTTAAATTACCAGTGACGAGCGCAAAGCGTGACACGGACCCCGGCGGCCCCAAACGCTAGGAGCAGATGCACGCCGAGCTGGCCAAGTGAAATGGACAGGGGGAACCACCTAGCTTTGAGCAGCTAGGACGCGGACAATAGTGATTTGAAGTAATACAAAACCTTGCACACCGAGAGAGAGAGAGAGAGAGAGAGAGAGAGAGAGAGAGAGAGAGAGAGAGAGAGAGACGCAGGTGATGAAAAGACCTCGGGGTGTGAGGGAAACTATTTTCATGCAATATTTACAACAACCTTATTTACGGTGAGGTGGCAACCATGGTGATAGAGAGATAGAGAGAGAGATAGTGAGTCTAATAGTGCATTCTCTAGAGGTGACTCATAGACACAGAGATTTCTAGTAGCGTGAGTGTGTGTGTGTATGTGTGTGTGTCGACCATTGGAGTCAAGGTGTAGAAATGGCTTCTTCACATAGTGCTCATTCCCAAAATGCTACACTAAGCCCTCTCTCTTGATACAAATGTTGCCAATCCCTCCCACCAAAAATGCCACCAAGTGCTGACCCCCCCTGATGGTGACCTCTCAGTGCCTTTTTTTAGGTGTTGGCTACTTTAGGTTTAGGGCAGTTTGATTAGGTTAGGGCCCTAATCAGTGGAGACAAAGCAAGGTGGTGGGTCCTAGATGTTGACCCTTGCTTTGTCTTGGAAAAATTTAAAAAAATGAAAACTCCTAGGTGGGCCTTTGTGACCATCACCTATAGAGAGGTGACAATTTACAATTGGGGTTTTTACAAGATTTGTCTTAAAACTGGAATAATAATGACAACCTTACGGATATTACTGCAAAGTGTGTCGTGGACGATACGACGAAGAACGGCGGGCCTCGTTGGTGCATCGGTGTAGTGCGTTCGTCATTTGGTGTCCGCCGAGGCATGCCTTTGGCGTCTTTTCTTGCTTGGGTGTCAACCTCACGCGACTTGACCGCCTTTCTCCTTTTGCCGATGATGTTGATTCCTTCGTTATTATTTTCTTCTTTTGTGTGTGTGTGTTTATGCATGTGTGTACTGTGTGTATAGGCGTGTGTGTATATATATGAGTGCATTTTATGCCTTTCAATGCTCGTATGTGTGTATGAGTGCGTGTGCGTGCATATATATACATGGGGTTGTGTGTGTATGTGAGGGTACTTAGAAAGAGTGTGTGTGTGTGTGTGAACGGGGGGGGGGGGGGGGGGGGGGGAGAGTATATATTTTATTACATATATATAGTATATGTATACAATTTTCCTACACAGGCGGGTGGGGGTGGTAATGGCGATGGCGGCTCTAGGTGTGTAGGTGTGTGTGTGCGTGCGTGTGTGTCGAGAGAGGGAGAGAGTGTGTATTGACTGAGAGGGAGATTTTTTCCCTGTGCCTTTGGGCCTATCGAGAGCGTACGTGCGAGAGAGAGAGAGAGAGAGAGAGAGAGAGAGAGAGAGAGAGAGAGAGAGAGAGAGAGAGAGAGAGAGAGAGAGAGAGAGAGAGAGAGAGAGAGAGATGGCATGTGGCTAGGATGCGACAGAGACGAGGAGGGGGGTTGGTGATTCTCCAATCAACGGGGTGGGGTAAGGGGAAGGGTAGCAAGTGAGGGAAAGGGGGATGGGTTGAGAGAGAGAGAGAGAGAGAGAGAGAGAGAGAGAGAGAGAGAGAGAGAGAGAGAGAGAGAGAGAGAGAGAGAGAGAGGTGTCGTTATCACCGAGGGAAAAAGAGGGAGAGTTGGGACGAAAGAGGGTGAGAAAGAGCAGGGAGAGAGGGAAGGAGTGAGTGTGAGGGGAGGTAGTAGTGTGAGTGTGTGAGAGAGGTCCGCCCGCCATAGGTAAACAAGGGGGGTTGGTGAGGTGGGGAGAGAGTGTGTGAGGGGGGAGAGTTTTTTATGGCGATCCGCAAGGCAAGAGAGAGAAATAAAGGGTGAGAGAGAGAGAGAGAGAGAGAGAGAGAGAGAGAGAGAGAGAGAGAGAGAGAGAGAGAGAGATAAGGCTCTAATATGACTAATGGAAGAGAGAGGAAGACTTTGTAAAAGCATGGCGGCTCGCCAGTGGAAGAAAAACCAGAGGTAGCTCGTTTTATGCACCCTTTTGGGCTAGGTGACATAGGGGCAGAGATAACAGAGAGATGGTGGGTTGGTGGAGCCGAGCAGAAGAGAGAGAGAGAGAGCTCTGTCCTTTGGTGATAATGGAGGAAAGTGTGACCAAACTAGTGGCAGCCCGTTGTGGCCAAGCATAGAAGGGGGGTGGTGATTGTTAAAAACATCGTTTTATCATTTTTTTTGGTAATGTGCTCCTGCCTGATTGGGGTTGGTTCTTGCGGCCACGGTTTCAAAAACCAGCCGATTAGCCCTGTCGTCTGCTGGCTAGAGGCATTCATGCTTCTAACCCTACTTCTGATTCTTTAGCAACGGAGTTGGAGGGTTCTCCCTGCTCTAGAATATCTAGCATGAACTCTGGTCAAACCTTAGAAAATACCACTTGAGTCTCCATCCATTGACTCTAGTCTTGTGAATTCTCCCATCTGCTTCCATCAATTTGTAATTGCCGTTGGCGTAGCACCTTTTGACAATGAATGGCCCTTCCCATCTGGGTTAAAATTTCTTGTCTTTTCTAGTGTCAAACCCGTTGTCGTATCTCAATACTAACATGCCTTTTTCCAGGCCCTTTTCCTTAAGCCCTTGATTGAAGGTGAGTTGGCGTCGCTCTGCTTGTGCTGCATAGTGATTGATTGCATCTTCTCTATCTAGTTGGAGCCTTTCCAGATCCAGGATGTGGTTGCGGAGATTGACAATTGGGCGTTGTAATTGGATAGCCATGACTCGCAAGTTGGCTATATGCACCTCGATGGGTAGAATGGCCTCCTTTCCATAGACTAGATGGAAAAGGGTGAAACCTAGTGATGTTCGGAATGGCGTTCGATAGACCCATAGAGCGGCCATGAGATGTTTATCCTAGTCACCTGTGTGGTTATTCACCTGCTTTGTGATGATTTTATAGATCATGTCGTTTACCTTTTCCACTAGGCCATTGCACTGCGGATAGTATGGTGTGGATGGTATGGTGTGGAAGGTCGGCGTGTAATGCCTAACTTTTTCATCAGTTCTCCCACCAGGTCGCCTCTGAAACCTAGTCCTCTATCACATATTATCTCTAGAGGAATACCAAAACGGTAATAAATGTGTTCAAATATGAACTACGCCACCTCTTGGGCTGTAATGCGTGTAGTGGCCGTTGCTTCTGCCCATCGGGTCATGTAGTCTACACCAACTAGAGTGTATAGTTTACCTGATTGGGCCCTTGGTAGAGGACCAATTGCATCTATTCCCCACTTTTCAAACAAACCATATGAGATGATAGGAGTTTGTGGCTCATAGGTTAGTGTACGATCACTGGACACTTGACAGGCCTTGCATGTTTTACACCAATAATGCACATCCCTGTTCAGACTAGGCCAAGAGAATCCTACTTGTAGAATCTTCCTACCAGTGATATCTAAAGCAAAATGATCGCCGCAGACACCATCATGGCAACTTTAGATTACCTCCGTGATCTCGCTAGAGATTGGTACTCGCCTGAGACCCTGGTCTTTGCCTTTACAATATAAGTTGTTGTTTACAAGGCGGTATCTTGTAGCCTTCCTGACCAGCCATTGTTTATGGCCCTTAGTGTACACTTCAGGACATTCTCATGTGTCTAAGAAGCTAATGATATCAGGCATAGAATTGCTACCTTGAAAGAGGGGTAGTTTTAGTTTAATTGCTCCTATGGGAACGTCTTGTATTCTTTCCTTGGCTAGAGCATCTGCCTCCTGATTTTCTGCCCTAGGAACATAGAATAATTGCATTGCTTCAAACTTTCTTAAAAGTTCCTTAACCTGGTGTAATTGGCCAAGTAAAACCTGATTTTACAAATCCAATGCCATTTATCTGCTTTATCAAAAGCAGAGCATCGCCAAACACATTTAGGCGTTGAATCCCTTACAAAATACACTATTCTAATCCAAGAATTAAAGCCGCATACTCTGCTTCATTGTTGGAGTGGGAGTGTAACAGCTACCCAATAGAGAATACCTTCTCCTTTTGCTCATTGAAAATGATGATGCCAGCTGCAGACTGGTCCATTGTTCTTTTGTAGGCTCCATCAAAGAAAAAAGAGTGAGCTCTTTCTAGCTTAGGACTTTCTACCAGTGGTGTCACTTCTTTACCTTCCGTGTTGACCTTCAGCTTCTTCTCATAGTGACATGAGTAAGAATACTTGCTAGACTAGCCCTGGTGGAGTTTTCTACCTGCATGGTGTAGTCAAACTCTTGTAATCTAGCCAGCAACTTAGAGATCCTAGATGAGACATCCATGTGTTGCATAATATACGGAAAGACCTCCTCCATTGTCAAAATTACAAAGGTTCTAGGCAATAGATAAGAGAAAAACTTCGTAGTGGTAAACATTAATGCGAGCACCATGTGCTCTACTGTGGTGAATCGTTTTCCTGATGGGGTCATGACACGACTAGAGAAGTAGATAGGACGCATGAAAGAGGTTTGGGGGTCCTTTTGCATTAGTACGGCTCCAAGTGTATCACTTCCTACACTGGGGTTCACATAAAATGGCTCGTCCAATCTGGGGGGTGAAATGGTGGGAAGTGTGGCCAGGATTTGTTTCACCTTGGTAAACTATTGCTCATTTTCTTCACTCGATGAGAAGACATCTCTATGGGTGACTTGTTGTAGAGGGAGAACTACCTGAGATAGCAAGTGAATGAACCTGCTTAAATACCTTACCTTCTAAAGGAAATAGACCAACTGCTTAGCTATGGAGGGTGATGACAAAGATACCAAAGCTTGAAACTTGCTAGGGTCAGCCTCAATCCCTTTTGCTGAAATTACATGGCCAAGGAGAGTGACCTTGCTTTCACCAATGTGACACTTATCCACGTTGATCTAGTCACCCAAGGTTTGCAGCCTGGTCAGGCCATCATAGACTTTGCTCAATGGAGGGAGTGCAAACAATAGATGCAAAATTCATCTATGAAGACTCGTATTGACGTTCCAAAGTATGGCTAGAAGACAAAAGTCACATAGCGTTGGAATGTGTCCGGAGCGTTGGTGAGGCCAAAAGGCATCACTCTATAAGCAAAACATCTCCATGGTGTTATGAAAGTTGTCTTTTTCTGGTCTTCTTCTGCAATACTGATTTGAAAGTAGCCTGATTAGCCATCACATATTGTGTAGCACTCATGATTTACTACCTCATTGAGAATCTCATCTTGGAATGGAGGGGGAAATGATCCCTTTTTGCGACTCCATTGAGAGGTTTGTAGTCTACACAGATCCTCCACTTACCATTCTTCTTTGGTGTGACTACCACTGGAGAGATCCACTCTGAGTCTTCGACGGAGTAAATGAAACCTGTCTGTAGCAAATTCCTTACCTCTTTGAGTAGTGCTTCTTGTTGGATTACCCAAACCTTCTGAGCTTTTGCACTACGGGCTTACTTCCTTCCTTGAGTCTTATGTGGTGTTGGACCACCGTGATCCCTGTGATCTTATCATAACCATCAATGAATAGTGTGGTGAAGCTACCTAGCATGACATATTCTTTCCTCTTCACTGGTTAACCCCGGGGCAGTCACTTTTTAGAATGTGTATGATATCACGTGAGTTAACCGGAGAGGATTATTAAAAGACCAAAATGTATAAAAATGTATACATATAGAGGGGGGTGGGGGTTTTTTAAATAGGCTCACAGTGTAAGTATAGTATGTATATTGGGGTATTATTAATTACCTCTTGAACGCACGTGATATAAGGGTCTTTTGATAAGTGACTGCCCCAGGTGGTTAACTCACTGGAGAGCATCCAATGTAACTTACTTGTATCCATCAAGGATTGCATACCTGATGGTCTCTCTTGGTTTTCCGACGGTGTTTCAGATTGTGTCAATCTTTTTGGGTCTTTGAGGATGACCCCCATTACTTCGATGCTACTGTCACTTCCTTCAGTTGTTGTTGTCTCTTCTCTTGAGGTGGGACAAATAGTCATTGGTGGACTCATCTTTCGAAGCGTCTAAGATCATGTTGCATTGCTTCCCAATCCTCATGTTGTAGAATATGGACTTCCCTTTAGCATCCTTCATTTGAATCATTCCGGTACTCCAGTCTTACTTAGCTTCCATAGCCATGAGCCAGGGTCTTCCAAGAATGATAGGGTAGCCCTCCCCTTTGTGTGGCATGACAAAAATGTCTACCTCCACTTTTGTGTTGAATGCCTTTACTTTGACTGCATTCACAATGCCTACGCATTTCACTCTGGAGTTATTTGCCATTTTGGCTCAGCAAGGTGATAGCCTACTTACCTCTAGGCCTAGATGGTGCATCATTTTCTCACTCATGATGCATATCTGTGTGCCACCATCTATGTAGACGTTTGAGATGTGTTGCCCCTTGATGTGGGCATGCATGGTTGGTAGGATGTCGTCAAGGTCCCCCCCAGAGATAGCCCCAACGATCCTTGGTCTTGATCTTCTTGTACTTCGTTCATTGTCTCCTCATCCGTGGCGCAAGATGGAGTAATTGAGGCCAAGTTATCTTTGGACCCTGCATCAACACATCCTGAACTAGGTCATATGGTTTAGCATACTCACCTAGTGAAAATTCCACAATGTCGATCTTTCGTCGAGGCTTAGATGCCTGCTTGATAGACTCGCCTTTTCCTTTCATCTTCTCCTCCCTTTGAGAGGCTTCTTCGTGCCTGGCATGCTTCACTACCATCGCATCCACTTCTTCTACCTTTCCTTTTCCTTTGTTCTTCTCTCGGACCGGTTCTTCTACCTTTGCCTTCCCTTTAGCTTCCAGGCTAATAACACTCACCGCTTGGTTTACAGCAGGTGGTGGAGGTAGCGGTGGAATGAGAGGTTGTGGTGATGGTGGTTGTTGTACAAGTGGTCAAAGGATTTGGATCGATGGAATCAGCCTTGGTTACCTGGGTGGTGGTGGTCTTGCCCTTGGTGGGGTGATCTGATTCTGTCTTCCTCCTCTATTAAAGTTCTACCTTCTCGGATGTGGGTAGTAATACATGCCATGGCCATTTTCCCCACAATTGTAGCAGTGGTATTCTTGGTTTTGCCTTCGTTGTCCTCTCCCTTGTTCTAGATTTTTGATAGGTGCATACCCTTGCTGCACCAAATGCACGGATAAACTTTCAAGCTGAGTGGTGATGTGACTCAATAGGTCTTGCTACTCTTCTAGTGCCTCTTGTGGTTGGATTCTATAAGTGGTTGTTGCAGTCACTGGGGTTAGTCAGATTGAGCTCAATTACTCTGACTCTTTGACTCTTGCTTGCATGTGCAACTTCTTATCTTTAAGGCGGGCTACTTCCACTGCCAACTCATACGTTGCAGGGAACCTCCCCTTCACCTTCTTCTTAAGTGGCGACCACAAGCCAGCAATGAAACGGTCCTTCTTCAGGAAATTAAGCGCTGCTTAACCTTCCTCCAGTGAGGCAACCCATCGCTCCCACAAATCCAGAAACTTGGATTCGTAAGTGGCATACTCTAGCAGACTTCCCT
Source organism: Adiantum capillus-veneris (assembly GCF_014529385.1). NCBI lineage: Eukaryota > Viridiplantae > Streptophyta > Polypodiopsida > Polypodiales > Pteridaceae > Adiantum > Adiantum capillus-veneris. Next base: position 25,994,750 of record NC_140952.1, on the reverse strand, counting down.
GCTTTAATTTCGTCAGCAACTGCCATAACTTTTTTGAGGTTGTACCTCCACCAAACCTCTTCACAAAGGCAACACACAACACATCCCATGCATTCTTAATAGCTTGGGGCAAAGCATTGTACCAAGACTTGGCCCCTACTTTCATCAGTAGAGGAAAAATTTGTAGCCATGAGGCATCGTCATCCTTGTTGGAAACCACACAAGCGATGTCAAAGTCATCCAGAAAATCGGTGGCGGTGTCTTCTCCCTTCTTTCCACTGAATGTGGGGAAAGAGACACTTGCCATGGTAGTAACTCAATGAGCCGGAAATTACAAATCTTTTTTTTTAAATAACATAAATTACTCAGCGGTGCATAGCGGTTTTTTACAGGGTTGGGTGGATGGATTTAAAACAGAATAAAAATGGAAATATTGAAAGAGTGGTGGTAATCCAGTACGGGCATAATAATAGGGTTTGGGGAGCTAAGGATTTCTCCTATCACCGCAGCACCAAACAAATACACAATCTTCTATTGGTAGAATATTTTCCTATCTACATAAATATTCACATGCATGTGTTGCAAAAACCTAAACGGGAAAGCTGTTGGTCCATTTTCCATGATGTACAAAAGGTGGAGCACTTACTTATGCTCTTATCATGCCAATGTTGATGAGTCGGCACATCCACAGGAGGTCATCGCCTTTCATAGGCTCCACTTTTCCTTCATCGCTCAACACGTACGGGGTGATGGCAACGCGTTTGACTACTCCTAGCCTTTTAGCTAGCAACAGTTGGAGGTAATTACCGTAGTCAGCATGTTGCATGAATTCCACTCCATTTAGTTGTAACTCGTCTCTAGCCCTCGTCTCCAGCCCATTGGGTCTCACCCATGGTGGACAGTTTCTTCCGGATGAGCTGTATGGGGAGAGGAGGAAGGCCCTCTACCCATCCTCCAAAACAACGAGCGCAGTAACCGAACCACTCCTCTCTAGGGCATGGGAACATTCTTACCACTTCTACTTCAGGATTGTTGAAATGGACTCGTTGTACTCGCATGCACCACACGAATCGATAGGCGACCTTCCGTCGCTTCGCCTCGGATGACCTTCTTTTTGGCAAACTAGGCACGACTCCGCTTCCCGAACTTGAAGCACTTGTGTGTCCAGGTGCTTCTTCTTTTGGGGTCATGTGTTTCCAGTCTGGCCTAGCCCTTCCTTTCCTTTGGCTCGAGCAGCCTCTTTTGGCCACTTAGGAGTACCTTTGCTTGCAGTTTCCTTAGGAAAGAGAGGTCTTACCGATCTTTCTCCTCCCTTAATATGGACGACCTCCTCGCCGGTGAAAGTCGATGTACATGATTTCAGCCCCTTCGTTACCTTCGTTTGTTGGAATTCATTGATAGTGTGCTTTGGTCGATAGTAGCGATGGCACTTCATGGCCTTCCCACGTGATGCTCTCAATTTGCGGTTAGCACGAGCAACACAAGATGGGGAGCTTACCTTTTTCATACTAACAACACTACAGCCTGGCAGTAGTACTTCAATGACGGCGGTTAGTGCTTCTTCAGTCTCCTCCTCCTCCGTCCTCTAGTTGGAGAATTCTTTTAGCCATTCATCCATGGTCGACGATGTGCGTTGTCTTTAGCATTGTAAACTAAAGGTTTTCAAGAAGCCCTCCTCAGTGGGGGCACCAAATGACGAGCACAAAGCACGACCCGACCCCGACAACCTCAAACGCCAAGAGCCGATGCACGCCGAGCTGGCCACGATGGAATGAATAGGGGGCACCACCTGGCTTTGAGCAGCTAGGACACGGACAATGGTGATTTAAAGTAATACAAAACTTTGCACACCGAGAGAGAGAGAGAGAGAGAGAGAGAGAGAGAGTGACGCGAGACGCAGGTGATGAAAAGCCCTCGGGGTGTGAGGGAAACTATTTTCATGCAATATTTATAGCAACCTTATTTCCTGCGAGGTGGCAACCATGGTGATAGAGGGATAGAGAGATAGAGAGAGAGATAGTCTCCCACCAAAAATGCCACCAAGTGCTGACCCCCCCTGATGGTGACCTCTCGGTCCCTTTTTTTAGGTGTTGATTGCTTTAGGTTTAGGGCAGTCTAATTAGGTTAGGGCCCTAATCAGGGGAGACAAAGCAAGGCGGTGGGTCCTAGATGTTGACGCTTGCTTTGTCTTGGGGAAATTAAAAAAATGAAAACTCCTAGGTGGGCCTTTGTGACCATCCCCTAGAGAGATGTGACAATTTACAATTGGGGTTTTTACAAGATTTGGCTTAAAATTGGAAATATAATGACAACCTATGGATATTACTGCAAAGGTGTGTCATGGACGAGATGACGACGAATGGCGGGCCTTTTTGGTGCATCGGTGTAGCGTGTTTGTCATTTACGGTGCCGGCCAAGGCATGCCTTCGGCGTCTTTTCTTGTTTCAGTGTTGGCATCGCGTGACTTGACTGCCTTTCTCCTTTTGCCGATAATGTTAAATCCTTTGTTTTTATTTTCTTCTTTTTTGTGTGTGGGTTTATATGCGTGTGTGTACTGTGTGTATAGGTGGGTGTGTATATATATGACTACGTTTTATGTGTGTCGGTGCTCGTATGTGTGTGTGTGTGTGTGTGAACAGGGGGGGGAAGAGAGTACATATTTTATTACATATATATAATATATGTATACAATTTTCCTACGCAGGCAGGGGGGGTGATAATGGTGATGGCGGGTCTGGATGTGTGGGTGTGTGTGTGCGTGTGTGTCGATAGAGGGAGAGAGTGTGTATTGACTGAGAGGGAGAGTCTTTCCCTGCACCTCTGGGCCTAGAGAGAGAGAGAGAGAGAGAGAGAGAGAGAGAGAGAGAGAGAGAGAGAGAGAGAGAGAGAGAGAGAGAGAGAGAGAGAGAGAGAGAGAGAGAGAGAGATGGCTTGTGGCTAGGACGTGACAGAGACGAGGAGGGGGGTTGGTGATTCTCTGGTCAACAGGGTGGGGTAAGAGGAAGGGTAGTGGGTGAGGGAAAAGGGGATGGATTGTGTGTGTGTGTGTGTGTGTGTGTGTGTGTGTGTGTGTGTGTGTGTGTGTGTGTGTGTGTGTGTGTGTGTGTGAGAGAGAGAGAGAGAGAGAGAGAGAGAGAGGTGTCGTTCTCACCGCAGGCAAAAGAGGAGAGTTGGGACAAAAGAGGGTGAGAGAGAGTAGGGAGAGAGGGAAGGAGTGAGTGTGAGGGGAGGTAGTAGTGTGAGTGTGTGAGAGAAATCGGCCTATCATAGGTAAACAGGGGGGGTTGCTGAGGTGGCGGGAGAGTGTGTGAGGGGGGGAGGGTTTTCTATGGTGGCCCACCAGGCAGGAGGGAGAGAGAGAGAGAGAGAGAGAGAGAGAGAGAGAGAGAGAGAGAGAGAGAGAGAGAGAGAGAGAGAGAGAGAGAGAGAGAGAGAGAGAGAGAGAGAGAGAGAAAGGGTAAAAGAGAGAGATAAGGCTCTAATATGAATAATGGAAGAGAGAGAGAGGAAGACTTTTGTAAAAGCATGGCAGCCTGCCAGTGGAAGAAAAACCAGAGGCAGCTCGTTTAATGGGCCCTTTTGGGCTAGGTGACACGGGGGTAGAGATAAGAGAGAGATGGTGGGTTGGCGGAGCCGAGCAGGGGAGAGAGAGAGAGAGAGAGCTCTATCCTCTAGTGATAATGGACGGAAGTGTGGCCAAGGTGGCGGCCCGCTGTGGCCAAGCATAGAAGGGGGGTGGTGATTGTTAAAAACAACTCTTTATTGTGTTTTTTAGTAATGTGCTCCTCCTTGATTGGGGTTGGTTCTTGCGGCCGCGGTTCCAAAAACTGGCCGTCACCAAAAATTAAAAAAAATGGATTAAAATGTGGGAGAGGGTAGCCGCTCTCAGTCGTAGGCTTTAAAACTCAAAACCTTCATAATGTTAATTTCTCCTTTTTCACTTACAAAAATTAGGCTTTATACCTAGGGCTTTCTCGGCCATTGGCCGGCTTTACAATGCTCAGACTCAAAATTAGACTTTACAACTCGGTAGTTACAAGAACTAGCTCAGAGATCATTTAGCTAACTCAAAGATCCTCATATAATTACAAAGATTTTCTTAAAAAATGATGGTGACACATCAAGATTTGTGACTCATGATGGAGGGTTCAACTAGGAGGGGGTCGGTCTCGTTCATCTGCTTGCAGTGACATTCTACTCCTTACTATCCACAATGTAATGGTCTAGTAGAAAAAATCAATATTATGACATATAGAATCATCACAGAGCAGGTGAAAATCAAACCTAGTGATTGGGATAAGCACTTAGGTGCAGCTCTTTGGGCAGATAGAACTACATTTAGGATGTGTCTAGGCTACACCCTTTATCACCTAGTATTTGGCAAAGAATCCATCCTACATATATAGAAGTTTAACTAGCTAATCTTAGAATCCTAGCAAATGGGCAAGAAAGGCTAAGGGAACAACACAATAGAGAATATCGGCCCTAGAAAATTCGGAGCTAGATAGAGCTAATGCTATGGAGTACTATGATATACAAGCTGAGCTCCTAGGGAGAAGTTCAACAAGGGCTTAGAGGGTAAACAACAAAAGAGAGGAATTTTTGTTCTATGCAATGACCATCTCCTTGAAACTAAGAAAAAATAAGAAAAGTTTTCCCAAATGCGAGGGTCCTTTTTTCATTAGAAAGAAGTACGAAAATGGTACCTATAGGCTACAAGATACAGTCAATAAGCTGCACAAAACCCGAGTGAATGGATGGAGGCTAAATATTTCCAAAGGTTTGACTCAAGGATAGTGATAGAGCTACCACCAAAAGAGGAAGGGGAAGAGAAAGCCTCCTCTAGCCATCCACAACAAATTCAAAAATTTGGACTAGAGGCATGAATGCCTCTAGCTTTGGGGGAGGGCTAGTGAGGGCCGCTCTCCCCAATCCCAACCACCCAACTTCTCTCCCACGGGAACATACCCATGAAGCCTTTTTTATTAAAACATAGGTGTTTGGAGGTGGCCAGGTGTCCACCTACTTCCCTCTCTCTTTCTTTTTTGTTGTGAGCTTCAAGGAGGGTTGCCTCTCTTGTCTCTCTCTCATGAATTTGCCTCTAGTTGCCATGACATCCACCAAGAGAAGAAGAGTGGGCTCCACTCCATCCACCACCTCCTCCCCTTCTTTCCATGCTCAGCATGTGGGTCCCTCTCTCTCTCCTCCCTGCACTTCTGAGCCTCTCTCTCTCTCTCTCTCTCTCTCTCTCTCTCTCTCTCTCTCTCTCTCTCTCTCTCCCCCCCCCCCCCCTCGTGAGTAGGCAAGCTTTCCATGCATGGAACATATGAGGCATGAGGAGCTTGACTCCCCCCCCACACACACACACACAACCTCAGACCTCCCACTCCCTCATCCTCAAGCTTTCTCTCTCTTTAGTGCTCTCTAAAATCTCTCTACCATACCCACTTGTAGGAACTTTTTAATTTACTTTTACACTATCGCTCATTGAATAGTTCTACTCCTACACAATCAAGCATCAACTCTTGCATAATCACTCAAAATAAGTTTACAATTTCAAGTGGTACACTCTAAAGTCCTATGTTTGCAATTCATGACCACTTTAAAGCAAGGATCGTCATAAAGAGCATATGCGTTGTTCGTTTCAAGCTTGTATTCTTTCAAATTTGTTTTGCAATTGCGACATGGGGGGGAGTAAGGGGATAGCTTCATAAAAGTGATGATCATGTTGCTTGAACATAAAACTCCCATCGCTTTCATGGAGATACCTCATGGATGGAAAATGGTGCAAAAAGAACAAATGGAATTCCTTTCAATTAGCTCTCCCTAACTCTTGGAAAATTCATAACACATTTCACATAAGTCTTTTTTATACTTTCAAAGGTTCCCAACCATCACTTCCTATCATTGATGATCCACCTTTTTTAGAAGAAGATTTTAAAATCCTTGTATCTGAGACCATTATAGACCATCAAGACACTTTGAAAACATGTAAGAAATTGGAACTTTTACACCCTCTCCCTATTCCTAAAAAACCTTGGGAACATATTTAAATGGATTTTGTTACTAAATTTCCACTCACTGCTCGCACAAGCATGATATGATTTGGACTATAATTGATCGTTTTTCTAAACAAGCATACTTCATTCCTTGTAGCAAAACACTCACAGCACAGCAAGCTGCATTTCTTTTTCTTAAAGTTGTCTTTCCACATCATGGTTTGCCTAAAGTCATAATATTTGATCCAAATTGAAAAATTTATAGTGCTTTTTGGACTACTATTTTTGAAAATCTTGGGACTACACTTGATTTAACTTTTGCATTCCATCCTGAGCCTAATGGTCAAACCAAAGTGACTAATCGCACTATCATTGACTTGCTAAAAGCTTATATTTCTTCTCAACCTAAGAAATGCGATGATTAGCTGCATATTCTACAATTTTCATATAACAACACCACTCACACTGCCACAGGTAAATTTCCATTTGAAATTGTGTATGGTCATTCTCTTCTTACTCCTGCTTCACGTCTTTCTAATTTTGTGCCTGTCACTAATGATTTTACTGCTAAATTTCATGATGTTTATGCAAGTGTGCATTCTGCCATCAAACATTCATAAGAACTTTACATTAAGCATGCTAACAAGCACCACAAGGAACACCAGTTTAAGGAAGGTGATAATATTATGCTTCACATTGAAAAATGAAGGATCAAAAGTGTTGATACTAATGTTTTTGTTAAACTTTCTCCTCGTTTTTACGGTCCATTCAAAATTGGTGTTGTGGTCAATGATGTTTCATTTCGTTTAGACTTACCTTCACATTGTCACATTCACAATGCATTCCACATTAGTCTTTTAAGACCTTTCAGAGGACCCCTACCTGCACATCACATTTACGAGGATCCACTTTCACTTGTGAACCAAGAAGAACTCATCCCTACACAAATATTTGATCACAAGACCACCATCACACGGACTGGCATGGTTTATAACTGCTATCTTTTGACTTTCAAAGGCCACCCTAGAGAGGATGCCAAATGGATGCCTAAAAAGTTTTTTCACAACTTTCCAGACCTTCTCCACACTCTCCATCACTCACAATCCGGTTGATTCTATATTGAGAAATTGAGGACAATTGTTATCCTTGGTGGGAGAGATGTTACAAGACTGGGAACCCTCCTGTTGTATGTGGTTAACTGCAATTGGGATAGCTGGATTATTGGTTAATTATGTGCTATCTATTTGGTTTTACTAATACTGAGTCGATGATCATTTGTAAATTGGAATTTTGGGAGTTGAGAAGGAGGCACCAACAAATAATAATCCTCTCGGTCATTTTACCTTTGCACAATATTTTAGACTTTTATTCAATAAGCCACTATGGATTCTTGTAAATAGCTCTAGTGAGAACTCACCCTTAGGGGACATGCAATAAGTGATGTGCTCCAAACAAGTACTAAAGTGGACTATTTGTAAAAAAGGGACTTCCAATTTTGGCACTCAAAACTCAACTAATAAATTAAATACCAAAGTCCACAAGAAAGGGTGCCGTGGAGGTTGGGGTTCTAATTTTAGACCTTTCTTGTGTAGATACTCTCAATTTTCCCTTCCCTCTCTCTTATGCTATGTTGTTTCTATGCACTTCCTAATTATGTCTACATCTCTTACACTCCCTTACACAATGTCCTTGTCAATCTATTCTCTTGTGGATATGTTTTATGTCATAGTCTAGGTGTGTGTGTACTTCGATTTGGGAGAGAAGGTGACATGTTGATGGTGAAGTCTATGATGAATTGTTGAATTGTCCAAGCAGCCGGTCTTCCCACTCTCCCAACAGAGGGTGGATTTTGAAGGGTTAATTTGTTGGCCAAAAAGTTGAACCCAACTTTACGTTGTCCATCAAGTTAAGTCAAGAACAAAGAAAAGGGATTCCGATCTATAGAGTTGGGATCAAACTTGGGAATGAAAGATTTGTGTAGTTAGTAAATACACTCATCTTAGGGAACACAATGGCGGATGTGCTTGGTCATAATTGGGCCATCATGGTTAGTTTCCACTGGATATAACACTTCATGGTTCTCAATTGGATACATTGTGGCAATTCTTAGTAGATGCATTAGCTCATAGTTCACAAGGCGACCACTTCCGTCATCAATTCGGTTCCATTCTAGAGTAATACATCAATTGTTCATGTCATGGGGATTGTAGTCGACATCATTTTTGTCTTCATTTGTTGCTTCATCTTCTTCATAAGCATTTTGTTGGTTGGTTCTTTATAACTTTTTTCATTTTTTACCTTGGGATTCATGTTATGTAAAATATATGGGGCGATCTTACCAATAATTGGTAGTTTTTGAAATCCCCTTACATTCATGATCTTTATCGAGCCAAAATATATCATGCCTGGTTTAAATGCAAAAGTGAACGCAATGAATTTATACAAATGTAGAAATAAGTGTGTGCAAATGCATGGCTCGGGGCTACTTAGGCTTTTAAAATCTTGGTATTGGATAATACATACATATCTTTGTACTTAGGCTTCTTGAAGACTTGACTCTGTGATGTAGATTTTAGGAGATTAAAGTCTTTAGCTCTCAGTAGTGGGAATTGATGCTTGGCCTCAAAGCCTAGAGGCTTGTGGGTAGTGAGACACTCCGACTTGAGAATTAAGTGATGCCATTTCTTATTTAAAATCCTTCAACTACATAAGAATGGCCTTTTAGGCAAAGCTTGGGGCTCGATATGTGCGGGGCCAAATGGCGAGCCGTGGGAACCCGGGTTGAGATAAGGTTCAATAATAAGAATAATAATAATTTTCAATTAAGCGTTAAAATGTATGTGTTAAGTATGGAGCCTGATTTACCCCTTGTAATTTTATGTGTTAAAAAGGCACATTTGTAAGGCCTCCATTATGAGGAGAACCCATCGTGCGTGAAGAAAATAACTCGTTGAAAAATAAAATCACTCGTCGGAAACCAAAATTTTGACGCCTAGTCTCGAGCCTAAGCTCGAGATTGGCTTCGCCAGAATATTCCTTTTTGGCGGAATATTATGGCCGGACGGTCGAAAAGTGGTCGGAAAACGAACGGTCGGTTGGTTGGTTGACCAATGGTCGGAAGTCAATGGCTGGTGGCCGGTGGCCGAATTCAAAAGTGGACTTGTCTTCTCAAGGGCGGACACACATTGGCGGATTGGAGGGTCCGATTTGGACTTATCTACACATGGCTACCTCTCATGAGAGAGGGCAGCCCTTTTGGCCTATAAAAAGAGGTCATTTCTACACACATTTCATAGTGTGAAGTTGATGCAACAAGGTGGGTGTGAGGTGGTGAGAGTGAAGCAAGGTGGGAGCTCCAAAAGGGCATAATCCCTTTGTAACCTACTTCTTGTTTTGAAGTACTAAAGCCATTGAGTGGATGCTTTCCCGTGGACGTAGCCCACATTGGGTGAACCACGTATATTGTGTGTACTCTCTCTCTCTCTCTCTCTCTCTCTCTCTCTCTCTCTCTCTCTCTCTCTCTCTCTCTCTCTCTCTCTCTCTAATCTCTTGTGTGTGTAAATTATCTCTCTCCATTAAGTAATCTACTCAATTATCTACTTAGCTACGTCATATTTCCTAACAGTATGTAGGCCAGTAGTATGACAACTCACAAGGTAGCGTTAGCAGAAAAGAAATGCCAAGCATGGGCACACTGCAAGGTGTTAACAAAGTGGTCCATAGGGTTGTTGATGATGATATGCTAATGTCATGGCAGCATTATGGATTTTGGTGAGCTAGACAGTAGGGCAGAGGGAAATTTTCAGGACATCAAGTGTGTTGATGTGGTAGGGAGCTTAGAAAGACGAGGATAATATACAACTCTCCACATCCACAATGAGGGCTTAAGGCAGGGCTAATGTAGGTGCAACTACTATGAGGCAGCGACTAAACATGAAGCTTGGAGTTTGTTGTGATGGTTGACAGTGGTACAAGCCAAGGGGCATGTGTAAGGGGGGGGGGGGGGAAAGAGATGCGTTGCAGTAAAGTGGCTCTGAGCTCCTACATTGTAATCCTCCATAGACAATTGATGACACATTGATAGTGTGGCCCTTATAAATATAGTGCATAAAATTTGAAGCTTTATATATGTATAAAATTTTCCGCTGGCATGATGTGGCCTTGTCCATTTTTTGAAAAGTCAAAAAATTGGTTAAAATAGGGAGCCTTCTCATGCCTTTGAAAGGATATGAATCTTGACTTCCACCAAGAATTGTCTTGGGAATTAATATTGATCTTCCACTTTGACATTCTCTTATGGCAATTGATATGTGTGATAGTCCATAAAGATCTCAGGCTTATCAAACTCTCATAACTGGAGGATAAGCATGGGGACGCTCTCCATAGCACTTCCTAAAATGCAATAGAGCCCATTCATTTTTGTAGATTTGAGCTCTTGCACCCTGCACAATCACCCAGAGAACAATGTTGTCTGTTGTGCATGTTGATACGAGAAGCTTTGAATTTGGACACCCATCTAGTGTTTGTATCACCAAGTTGAAGAGCATACTTACCTATCTTGTTGGAAATGGCTACCTGAGGTGTAGAAATGGTGTTTCTATGTTTCAAAGCCTTCCCAACGATTCATGCTGCCTGGAAATGTTGAGAAACATCGAATTAATTTGGGCTGCCATGTCACATTAATAGAAGCCAATTAACTACCAAGTTCTAAAAAATGACCATAAGGTGACACCTTATCATCTGAGAGTTGACCTTGTTCACAAAAACCAAAGCCCAAAGCCGTTTGTGCATGAAATAACTAGAGGCTCACATACCAAAATAGATTGCCATTGTAATGCTACTGTCTTGGTCTTGACCTATGTGTTAAAAGATACTCATCTTGTTTGATCAAAAAAATTGAATGAGTTAGTTCTACCACTTCTGATCACATAAAAGGATCTTGGTTACCTTGCACTTTCATGTTATGATGTACAAAAGACCTAGAGCACTTAAACACCTTTCTTATTGTTCATGCATTATGAAACAAATCTTTTGTTCATATACTAGTGCCAGCCTGACTACATCTGATGAAGTATCATATTAGTGAAAGAATATTGCTAACCTATACCATACTTTGTCTACCTACCCGAGTGCTTTCATGGACTAGTACTACTTTAGAAAGGTTTACACTGTAGACACTCTGATTTAATTAATCTTGTACAACAGTTAAAGAAAACTTTGGCAAATTTTGAGCATTTGTTACCCTGATGAACTATTGTTTTATGTAAGTGAACTGCTAAGACTGAGTGGTTTTCTTGGATGGATAAAAAGCAGTAACTTTGGGTTTGATTTTCATGGAACACCTTAAATTTGTGTTGGTTTATTACTAGCTTTGTGCTATACAAACCATAAAGCTTACTACACTTATTTTGTGTTTAGATGTATATAAATGACACTATAATATATGTTTTCTCTCAATTTTAACCGGTTCTTGTTATTTAAGAAGAATTTCTTAAAAAAACTACCTTGATTTATACAAACTTCGGTCCTTTTTTATATCTTAGTTGGCACCTTGTTTGCTTGAAGTCCAAAAATACCCTCATTGGGATGTCTAAAATTATACATAAATATACTTATTTGTTTATCCACCTTTAAAGAGAGAGTACTGACTTTGATAGACATGTTGACTGGTTGGTAAGATCATATATGGTTGATAAACATATACCTCTAAAGTGGATTTACAAAACACAAAACTATATGGGACAAAAATAGGGATAAAATACTAATGGCTTTCTAATCAAAACTTAATTTAAGTAAATAAATAAAAATATTTTAAAAATTGGGGTAATTAATAACCCCTTTTATAACCTATTAAACTCACTTGGATCTAAAAGGAGTGATGAGCTTTTTTATCTCAAGTGAAAAACAAATCTAAAAGGAAAAAAGAGAAACACACCTTACACTTAGGCTATTAATCATTGGTTTTGTAATTGCAAAAAGATAGGAAACAACTTCATATCAATGGTTCCTTTGGACATTCACAAATTACTTGGCTAGTAGTTTAAGTTTAAATAGGTTGTAAGTAGGACATGGATAACAACTAATAGGGTTTGTCGACACCTGTAATACATATTCAAAGCTAACGAATCTGTTGTCTTGTTTACACGGATGCAGGTGAGGACTCTATCTTTACTTAGGGTCTTTTTTGGCTTAAAGGTGTTGTTCGTCATTGGTGCACCTAAACCTTTTTCACTGTAGATGCTACTACTCTTGACTATCCATTGTATAAAAGTATTAGAATGATACCTCCTATTGCACTCCTTTTACTCTCTACCTGTTTATAAAGAGAGTGCAAAGATAGATAGTTAGTGATTAGAGCCTAGGCTTCTTTCTTATCCCCAAGAAGAGATCCACTCCTCTGATTTATGAAAGGTTGGAGTTGCTCATTGCAATAAGGTAAGTGGGACTATGATTTATTATCTTGGTCTGCATGCCTGTTTACATGGTTTGAGGGACACCTTCGAGAACTATGGTCTTAATAATGGAGTCTTTTTAGACTTCCCTATGACTTAACCATTATTAAGCTATTAGCAAGGTCGATAGGAACCGGTGCCAACTTAGCATTGTTAAACCCACTCCACTACTCTTTGCAATAAACAATATTCTAAACCACGGCTCTAGTTACTTGAGTGCATTTTTTTGAAGGCTAAGAGAAGTACTAACCAAATCTTTAACCTCTATCTATATCTACATTCTTTGTACATTAGAGAGAGAGAGAGAGAGAGACAGAGAGAGGAAAGGCTAGATATAGAGAGAGGTAGAAAGGGGGTATATAGAGGGCAATAGGGTTGATAGAGCAATAGGAGTAGATAAATCTCCCTATTGCTCTCTCTCTACCCTATTGCCCTCAACCTCAATCATATTTGCACCGTGGGTTCTATTTTCACGCGGTGCAAACTGCACAAAGATAGAAATAGAGATAGAGAAAGAGAGCTAGAGATAGAGAAAGAGATAGCGACTTTTTTATTTCTTTGGCACAAGCACCACAATGCATTTTGATTTTGAGCTTCACTGTGGATAAACAATATCAAAATGTAACAAAGACAAAAGGAAGTTAGAAATTCATTTTGGGGCTTGTGCCAAAGAAACCTAAATCTTTCTTCTCGACCCTGCATAGATTCACATATACAAAAACAAACTAAAAATTATTGACAACCATTAAATTGCCATAAATTGCACTAGGTTCAGCTATATGTAGTTTAAGTTTAGGTATATGTATGTTTAGGTTTATGTATATGTATGTTTTCGGCTATGTATGTGACGAGCACTGCAAGGTATATGTATGTTAGGATTAAGTTTAGGGTTTAGGATTATTTAATTTAGTCACGGACTTCAAAAATAGTTGTCCGCGAGTCGTTTGCGTATGGAGCTTGCAAATAGATTACGTGTAGCTTGTTAGGTTTAGGTATGTAGTTGTTTTCAAGTTCTCAAACAACTCGCGAGAAAGTCGATTCTGAAGTTCGCTGCGTTTTTGCATCCCAAAAACGTTGCAGACTTTGGAAACGGCTTTTCTGCAAGCCATTTTCCCATGTGAGCTTGAAGATAGCTTGCATATAGCTTGTTAGGTTTAGGTATGTAGTCATTTGCAAGCTCACAGGTGCAAACAACTCATGAGAAAGTTGTTTCGAAAGTCCATTGTGTTTTTGCATCCCAAAAAATGATGCGAGGCTTCAAAAATGGCTTGTTTGTGAGCCAGTTGCACATGTGAGCTTGCAAGTCGATTTCATGTAGCTTCCATGGGTTTAGGTATGTAGTTGTTTGCAAGCTCACATGCACAGGTATCAGAGCAGGTTGCGTCCTCCCGGGCTTAGTCGCCAGCTGCTCAAGCACACTCTTGCTCACTTTCTCTGGTTTCAGTGAGGTTTGGCGAGCTTTCGCAGGTCTACAAATATTTCAAAAAAGCTCGTAGAGCTTAGTCTGCTCGAATTTTTTCCTTAGGCTCATTTCGGCCTCCGTGTCCACTACAAACAGGTTTGCACAGGCAATTTTGTCATTTTGTGCAAAATTTTTGTCAGTGTTGTTTTCTGCATAACATGTGCCTTACAGTCTTCTATGGTTTGTGCTATATAGTATGTGTTGTTCCCGCTCCGTTTCTCCTATTTTCAGACAGTTTTCACATCAGGCGCAGCATTTACCATTACTGACAACAACACAGATGTGTTCATGATGTTTGCTGTTGAGGACAGGTTGGATGGGGACAATTACCCTATGTGGGCTTATATTATGCAACACGTTCTTGTGTCGAAGGGCGTCTAGAATATTGTGCACGGCATTGATGTACGTCTTGGTTTTGAGGATGTAGGCGATGTTGAGGATGTTCCAGGTCTTGCTGCAAGGATTACTGCTATTGGAGTTGTTTTGCCTACGGCAGAACAAGCTCGTTGGGATGTAAAGGATGTGCAATCTCATGCATTGATTGCGTTTTCTGTGAAGCGCACCATTGTTCCTCACATTTATTCAACAAAATCTACAAAATAGGCTTGTGATATTTTGGCTGGTCTTTATGCAAGTCGCAATGAGGCTAAAATTGCTTTGCTATGTAAAGAGATGGAGTCAAAGATTATGCATGAGGAAGATGATATGGACACTTTTCTTGCTGTTGTCAAGGATATCAATGAGCAACTTATTTCTGTAGGTGAATTCATTTCAAGCAGTCCCTTGTGCAGACTGTTCTTGATGCCTTACCAGATTCTTATCAACATTTTGCTAGTACTTGGAGACTTATGACCCAAGGAAATCCAGAAGTTGTCAAGCTTGATGCATTATGCACATTGTTGTTGCAAGAGTCACTTTCCAGAAAAAACAAGACTAGACAGCGTGCAGTTGAACAGGATTTTATTATGTAAAACTTTGGCATGCACGTTTTGGTCATCTGAATTTTGCCAGTTTGGTGCATTTGCAGAAATGTGACATGGTTGCTTCTTTGCCGCCTCTTGAAGCACCTGTCAAACATGTTTGTGAAGGCTGTATTTTGGGTAAGATGCAACATTCAAAGTTTCCAAAGGATGGTTTAGTTAGGGCCTTAGTTCGGGCCACATGCAGGTTGCAGCTTGTGCACAGTGATGTTTGTGGGCTCATGCAAACTCTATCCTTGGGCAATTATCTTTACTTCATGAATTTCATTGATAATTACTCCAGGCATACATGGGTATTTCCGCTAAAAGCGAAGTCCGAAGTTTTTATGTGCTTCAAACAATTTCTGGCTATGGCTGAAAATGTCTTGAATGTACTATGGGCACCCTCCATTCCGATCGAGGGGAGGAGTATATGTCTCATGAATTCAATGCATTTCTGGCTAGTCGTGGGATAAAACACCAATGTACAGTGCCTTATACGCCTCAGCAAAATGGTGTTGCTGAGAGGAAAAACGGGTCACTTACAAAAATGGCATGATGTATGGTCAAAAGTCAAGCTTTGCCACAATCCTTTTGGCTTGAGGCCATCATGTGTGCCACTTATGTACTAAACAAATGTCCTACAAAAGCTTTGAAGTCTATTACTCCATATGAAGCATGGCATGATAGAAAGCCTTCTATTGAGCACATGCATGCTTTTGGCTGTTTGGCATATGCTTTGGTGCCACTAACACAGCGCAGAAAATTGGATAATAAGGCTGATGGTTATAGTGCTGAAAGCAAAGGTTACCGGTTGTATCATCTGCAAACAAAGCGTATTCTGGTTTCATGGGATGTACTGTTTGTGGAAGATTCTGTTCAGCCCTTGCTGTCATGTACTAGAGGCAGTAATGTTAGCTCACAAGACATTTATGACACTTTGTTGCCTCTTTTCAGTGGTGGAAGTTCGAATGTAAATTCCAATGAGACAAATGTACAGCCAATGGGGGTTTCCAAAAATGTTACAGACCAGCCTATTACTGATGCAGATGTACATTATCTACTTGCTGAGGAAAGGGCTGAAAATGAGCAGGCTAGAGGTATGCCAAAATGGCTGGTGCACACTTTGCATGACAGTAAACTGGATGCACCTTTTTCTAGTTGTACTCATTCAAGCTCTTGCCATGCATCTTATGCATCAGATTGTTATGCTTTGGGTGTGTCTAGCTTACATGATGTTGAGGAGCCTCAGTCTTTTGATGAAGCACAAAATTCAGAAAATTGGATGGCTGCCATGCAATCAGAATACGATGCACTAATGAAAATGACACATGGACTTTATGTGATTTGCCTCCTAGCAAAAAGGCCATTGGTACAAAGTGGGTTTACAAGTTGAAACGCAAGCCGGATGGTGAGATCGGTCGCCATAATGCTCGACTTGTTGCAAAGGGTTATGCACATCAAAAAGGCATAGATTATGAAGAGACTTTTGCTCCCACTTGTCGTATGACTACTGTGCATTTTTTATGTGCATTGGCAGCTCATTTTGGTTGGGATGTAGATCAATCAGACATTGTTACTGCTTTCTTGAATGGTGACATATTTGAGGAAGTTTATGTAACGCAGCCTCATGGTTTTGTCAAGAAAGGACAAAAGGACAAAGTGTGCAAATGTAACAAGGCTTTGTATGGGTTGAATCAATCTCCTCGTGCTTGGTATGAGAAAGCTGACACTCATTTGGTCAAACAAGGCTTTCGTAACAGTTCAATAGAAAGCACATTGTATGTAAAGCGTGAGGGTGATGTACTTCTCATTGTGGTTCTTTATGTAGATGATTTACTGCTCACTGGACCAAATAAGAGACATAATGCTGAATTTAAGGCTGATTTGAATGCTACTTTCAAGATGAAAGATTTGGGGCTGTTGCATCATTACTTGGGTATACAGTTTAAGCAGCGTGATGGTGGTATTGCCTTGTGTCAAAAAAGTTACATAGAGACATTGCTATGTAAGTTTGGACTTGAGGATTACAAACCTATTGCCACTCCCATGGAAACAGATTTGAAATTGAGTCTTCATGATGTTGGTGATCCTGCTGATGTCACTCTTTACTAAATTGCTATTGGGTGCCTCATTGATGTATGCAACACGAGGCCGGATATTCAGTTTGTAGTCTCACAGGTTAGCAAATTTATGCATAGCCCAGGGTCTAAGCATTGGCAGGCTATCAAGAGGATTTTTCGCTACCATAGTGGCACTTTACATCTTGGCTTGTTTTATCCCAAGGGAGGATCACTGTCGCCAGACTTACATGCTTTTTCGGACTCGGATTGGGCTGGTTGTTTTGACACGCAGTGTCCACAAGTGGTTTTTGTTTCATGCTTGGCAGCTCATGTATATCATGGTTGAGCAAGAAGCAACCCATTTTGGCCACTTTGAGTTGTGAGGCTGAGTACAGGGCAGTCTTCACAGCTACGGTTGAGTGTGTATGGCTCAGATGCCTTATGGTGACTGATTTGGGTATTGGAGAGGACACTGCCAACACTATCTACACTGATAGTCAGAGCGCATTGGCAGTTGCGAGGAACCCACTTTTTCATGCTCGCACAAAGCACATTGAGGTGCATTACCACTATGTCAGGGAGAGGCTCTCAGCAGGAGAGATCGTCTTGGCTTACATGCCAACACAGGACAACCTTGAAAATCTTTTCACAAAGGCATTGTCTCATGAGAAGCTTGAAGCTTTCCACAAAGCTTTGGGCTTACTCTCCTTTGTGGATTGATCATGTCCTCAGGGCATGGCACTTCCCTTTACTCATGTGCCAGCTCTCGTTCATCGCATCACTCCAGGAAGATTTATTACCATATACATGTGGTAGTGATGTGTGTGAACACACTAGGACCGCCGGGGCATTTTTTTCCCTCTTTAGGAGGTTTTTTTCCCCGTGCATTGTATATACGCCCATCACTCCAGGGCTATCCATCTTTCCATTGCACACTAAGTAACACACTCTCTATTGTGTGGTTTGAGCTTCCTTTGTCTTCTCCAAGCTGTGTGTGTTTCTCAGCAACCCTAATTCCAACACAGCAAAGGAGGTGGTACAATGTCCACCATGGCACTGGCTCACATGCGTGTTGTTCCACTCCTTTGGAGTCTCCATCTACTTAGGAGCAATCAGTGCTCTCCGAGAGCTTGGTGTCGACTAGACGGACTACACACTCCTCTAGGCACTGACGCTTTAGTGGTGGAGGCAGTGGCTATTGTGGAGGAGGCTCCATTCACGCTTCCACACTGCCTCGTAGTCATTGAGGCTTCTTACCTCCGCCTTCTTTTCTTGACCCCACACCAACCATGATGTCTCCCTCTACTCCGGCTTTTGTGCAAACATCAGCCACTCTTGGCTACACACCACTCGCTACTCCTCCAGGACTCACCCCACTTAACACTCCTCACTTCAGAGCCCAAATTCCCATAGAGACACCTGTAGCCACAACCCCTATCAAGATGTCACTTGAGACCCCTATTGAGATGCCTACAGTGACACCTAGGTTCGACCGCAATAGGCAAGAGTGCTTGCCGTACTCGATCGACATCAGCAGCAACTTGATCTTGGATGAGGACGACACGAAGGTGATTTTGCACATGTGTGGCCTATGCTTTTAGGTTTTGTGCCACTACATATTAAATACCTAGAATGTAGTGCCCAATGAGTTGAAGACAAAGTTTTCAGTATGTTGCATGATGAGTTTCTCGTGGCAAATCGAAAATAGTGCTTCAATGAAGACCTAATGAGGGCACGGATGCGCGAATACTGCAAGCACAAGCACTCCAAAGTACAAAAATCAATGAAGCATGGGTGGAGAAGGTCTGCTTGGCTGACTAAAGAATATAGAAAGATTGCAAAGCGAGAAGCATGTAAGAATCCCAGCAAGTGGAAGCAACAAAGGGAGGCGGCTAGAGCACGAGTAAAGGCAGAGAGCTCGCACCACTTTGGGTGTAATGGAAATGGCCTATGAACTTTTAGAATAGCGGAATTAAGAGAATTACAGTGAGTATTTTGTGAGAATACTTTGAGAACATAGAGGGTGAACTTAATTGATGGTAGCAACATAAACATAGTACGTAATTAACTTGGCATAAACAATACTTTTGCAAGAGAGAATATTAGAGAACATGACAATAGTTGAGGACCGGATTTACTTGGAGCCGGTCCTCCCTCCAAAAGGCATTTGTATTATAAATTCTCCCATCAAGAGAGACTTGGTACATTAAAATCTTTGTGTTCCTTGTGACCTAGGTGATGCAATGAATATGGAAAGCTTCATGCATCACAAGCATAACATAAACTTTGCAAAAAGAATTAACTATCCCAAGCCTCATTCCCAAGGCCTCAAACACCTTCAAAGGTGGAGAGAGCTAGTAGGGAATGAGGGTAGGGAAGAGGAAGAAGAATCATTCATAGGAGAAAGAAATAGTTCCTTACTTATTATGTCTCTTCTTGCTTAGCATAGCATAATAGCATAGTAATGAAGATGAAGAAGATGGCAAGCTTAAGCATTGAATCATGGCTTTTGGTTGGATTTGCATTCCATAGCCAAGAGTGTTGGTGTAGGCTCTCAACTTCTCAACAAGCTTGGAGAAGGAGATGGAACTCTTGCACTTTGCACTTCTCACAATGAGAGAGTAATGTGTGTGTGGGTGTGTGGGAGACTATACCCCCTCTCGTGCTTGGTCCACCCCCCCCCCCCCTTCTCTCTCTCTCTCTCTCTCTCTTTTGTATTATTTAATTAAATCCTTTGGACATATGTCCTCTTTTTCCTCTTTTGAGAGAAAAAGCTTAATTATTATTTTTATGCATCTAAATTCTCATTGGACCCCTTTAAAGCCTATCCAATAGGATTCAAGCACAACATGAGGGCCAAATGTGGAGGATCTTGACATGTGTCTTTTATGCTTCTTAAGATATCATGTTTGAATTGAACACTTCAAGAACATTTAAGCATGAAAATTGTTTATGCCTCTTGAGAGGTCATGTTTGAATTGAACATTTCAAGAACCTTAGTCATTTAAGCATGAGAAGCACCTCAAGCTTCTGCAAGGTTCCCACAAACACCTTGAGCAACTTAATTAGCAAGCACGACAAGCAACTCATGCTTGGGTAGGATTCCCACCTGGATGTCAGTCCTAGCTTGCCTAAGGTCAATTTGCCTAAGGTCAAAGGACTTTAACACTAACTTTTGGAGGTCTTTATTGAAGCTAACCCTAAGGTCTTTAAGCTCCATTAGGTAGCATTGCTCTTTAATAGACCATCTCTCATTTGGACCCCTTTAACCTTGACCCCGTGTTGAGACAGATCCATAAGCACATGTCTATATTCTAACCCTTGTTCCCGTTTATTCTCCCACATTAAATGATCAATTTAATATGAGAAAATCATTTGGGTTGGTTAGATATTAGATTTTATGACATTACCTTTCTCTTGAAATCATAGTCGTCCTCGACTATGAGGTAGAAGAGATAAAGCCTAAGTCATTAGTCTACATTTCTTAGCGGGTAGAGGATCCATTTTCACCCTACACATCATTCCAGAATGGATGATTAGTCCATTTGGTGCTTGGGGGACGTAGCTGCCGCAAGCATGTCTGCTCTTTAGTCCATATCATACTCCCAAAGTAGAGTGACAGAGTGACATCATCATCAAAAACATGATTTTAAGCATGCATACTATTTAAATTTGTGCACAAAAGAGGATTAGTCTTATAAGACAAAAACATTGTTCATTTAGGAAGCATTTACATTTTCTTACTCTAGTGTAGCATTGTAAGCATTGACAAGGTTCATACTATCCTTAAGCTATATTCCTTGCATCCATCTAGCATCCTCAAAAGGATAATTTTTTAACTTAATAAGATACCATCATATAATCTTACCATGTTGTAGTACCTCGTCTTCATGCTGAAGGATAGCTTCGGGTTGTAGCACCTCTTCTTGGTCTTTGATTTCTGGAGGGTCTTGGTGTCTTCAATAATTAGTTCTCTTGGTGGATCTCCTTTGTAGGGCTTAAGTAGGCTCACATGAAAAGCATTGTGTATGAGCCAATGGTTGGGCAACTTGAGTTGATAAGCCATGTCATTGATTGGCTTCAAGATTTAAAAAGGATCATAATATCTTTTTGCTAGTTTAGCATAATACTTTTGATGGCCCGTAGGATTTTTGCCTATCGTTTTCCTCAATCAAACCTTGGGAAACTTAAGTAAGACCCAATAATTTTCTTTGAACGTTAAGGCCCTTCTGTGCTTGTTAGCAGCAGCTTTCTGTCTTTGTTGAGAGATGGATATAGCCTCCTTAACCTTTTGAAAGATTCTTGTAGGTCACGGCTATACTCATCACAGGAAAGATCTTCCCATGTACTTTAAGTAGCAAGGGACTTTTAGGTTTTCCCTCTATGATCTCAAAAGTTGCCTTTTCAATAGTAGAATGGATAGTATTATTGAACGCATACTCTACAAGGGTAAGTACTTCTCCCATATTGTGAGTGTTGATCTACTTCTGTAACATAAGTCTTTAGTAGATCGAGTATCGTAAGATTGGCTATCGCACTTTGGCCATCCGTTTGTGGGTGATAGGTTGAAGAGAAATTCAATCTTGTACCTAGATTTTCAAAGAGACCTTTCCAAAAATTACTGTGGTCATTCTAGGATCTCTATCTGACACGATGGATGTTGGTAATCCATGGTGTTTGAAAATATGAGTTATGAAGAGGGTTGCATTTGGTGCGCCTTAATAGTCTTTTTGACAGGAATAAAGTGTGTTTGCTTGCTAAACCTATCGACTATTGTGCATATTCCCGTATTCCCATGGATAGACTTGGGAGTAATCCAGGTTTCTTCCTTCTATCATACTTAGTCTTTTGGTATACCACTCATTTTGAAACATACTCTTGTATTCCACTTTCATGGTAGGCCAATAGAAATACGTCTCTACTGCTCAAAGAGTAGGTTGAATGCCTCTATGCCCCGTATAGGGGGGAGCATGGGATTCATACATGACTTTCTCACGAAGAGAGTGGGTAACACATAGCCTATTTCCATGGAGAAGATAACAATCCTGCAAGGTGATTGGTTCCTCTTTCTTCCCCAAAGCAAGGGCTGACATTACAGTAAAGACCAGTAGCATACTCATCTATCATAGAAGATAGATCACTGTGAGTTTGTATAGACACCGCATTAACTATTGGTCATTGTGAAAGTGTCGAAAAGCTTGGTTTGTGTCATGAAGTACTTGAGACTTTGGTGGTATGTTTATAAAATTAATGGAGTCCCCAATAAATAGTGCTTCCATGTGTCTAGGGCATGTAGAACAGCCAAAAGCTCTTTTTCATAAATGCCCAAGACCCGTCCATCCATATTGAGCCTTCGGCTCTCATATGTTATGGCATGCCCTTCTTGAAGCAATACTGCTCCAAGGGCAATCACCACAAGCATCATATTGGACCTCAAATGGCTTTGACAGATCCAGAAGCATAAGGAATGGTTGGGAGGTAAGCTTTATTTGAGCTTGTCAAAAGCATTTTGTTATGTAGCAGTCCATGAGTACTTAACGTTCTTCTTTGTTAAGTCATGCAATGGTCTTGCTATTTGAGAGACTTTTGCTATGAAGCGTCTATAGTATGCACACATACCAATAAAGCTTCTTAGCTCATGTAGATTCCTTGGATTAGGCCATACTTTTATTGCCTCCAACTTGATGGATCCATATGGATACCATCTTGAGAGATAATGTGACCTAAGTATTGAATCTGTTGAAGAAAAAATTCACTCTTCTTTTGATTGATAAAAAGATTGTTCTCCCACCAAAGCTTGAAAAATTACCTGGAGATGTTGCTTGTGCTCCTCCAACGACTTGGAGTAGATGACAATATCATCAAAAAACACTCTAGTGAACTTGCGGTAGGGTCTAAATATTTTTTCCATCAAAAGATTGAATGTGGCCGGTGCATTAGTCAAGCCAAAAGGCATGACTAGACATTCATAAAGACCAAATGTTGTACGAAACACGGTCTTTATGATATCTTTATTCACTATCCTTATTTGATGATAGCCACTTTTAAGGTCAAATTAGTATGTTTTCCATAAGCCCAATGCTCACATAAGTTGAGCTTAGAACATTTTAAGACACATAAGTAGCCCAAATACTAAATTTGTTTCATTCCTTTCCATCCGATATGACCATGCCGGCTATGCCACAACTCAATAGAAGGCAACTCGACAACATAAATGGAATTCTCTTTCACAAAAGAGACATACAAAGGGTACAATGATCCATACTTTGGCCCTTCAAAATTACCAAATTTCCCTTGCAAATCATGCGATAACCATCGCCCAAAATTGTAATATAGCCTAAATCATCAAGTTGACCGATTGACACTAAGCTCTTAGTCAACTTTGGCACATGTCCGACACCTCAAAGCATAAACTCAACGATGTTACGCATACATAACTTCACATCTCCAATGCCACAAATTTTAAGTTGATATGAGTCACCTTGCTTGACTGAACCATGCATAGGAGCATAACTAGAGAACCATTCACTATGGGGAGTAACATGGAAACTAGCACCTAAGTCGATGGTCCAGTTTTGTACATGACACTAACCAACAATGCATCTAGATGCAAGTCATTTGTGAATATCAAAACCTCTAATGGTTGCAGCACGTCAAAAAAAAACCTTAGCTAATGGAGACTCAAATACATTGAGCTCCTTGATCTTTGCATTGCTCTTAGAAGGGTAAGATTTGACAATGGATTTACCCTTTTCACATTACAAAGTGCAACAATCTTTCTTCAAATGGCCTTTCTTGTGGCAATGATAGCACTCTACATTTTGTAGGTCATGTCCACAACTCTTGCTACGAGCATTCTTTTGACCTTTTGATTGATCACGACTATGATTGCAACCTCTTTGCCTTTGACGACCATCACAAGCCATATATGCATTGCCATGTCCACTAGTGTCAACACACTAATGTCTAATCTCTTACGTGAGCAAAGCACTAGTAACATCACTACTATTGGAAGTGTTAAATGTGTCCCATAACGAAGGCAAAGAACATAGCAAGAAATAATCTTTCATTTCATCATCGAAATTAAGTCACTTAGATGTAAGTTGCATAAACAAACTATTCAACTCATTTAAGTGTGAACTGACACTGCTACCCTCTTTCATATTCAAATGCACGAGCTTTATCATAAGAAAAACCTTATTTGAGGCACTCTATCCATCCCAAGCTAAGCATAATGACTCCTATAAACTGTGATGGAAATGGCCTATGAACTTTGAGAATCGCTGAATTAAGAGAATTAAAGTGAGCATTTTTGTGAGATCACTTTAAGAACATCGAGGATGAACTTAATGGATGGTAGCAACATAAACATACTACTTAATTAACTTGGCATGAACAATACTTTTGCAAGAGAGAGAGTATTAATGAACATGACAATAGTTGAGGACCGGATTTACTTGAAGCCGGCGGTCCCCCCTCCAAAAGGCGTTTGTATTATAGATTCTCCATCAAGAGAGACTTGGTACAATACAATCTTTGTGTTCCTTGTGACCTTGGTGATTCTATGAAGATGGAAAGCTTCATGCATCACGAGCATAACATAAAATTTGCAAAAAGCATTAACTATCCCAAGCCTCAGTCCCAAGGCCTCAAACACCTTCGAAGGTGGAGAGAGCTAGCGAGGAATGAGGGTAGGGAAGAGGAAGAAGAATCATTCATAGGAGAAAGAAATAGTTCCTCATTTATTATCAATCTTCTTGCTTAGCATAGCATAATAGCATAGTAATGAAGATGAAGAAGATGGCAAGCTTAATCATTGAAGCATGGCTCTTGGTTGGATTTGCATTCCATAGCCAAGAGTGTTGGTGTAGGCTCTCCACCTCTCAACAACAAGCTTGAAGAAGGAGACGGAGCTCTTGCACTTTGCACTCCACACAATGAGAGAATGTGTATGTGTATGGGAGAGTATAATCCCCCTCTCATGCTTGGTCCATCTCTCTCTCTCTCTCTCTCTCTCTCTCTCTCTCACACACACACACACATTATTTCTCTCTCTCTCTCTCTCTCTCTCTCTCTCTCTCTCTCTCTCTCACACACACACACACACACACACACACACATTATTTTTTTATTTCATTTGGACATGTATCCTCTTTTTCCTCTTTGAAAAAAAGAACTTAATTATTTATTTTTATATATCTAAATTCTCATTGGATCCCTTTAAAACCTATTCAATAGGATTCAAGCACATCATGAGGGCCACATGTGAGAGGATCATTTGAACATGTGTCTTTTATGCTTATTAAGTCATTTGCTTTGAATTGAATACTTCAAGCACTTAGTCAATCAAACATGGAAATGTTTTATGTCTCTTGAGGGTTTATCTTTGAATTGATCACTTCAAGAACCTTAGTCATTCTAAGCATAAAAATCACCTCAAGCTTTGAGCAAGGTTCCCACATACATTTTAAGCACTTTAGTTAGCAAGTTTGGGCAAGGTTCCCAGAAACACTTTAAGCATGAGAATCACCTCAAGTTTGGGAAAGGTTTCCACAAACACTTCAAGCAGTTTAGTTAGCAAGCCGACAAGCATCTCATGTTTGGGTGGGATTCCCACCTCAAGGTCAGCCCTAGCTTGCCTAAGGTCAAAGGACTTTTTAACACTAACTTTTGGAGGTCTTTAATGAAGATAACCCTAAGGTTTTTTAAGCTCCATTAGATACACATTGCTCTTTGATAGACTACCTCCTTTTGGACCCCTATTGAGATGTAACCATCTCTTCTGTTGGTCCCTTGCTGAGGTAAATCTAGAAGCACTTATTGTACATTGCTCTTTGGGTAGACCGTCTCCTTTCGGACCTCTATGCAACCATTTTTGCTTTTGGTCCCCTGTTGAGATAGATATAGAAGCACATATCTATATCCTAACTTTTGTCCCCTTTTTATCTTCCCATATTAAATGATTAGTTTAATATGAGAAAATCATTTGGTAAGGTTAGATATTATATTTTATGACATTACCTCTCTCTTGAAATCATAGTCGTCCTCAACTATGAGGTAGAGAAGATAAACCCTAGTCATTAGTCCATGTTTCTTAGCGGGTAGAGGATCCCTTTTTACCCTATGACATCATTTAAAACCATATTAGAGAGTTTGAGACTTTAGAACCAATTTGAGAATCGCAATTGTCTTGAAGATTTAGCCATATGGACAAATCTCAAACTATGTTTCAAGGCCAAATCCTTCCACAAGGTAGCGCTTGGAGAGCTCTTTGGAGCCACGCTTTCAAAAATTTGGCTATGATTTGTCCATGTGGTCAAATCTTAAGCTCCTTTTGAAAGTGGGAATTGGAAAATTCACAAATTCACTAATATGGTGTTATTTGAGAATGGATGACTAATCCATTTGGTGCTCGAGAGACTTAACTGCCGCAAGGATGTCGCTCTTTAGTCCATATCATACTTCCAAAGTAGAGTGACAAGTTTTACTTGGTGTTTGGGAGACGTCGTCACCACAAACATGATCCTAAGCATGCATACTTCTTAAATATTGTGCACAATACAAGTAAGAGAATGAGTCTTGTAAAGCAAAACATTGTTCATTTAAAATGCACTTTTATTTGCTTACTCTAGTGTAGCATTGTAAGCATTGACAAGGTTCATATTATCCTTAAGCTAGGTTCCTTGCATCCCTCTAGCATCTTTAAAAGAATAATCCTTAGACTTAATAAGATATCGTCAGATAGTCTTACCGTTTCTTAGTACCTTGTCTTCGTGTCAAAGAATCGATTTAGATTGCAACACCTCTTCCAATCTTTCATCTCTAGCGGGTCCTTCATTATTGGTTCTTTTTGTGGATCTCCTTTGTAAGGCTTGAGTAGGCTCACATGGTTAACATTGTGAATGAGCCAATGGTTGGTCAATTTTAACTAATAAGCCATCTATTGTTAAGAATTTTAAAACAAAGGACCATAATATCTTTTTGCTAGTTTAGCATAATACTCTTGGTAGCTCATAGGATTCTTGTCCGTAGTATGTCTTAGACGAGCCTTGAGAATCTTTAGCAAGACCCAATCATATTTCTTAAAGGCTAAGGCTCTTCTCTACTTATTAGCAGAGAAACAACAGCCCTTTTTGCCTTTGCTTTGAGATGGATATAACCTCTTTAATCTTTGGAAAAGATCTTCCCATGTACTTTAAGTAGTAAGGGACTTTTGGATCTTCCCTCTTAACTCTGAAAGGTGCTTTCCCCATAGAAGTATATACAATGTCATTGTACGCATACTCTATAAGAGGTAGATACTTCTCTCATTGAGAACGTTGATCTACTTCCATGACATAGGCTTTTAGTAGATTCAAGAATCGTTAGATTAGTTATTTCACATCAGTCATCCATTTGTGGATGATAGGCCGAAAGAGAAATGTTCCTAGATTCTCAAAGAGACCCTTCTAGAAATTACTGGTCATTCTAGGATCTTTGTCCGACAGTATGGATGTTGGCAAGCCATGATACTTGAAAATTTAAGATCTATATAGGGTTGACATTTGATGTGCCTTAATAGTCTTTTTGACATGCATAGAGTGTGTTTTCTTGCTAAGCATGTCGATTGAGACAATCCAAGTTGCTTCCCTCAATCAAATTTCAATTTTTGGTATACCACGCATTTTGAAACTTACTCTTGTATGTTTAATTTTCATGGTAGACCAGCAAAAATATGTTTCTACTCCTCAAAGAGTAGATTATGGAATCCTTCTTTGCCTTGCATAATGAGAAGCATGGGATTCATACATGACTTTCTTATTGTATGGGTGAGTAACACATAGCCTATTTCCGTTTGGAAGATAACCATCCTCCAAGGTGAATGGTTCTTTTCTTTTCTTCCCTAATGCAAAGGCTATAGTTATGTACTTAAAGTCTCGGTCAGTAGCATACTCATCTATCATAAAAGATAGATCATTATGAGTTGTTATAGACAACAGATTTACACTTGGCCATTGTGAAAGTGCATCGACCACTTGATTGTGCTTGCCAAGCAATATGAGCGATATGAAATTTAAATTACAAAAGAAAATTTGCCCACCTCATTTGTTTTTCAAAAAGCTTGGTTTGCATCATGAAGTTCTTGAGGCTTTGTGATCCATTCGTTGGATGAATGGAGCGCCCAAGAGATAGTGCTTCCATGTGTCTAGGACATGTAGAACAACTAAAAGCTCTTTTTCGTATATGCCCAAGACCCGTTCATCAGCATTGAGCCTTTGGCTTTCATATGCTATGGCATGCCCTTCTTGAAGCAAAACTGCTCCAAGGCAATCACTACAAGCATCACATTGGACCTCAAATGGCTTTGAGAGATCCGAAAGCATAAGGACTGGTTGGGAGGTAAGCTTTTCTTTGAGCTTGTCAAAAGCATTTTGTTCTTTAGCAGTCCATGAGTACTCAACGTTCTTCTTTGTTAAGTCATGCAATGGTCCTGCTATTTGAGAGAATTTTTCTATGAAGTGTCTATAGTATGCAGACTTACCAATAAAGCTTCTTAGCTCATGTAGATTCCTTGAATTAGGCCATGCTTTTATTACCTCCAACTTTGATGGATTCATACATATACCATCTTGACAGATAATGTGACCTAAATATTAAATCTCTTGTAGGAAAAATTCACTTTCCTTTTTATTAATGAAAACCTTATTCTCTCTCACAACTTGAAAGATTACCTGGAGGTGTCACTTATTCTTCTCAAGAGAATTTGAGTGGCCTGAAGATTTTTGTCCATCAGGAGTTTGAATGCGGCTGGAGCATTTGTTAGGCCAAAACTTGTAACTTATCAAATAGATCTTCTAGCCGCGAGACGAGAAATCTTTTCTTAATAGTGAGCATATTTAATGCTCTATAGTCGACACGCATGTGATATGTGCCATCTTTCTTTTGCACTATAAATAATGGTGAGCAGAATGGAGAGGAGCTAGGCCTCACCATCCGCTTTTCCACCAATTCATGCAATTGCCTCATGATCTCCTCTTGTTGAGCTTGTGAAACTCAATAAGCATGTTTATTAGGCGGTGAGCTTCCTAGTAGAAGCTCTATGGCATGGTCATCATCCCCTCGTTTTGGAGGTAGCTCACTAGGGATGTCATCAATGAAAACATATTGGAATCCATTTAGGAAATTAAACAACTCTAATTACTCTTGATTCCCTTTATTGCTACTTGTGAAAACATTAGAATCATTTACAGATTCTCTAACAAAAATCATATACGCAAAAATAGAGCTCTTCATTGACTTATCAAAAACAAGCGTGTTCCCCGAAGCATTAGCATCTATGTACATGCTCTTTTTCTTGTAGGTGAAATAGATTCTCCTTTGAGGGAACTTCATGTTGGCAGCCATGCAATTAAACCATGGTGCCCCTAGGATAACATCCTCATGTTGGAGAGGACAGATTTAAAAAAAAGTCTTCTTTGTCGACATAGATTTGGACATGATGCCTCAACTTCCCAATCAAGGGAGTAATGGAGGCTTGCTATCCCTTGAAAGCTGTCAGCATTTACAATATCTCCCATCTCAAAACCTTGAATGCCCAACCTAGTGGCCAAATCCGTTGATATGAAGTTGTGAGAATAAGGACATCATGCTCCCTTACTTTTTCCCAAGCATAGGAGAGGGATGAGCCTTTTCAATGAGTATCCTCTTCTGGAGCTTCAACCATGGAAGCTCTAGAAATGTCATTGCGTACATTTCTTTTGGGGCAAGAACAATAACCATTACTCCCAATCAAGGGAGTAATGGAGGCTTGCTATCCCTTGAAAGTTGTCAGCATTTACAATATCCCCCATCTCAAAACCTTGAATGCCCAACCTAGTGGCCAAATCCGTTGATGTGAAGTTGTGAGAATAAGGGCATCATGCTCCCTTACTTTTTCCCAAGCATAGGAGAGGGATGAGCCTTTTCAACGAGTATCCTCTTTTGGAGCTTCAACCATGGAAGCTCTAGAAATGTCATAGCGTACATTTCTTTTGGGGCAAGAACAATAACCATGTCCTTGCTCCCCACACTTAAATCATTTATTGTCTTCATGAAAGGCCTCTAATTCTTCAAGAGAGAGCTTATTTTTTACCTTTGTAAGATCATGTCTCCTTGGCCTTGTTGTTGTTGGTGTTGGTGTTGCCTTGGGAAGAGTTTTGAGCATTGCTCTTCCCTTTAGCTTCAATTTGATCCTTGTTTTCCATGGGCTTGAAATTGCTTGTGGAAATTGATCCTTAAAGCAACCATAGTGTGGTGGATGACTTCGTTGATAGTGCTAGGCCATTGTGAGTTGACATACTCGACCATTTCTTTAGGTAATACCACACAAAATTGTTTCTTTTCTTCAGCAAAGTCTATTCTTTGAAAGGTTGTACCTTTGAGATGTAAGTCCCAAAAGTTGTTTACATATTTATGGCTAGACTCATTGAAGAGCAGCTTCAAACTTCGCCATTTGGTGAGAAATTTGTCCTTGGCATCGCTTGCAAGGAATTTCTTCATGATGGAAACTCGTAGAGTTTTCCATATCTTTGGGGCCTTGCCATTGCCACGCTAGCCCACGATTGATGAGTAGATTTTTGAAAGTGCATAGCTACATGGTGTAGCTTGGAGGACTCCATGAAGCCCTCGTCTCCAAAGGCCGCATCAAATTGTTGGATGAAGGCCAATGCTTTGTATGTGGCACCAAAGTTGCCATCATAGGTGAGAAAAGAGATACTATTTCCTCCCTCTTTGAATTTCTTGAGCATTTGGGACCTTCGCCATGCAGGGTAAGTTTTGCAATGTCATCTCCTCTTGTATTCTCTAGGAGAATAAGTATTGCTTTTGATGGAAGAGGAGGAAGGTGAAGAAGAAGGAGAAGAGGGTGACCTCTTTCTTGCCTTTTTCTTCCTTTGTTTCCTCTCTTCCCTTTTGGAATGGCGAGGAGAAGGACTATGGGTTGACCATTTCCTCTTGGGAGGAGTTGGCGACAGTCTAGACTGCCGTCTTTATGGAGCCACATCTTTAGAGGGACTTACGGATTAAGTTCTTTCTTGTTCTTTGGATTCCTCCTCTCTTATAGGAGAGAGTCTTATTTTGGGAGTCTCATCAAGAGGCCTCCTAGACTCTTTCTCCTCTAGGAGAGGAAGGAAAATCCCATAAGCACGAAGCTGTTGGGTAACTTCGGCTTGGTGATGCTATAAAGATGGAAAGCTTCATGCATCACAAGAATAACATAAACTTTTCAAAAAGCATTAACTATCCCAAGCCTTAGTCCCAAGGCCTCAAACACCTTCGAAGGTGGAGAGAGCTAGCGGGGAATGAGGGTAGGGAAGAGGAAGAAGAATCATTCATAGGAGAAAGAAATAGTTTCTCACTTATCATCACTCTTCTTGCTTAGCATAGCATGAAAGCATAGTAATGAAGATGAAGAAGATGGCAAGCTTAAGCATTGAAGCATGGCTCTTGGTTGGATTTGCATTCCATAGCCAAGAGTGTTGGTGTAGGCTCTCCACCTCTCAACAAGCTTGGAGAAGGAGATGGAGCTCTTGCACTTTGCACTCCACACAATGAGAGAATGTGTATGTGTGTGGGAGAGTATAACCCCCCTCTCATGCCTGGTCCACCTCTCTCTCTCTCTCTTATTATTTAATTATTTCATTTGGATATGTATCCTCTTTTTCCTCTTTGAGAGAAAGAAATTAATTAGTTATTTTAATGTATCTAAATTCTCATTGGACCCCTTTAAAACCTATCCATAGGTTTCAAGCACATCATGAGGGCCACATGTGGAGGCTTATTTGAACATGTGTCTTTTATGCTTATTAAGTCCGACTGTTTCTTTTTGGACCCCTATGCAACCATTTCTGCTTTTGGTCCCCTGTTGAGATAGGTATAGAAGCACATACCTATATCCTAACTGTTGTTCCCCTTTTATCTTGCCATATTAAATGATCAGTTTAATATGAGAAAATCATTTGGTAAAGTTAGATATTACATTTTATGGCATAAACCCTTTGCAGTAGTCTTGCCCATAATCATAAAGAAAATGGACTCATCGAGGTGTTGGCGAATGGTCATCATAGCACGAGCATCAAGCTCCTCCCACTAATTATCAGTGTAAACACCCTCTCTACGCTCTTTCAATGGCGGTGCAAGGCCCTTATTGACCAAGACATCAATCATATGTTGCTTCCATAATGTGAAGTCTATGCCGTCAAACTTCTTGATATAATTCTCTTCTTTTTCATAAGATCTAGCCATAACTGAGAGAAAATGCAAGAGAGTAAGAAAAAAAAGATTTATGGCGATTTTTTGTGGAAATTTTGGCAAAGTTTCCTTTGCAAGAGGAGCAAAATATCAAACCGAAAACAAGAAAATCAACACATATACCATAAAACATTACTAACAAGGCATCAAATCACATATACTGCTCAAAAATCACTGTCAAAAGACTACCAACTAGGCGTAAGAAGTACCTGCACACCTCTATACATGTCTTATGGGGAGGCCACAAGTAGGGGGATCTCCAACAACTTGTATCACCAAAGATGTCTTATACATCTGAGAACACCCCAACTCAATAAAACCTCATGTAGGGCCCTCCAAAGGTGTAGGAGACTCAAGACTAGCCACAGTCTCAGAAAGAGCTCTTCCGGACCAAGTCTCAAAAATAGATGGGTAACTGCCAAATCAAGCCAAATTAGGCTTGACAATGGTGTACATAGGTAGTATCTGCAACACAATGTGCATGAGCCATATAGATCATTGCAAGATACAAGAAATGTGCTTAAACAAACGCCAATAGATATGCAAGCAACGAAATCACTATCTCATCAGGGATCCACTCTCAAAAGAGCTCACAACACTAAACCCATGCCATCACATGCAAAACGCTATACGCATGAAACTTCCACTGGAATCGAGATGATGTAACAATTTGTGTCAACTTGCTGTAGACCTTGTGAGTGTAAGAGAGCTGCAAATTTGGAGATATAGAGATTGCAATCTCAAAAGTAAACCACAAGTGTATACATCATGTCCAAAACGCATATGGCATAACAAAATCATTGTCACACCAAGAGATAATCGTGCATCACTGAAGCACAACTTGTATGTGTGTGTTCCTGCATCTATCTTTGACATCATATAATGAGGCCGTAGAGCTATACACGCTCTCTCTATGTGTAGTTGCAACCGAAGAGCTATACCCTCGCTACATTAAAGTCGTTGATGTCGAAAGTGTTCGAGAGTTTAATCTAGAGAGAGTCCTATCCTCTCTCTCTCTCTCTCTCTCTCTCTCTCTATATATATATATATATATATCCCATTGCTCAATTGTGTGTGTCCTCGAGGCCTTCAATCTCCCATTGCTCAATTGTGTGTGTCCTCGAGGCCTTCAATCTCCCATTGCTCAATTGTGTGTGTCCTTGAGGCCTTCAATCTTGAACTTGAGATGAAGCTATCTCTTTCTCTCTCTTACTCAACTCGAATACACATTTTTTATTTTTGGTCATACCTACACTCCAAATCAGCTGATAACCTCTTCTACAAAGTCGTAAAGCTCAAAGAGAGCTTCATTTTCATAAAATTTATTTTTTAGTCCGAGTTTTTAAGCTTAAGGTATGACAAAAATAGTAACCTGTTGTCAATCTGCCCTCACTGAGTGAGTTTTTGAATCCGATTTTTTTGTGATCAAACTAGTTTGCCTTGATTGCTTCACTAAGTATATGGTAAGAAGTAAAATAGTGATAGTGGTGTGGATTTTACCGCATGGCATAGCTCGTGATGATGGCTCCATAGCATCTCCTCCTTGAAGCTTTCCGCCAAAAGCTCTATGACCCCGCATCACAAATGAGATTTTGCATGAAAAGATGTATGAATGTAAACATTTCCACATTATAATAAAACCAAAACGAGATGCAATTTGTGCATTTGCGATACTTGTGCTCATTATTTAAAAAAAACCCATATATATGTATGTTGTGGAGTTGGCACCGTTCTCCACATTTATAAGAATACCGTAGGGAACGTGCCCTTCCCCACCACTTTTATCCCCTCTAGTGTTGAAGGGGGACTTATGCTTCTCCTCCCGTGTGTTGGAGGGACTTTTTATTGTAAAAATACTATAATTGTACAAGGAAGAACTCATTATCGATGTTTTATAGAGACATGTATCATTCCACGTGGCCATAGCTTGGTGTATTGTCCGTGTGTCCCTTTGTTGGGCATAAGAAGTCCTTGTCACCTTCATTTGAAATATTTTCAATAAAGATGATATAAATTTATCGCTTTAATCAATACACGAAATATAAGTGTACCTTTGCTATTGGTTGTCTGCATTGAAGCACACTGTTGGATGGATTAGCTGTTAGACCTCCCTTGTATTGTTGCATCACCTTCCCACCTATATGTGTTGTGTCATCGTTATCCCTTCCGCGACTTTTGCCAACATGTCGACTGTCACATTTACTTTTTCTATTATGCCTACCGTTACCTGCATTGGTAGGTTGAATCTGTTGGATTGTCCGTTTGTAAGCTCACATATATACACATACACATACACAAACTACCCCATCTTGCATACATATCGATCAAAGCACGATCAAGCATGACATCTTTCTCCAAGAACCCTTGATTCACATATGTTGAAAACAACCTAGAGGTTTCTGGCATTGCCCTCGTGCAGAAAATCCTGCAACCAATCAGGAAAGAGGCCATCGTTTCGCATATGCCGAAAACTGCCCCAATCCTGCAATCAGTGCATTCTAGCTCCGAACGGAAAGCTTTTCGAGAAGTTCAGGTGCTCTCTAAATTGCACCACATTTAGCAAACATGTCAATTAAGGCATTGCCAAGCACATCATTTTCAACAACCCCTGCATAATAATATTAGCGTGAATTTTTATGCTCATACCAACATCTTGCATAGAGCCACATGCTTTCAAGATGCACGCGTACGTGATTGCGCCAGGAGAGAGGCCCTCAATTTGCATCGGCTGAAATTAAACTAAAGATTTTTGCCCTCCTCGTCTTGTGCATATCTTGCAATCAATACACTTCGAGAGACGAAGTTCTAGACATGAAGCTCCTCAAGCACTTTCTGTGCTTTCTGAAGTGCACAACATTTGGCATATATATCGACCAAGGCATTGCCAAGCACGACATTTTTTGCAACAACCCTCAGACTAACAATATCAAAAGTGAATTTTTAAAGTGCACCACATTTAGCAAACATGTCATCCATGGCATTCCCAAGCATGACGTCTTTATCAACATTCCTTGACTAACAATATCAATGTAAATTTTTATGCACATATCAACATCTTGCGTAGAGCCACATGCCTTCAAGATGCACGCGTATGTGATTGCATTTGGAGAGAGGCCATTGCTTTGCATCCGCTAAAAACAAGCTAGAGATTTTTGGTCCTGCTCATGTTGCACATATCTTGTAATCAATGCACTCTAGGAGAAGACATTACAGGCAGGAATGTCCTCAAGAACTTGTTGTGCTCCCTACAGTACATTAAATTTACCCTACATATCGGCCAAGGCATTGCAAAGCACGATAGTTTTTTGCAACCCAAGACTAACCGTATCAGAGTGAATTTTGAAGCCCATATTGGCATCATGCATAGAGCCACATGCCTTCAAGATGCACGCATAGGTGATTTCATCTGGACATAGGCCCTCACTTCGTATTCGCTGAAAAAAACCTAGAGCTTTTTGGCCCTGCTCTTGTTGTGCGTAACCCGCAATCAGTGCTTGGCATACATATCGATTGAGGCAAAGCGAAGTACAACATCTTTTCAATAGTCTTTAACTAGCAATAGAATTGTGATTTTTTGTGCCCACATCAGCATCTTGTGTAGAGACACGTGCTTTCAAGATGCATACGTAGGTGATTGCATCTAGAGAGAGACCCTCGCTTCGCATCTGTTGAAAACATGTTGGAGCTTTTTGGCCCTACCCCTGTGTGGCAAATCCTTCAATCAGTTCTGTGTGGCAAATCCTTCAATCAGTGCATTCGAAGTGTCCACACTCCGAAAAAAAAGCTCCTCAAGCACTTTTTATGCTCTCTTAAGGGCACCACATTTAGCAAACATGTCAACCAAGGCATTGTCAAGCACAATACCCTTTTTCGACATCCCTGACTAACAATATCAACACAATTTTTTATGCCCATATCAGTTT
Source organism: Adiantum capillus-veneris (assembly GCF_014529385.1). Lineage (NCBI taxonomy): Eukaryota > Viridiplantae > Streptophyta > Polypodiopsida > Polypodiales > Pteridaceae > Adiantum > Adiantum capillus-veneris. The sequence continues at coordinate 25,958,646 of NC_140952.1, read as the reverse complement.
CTTGCTAAGAGCCACATGCCTTCAAGATGCATGCGTATATGATTGCACGTGGAGAGAAGTCCTCGCTTTGCATTTGCTGCACTGAAATCAACCTGAAGCTCTCTGGCCATGCTTCTATTGAGCATATCCTACAACCAACGCACTCCAAGAGATGACATTCTAGACAGAAGGTCCTCAAGAAATTTTTGTGCTTTACAAAGCTCACCACATTTGGCATACATATCGACCAAGGCATTGCCAAGCACAACAATCTTTTGCAACAGCCCCTCACTAGTAGTATCAAAGTAAATTTTAAGCCCATATCAATATCTTGCGTAGAGTCACATGCCTTCAAGATGCATATGGACAGAGGCCCTTGCTTCACATCAGCATTTTGCGTAGAGCCATATGAATTCATATGTAGGTGATTGCATCTAGAGAGAGGCCCTCGCTTCGCATCTGTTGAAAATAGATTGGTACAGAAGGTCAAGATGCATGCGTGTGTGATTGCACCTAGAGAGAGACCCTTGATTTGCATCCATTGAAAATAGCCTTGAGCTTTTTGGCTTGCTCTTGTTGCACGCATCCCACAATCAATGCACTCCAAGAGAAAACATTCCAGATAAAAAGCTCCTCAAGCACTCTTCGTGCTTTCTGAAGTGTACCATTGGCATACATATCAACCAAGGCATAGCAAATCACAAAAGTTTTTGGAAATAGCAATGCATTCTAAGAGATGCTATTCCAAATAAAAGGCTCCTCAAGAACTATTTGTGCTTTCTCAAGTGCACCACATTCTCTGCTGGGCATATCCTACAATCAATGCGTTCCACAAGATGACATCCCACACAGTAAGCTAGTCGAAGACTTGCTGTGCATTAACAGGTGCACTGCACTTGACATACATACTGACCAACATTTTTCCAAGTATGCATTCTTTTCAAGTTATCCACTATCATCATGAATCCTACAGCCTTGGTACAAAACCTTCTCCTTAGCATAGTCTTTAAGTGAGCTCACAAAAGAAAGACTCGTTCTCTTTCTTGTCTGCGAAGCTGTGTGTGTGCCAATTCCTTCTCTTCTCTCTCTCTCTCTCTCTCTCTCTCTCTCTCTCTCTCTCTCTCTCTCTCTCTCTCTCTCAAACTATCTCTACGCAGTCGACGGGGACGGGTGCATTATATGCTTTGGTGTTAGATTTAGGCTGATGCTCTCATTGCGACTGATTTAGGGGGGTCCTTTCATCCACTTTTTTTTAACCATTGTTTTTCCCACTTTCTATGTACACCAATGATTTTCCTAGTGTCTCTGTCCAATCAAGGGAAGACACTGTCCAATCGAGGGAAGCCAAGTGGCACTGCTCTCTTTGCTCATTTCTTCAAATCAATTTTAGAGAATCAAGGTAAACAGTGACCTGTTGTCAATCTACCATGAATTGAGCGACCTACTTCTCTCTCTCTTTGAGCTCACAAAAATTTCAATCTCTCTTCCCTTGTGGCTTGTGGAGTTCAATCCCTTGCCACCTTGATACGTGAGCTCCATGTGCCAGGCTCACAATGCCTCCATAGCCATAGATCTACAAGCTTCGATCCATTGCCGATATGAAGCTTGTTGGGAAGAGAGAAACTTCGGGAGAGGAGTAGCATCACAACCTTTTGGCTCTGATACCACTCGAAGAGTGCACGTGCACGGATGCGTGAGTGTAGTGCTGTGTGAGGATGGAGAGCACGGAGTGGGTGAAGCAGAGAGAGTGAGTTATCCCCTCACGCTCCTTATTCTATAATCAAGTAAATAATAAGTGACTTAGTAATGATGGGTTAGTAATGGTCGTTTGACTAGTTGTCCTGAGTCCCAACAATATATAGATATAAATAAATAAATATATCTAGAGAGAAACTTCCGTGCAATGCCCTTACAGAGCTGCAACAAGAGTCCTACTCGCTCCCCCAATCTTCAACTTTCGTTTTGTGTACCGTTGTTGCATTTTAGCTCGCGAGACTAACTTTACAAACGTAAATCTAATAAGTTTTATTTTTCACTTAACAGGGTGGGTGTGTAGTGGCCTCCACCTAGCTGTTTGCTATCCCCATAGGTCGTAGGTTTGCAAGCTCTTGAACCAATAGCAAATTCTTGAGAGTAGCACCAGTACCTTGTTTGTTTTTCATCATGTCTAGGTTGCCTTTGCCCCACAACCCACTTTGTGGTGCACTCTGTCTCCACCCCAGCTGGATGTTGACCTTGCCACCTTGTTTGGTGCTTGGACACTCAAAGAACTTGGTTGTATCGATGGCCTCATGCAATATAGAGGAACTAGCTTGGAGACACTCCCCAATCTTGAAAGCCAGTAGCAATGAACCTTGCAAGCAAAGGGCCCTCCCTACATTGAGTCACCCTTGCTGGTCTTCGTAGAGGTGCAAAAGTCGTTCAACTTGGCGAATCTCTAGTGAAAACTAATGGACGCGGTTGCTTTTCTTTTTGTTTGTTTGTTTGCCACCTTGTTTTTGTGCTCGATTTTTTGGTTTCTTTAAGCTTCCATAACCTTGCTCTAGTCTGTGTGCACGTGCGGGAGTCTGTGTGTGTAGAGCTTGCTTTTGCATTGCTTTGTTTTCCTCATGCTCTTAAAACTAGCTTTTCAGGGGTGTTTGTGTGTGTATATGGGTGGGTGCGTGAGTGTGGGTGAAGTTTGTTTTTATAGTGAGTGTGGGTGAAGTTTGTTGTTAGAGCATGTTTTTCATTTGATTTCATTGGTTTCTTTATTTTGCTATTTTCTTTTATTGTGTTCCTTGATTTGTTGTGTTCTTTGCTTTAGGTTGTTTGGGTTTGAGGGCTCACTGCTCTAATCTACTGTCTCTACCATGATTCTGCAAGTTGTTCACATGGTTGTTGTCATCAAAGCCTCCTTCAATGTCTACTTGGAGTTCCCTCCCCAACTTTGGTTGTAGGGAGCCACCTTTAGCAAGTGGACTGATCACTACACTGGCTGATAGCTCCTCGTCTACTCCAGTGCAACGCTGTGCTACTCACCTTGTGGCCTCCTCATGCACTCTCTTGGTGATGTCAGTCGTTTCTTCTTTCTCATCTTTGTCTCATCGACTACTCTCTCCCTTCTGTTTATCCATTGCTTTTTTCTATCAGATGATCCTAGTTCTCAAATGTTCCTTGTCCTTTCCATCGTGGTGACCTACCAAAACTAATGTTAGATCATTTTTCAGAAGGACTTGTGCTCACTATGTTAGGCCCCTTTATTGTCACCTTGTGTAATTCGCCCTTGAGGTGAGAGTGTTTATCTCAAGATCCACCCTCTTCAAGAGCTCATAGCTATTGTAAAATTTGGTACATGTTTGGTGACCCATATGAGCCGATTGCGTCGGCAGTCCTCCAAGGGCATGAAATGTTCAAGTGTGCTTTGGAATGATGAAGCACCAACTCCATAAGCCGATAATTTGTCTACACGTGTCAACGCATGCCTCAGATTGTTCTAATGTTAAATAGAATATAGTTTAGGTCTTGGCCATCGATAATCATATTTTGGTTCTATTTCCTTAATCCCAATCAAAATTATTCATTCATTTTTGATATTCCACAATAAGGTTATCAAGTGTTGCTATTGGAATGTAATAGACCTACAATAGAAAGGTTTATTGAGAGAGAGAGAGAGATAGAGAGAGAGGGAGGATCTATGCGTCTGTGCACAGAAGGCGCGTGGCAATCGGTGATGCGAGATGGTGAAAGAGGCAACTGCGGAACCTTCTTCAGGAACTGCTGAGGGCACTTGCTGCTCGGGCCTACTTTACTATTCGACTGGCCTTGCCAAGAAGAGTAAACGGCCCCTTTGCGTAGGCGTGACCCGTCCAGGTTGCGCCCTCTTCCGATTTTGTATATTATGTGAGATCATTGTTACGATGGGTATGTTGGCTGTCTTTGTGCGCGCGCGCGCACACACACACACACACACACACACACACAGAGAGAGAGAGAGAGAGAGAGAGAGAGAGAGAGAGAGAGAGAGAGAGAGAGAGGTGCAATTTTTTTGCTTCCTTGTTCATGTCAAAACACGCCATGGAAGCTGACATTTCTTTTCTTTGAGTTCGTGTAGTGAACTTGGCCTATCGCAACCCGGTAGAAAGAAATAATGAAGCGAAAAATGGTCAGGCTCTGCGCGATTTTAAATTTGCATGCATGGGCCAGTCCATGTATCGTAACAACACACGAGTCGTGAAACAGCTACCTGATGGCTCCATCCAAGGAGTGGATTTGCCTTCTTGTGAAGGCCTAGCGGTAGGTTTTCATAGTTCTTTTTTTTGTGGAAACAAATTGACATGAAAGCTCACATTTATGATATTGCAAGTTTTTATAAAGTCATGTTAAAAAATACTTGAGAGTAATTTGACATATTCTTGACTTATACAATTGAAACAAGGTGTTTTTTATGGAAGTGCGTGTGTATGCATATACATATATATGCATATCGTGTTGCAAGTGTGCGGTCTAGACTCTACTATGTTTGGAGTGTAAAGAGATAAGGGTAATAGGTTGTGGTGCTTGGTGATTTAAAGAGCTAACATTGTTTTGTGAATAATGAGTAAATCTGTGGAAGTGGAAGCAGAAAAGGTGAATCGGATGATCAACGGGGTTGCAATCGGTGATGACAACTCTCCTTAGATACAGACAACATTATGAACTTGACGACTTTATGTTGACTTCACCTCACCCCTAATCAATCTAAACAATGAATACATGCACCTTGGTCAATATCTTTTTCAAGGGATGCAATGGATAGCCTGGAGAGAAAATTTATATCACATGTGGTATGCGCGAATGATGATCTTCACCTCATCTCCAACTAGCTAGAGAACAAAAACGCGAGGAGAATAGACGCGCGAGAGAGAGAGAGAGAGAGAGAGAGAGAGAGAGAGAGAGAGAGAGAGAGAGAGAGAGAGAGAGAGAGAGAGAGAGAGAGAGAGAGAGAGAGAGAGAGTGGATGCATACTCTTTGTAGCTAGTGGGACACATCAATAGGCTCTTCAAGGGTTTGTTCATTGGAGGTGAAGTTGCTCCTTATCATGGATTCTGATGGTTTATTGATTATTGTGGTCAACCTCTTTCACAATTGAGTGGCCATACTAGAGGCATGTTGCTTGGTTTGCAAAGTCGAGAAAGGTTGGACTTCCTTGGAGCCGTCTTTCTCTTTGAGTCTTGAATGCCACATGCGCATTTCCTTGCGTCACGTGTACAAGCTATTGCTACATGTTAGCGTCAGTCTTATATAGCTTAGAATCTAGCCGGACACTTTGTGAGCCTCTAGAAAGACATGCATGATTAGTTAGGTCACTTAGTCAGAAGGCATATGGAAAGTCTCGCTCACAAACGGGAGCGCAAAACATACTACTTCAGATATGCACAAATGGGAGCACATAACAATATCAAACATACTACTTCGATCATGTTTGTTAGCTCTCATTCTTTTACTGCAATGCCTTTATTTATGTTGCACTGATACCATTTATGACCCATGGGACAAAAAAAAAAGCATAGATATGGTGTATCCTTTCGCATAAAGGAGAGGGGGAATGGTTGATACAATTAGCGAAGGGGGGCTTGAGGGTTTACAAGATTGGGTGATACACGGGGGCTCGATGAAGCAACCTTAGGGAGATAAAAAAGAGGGGTCGAAGGGGGGGGGGGGGACTAGGAGGGGTGGGCGGTGTGTGGTGCAATGCTGGGGGGCCTAGGAGTCCGAAACTCTTGGATGATGGCTTGCCCGTCGTGATAGGTTGCTCACTTACCCTTTGCATGAGCCTTTGCCACCTTTTCGAGCTCTTCCTTTGTTTCTCAGTTGTGAGAGGTTATGTTCTTCTACAATCTATACATTGGTATCCTTGAGGAGGCAAGATTATAGAAGTAAACAAAGGCGGGCCGCTCAGGATGGGCTCGTTGTGTTGGTGGCTGTTGGTGCTGACGCTTGACAAGTTGTTGGCGTGGTCGTATTTTTGGAATAGTATGTGTAACAGGAGCACACCAAGTGACAAGCGAAAAAAAGAAAACTCGAATAGACTTTTAGCACTTCATAACAATTGATGAGAGAGAAGTCCACATGGTAGACACAGGCGGAGTTCCACTCCTTGAGCATTGGCCTTAAAACCCTTGCGCACCTTGTGATATTTCTTTTATATTGTTTCACAAAGGTACAACTATTAGGGAGATCTGTCCTCTTCTTCGGCACACGCGAGAACACCAGAGTGAGGCCCCAATGCTCATATTTAAAGGCCCTTGGCCCAAAAGCATATTACATGAAAAGTTGTCTCTCCAAAAGCTCTCAGGTCTAAAACAGGACGTCCAAAAGGTGTTCCACAAATTGCGGGCCATCTATAGAGCTTCTACCCCGACAACATGAATCTCCGCAAAACGCGGGCTAGGTCGTACTAGTTGCCATGTCAGCAGTTTTTAGGGTTTGGGTTTGTATGGCATCCATAGTTGGGGTCCTTTAATTGCTCTAAACCCCCTAGAATATATGCCACATCACCAACTTGTGACACCTCTTGAAAGAGGAATAAGCGTTTGCGATTAGACTCTCAAAACCCAAGCAAACACTGCCTTTATGCATACATGCCAATGCCCATCATTGCGAGACATTCTCTAGCATGCATTACACCATACAATTTTACAATCAGTTTTTTGATCCAGTCATCTCCTCCATATCAGAGCTCTTGATATTCCAACGTAGCAATATATCACACTCGGACCCTGTTAGTCCTATTAAGGGGTGTCTCGATGTACTAAGCTCACATGCCTAGTCAACCTCATCCGATTTGGAACTATTGATGCACCATATTCATGTGTCACAAAATGCTTTACTTATGTAATGCAAGGGCACCACGTGCTATAATCACTTTCGACGAGTGATGGAACGGAAACAGAGAGATAAATGCAATCTACACACTTGGCAAGACTTTTAGTACTTCAATATACTTGAATAAAAGAGAGAAAAGATGACCCAACTCAACGAAATTCCGAGGCTAGATGCGTTAGCCCCAAAGACTGACGCCCCTTTTGGTATTTCTTTATTATTGACTTGCAAAGGTACAACTCTTGATGGGTCCAACTCTTCAAGCTCTGCGTCTAGATGCCTCAAAGACTTGCCCATGAGGCACTTATAAAGAGTACAAGGGTTGCTAAAAACTCTTGATGGATATTTCTTTGTTATTGACTTGCAAAGGTACACTCCTGATCGGTCCAACTCTTCAAGCTCTACGTCCAGATGCCTCTGCCCATTAGGCACTTATAAAGAGTACAAGGTACAACTCCTGATGGGTCCAGCTCTTCAAGCTCTGCGTCCAGATGCCCCTCAAAGATTGGCCCATGAGGCAGTTATAAAGAGTACAAGGGCTGCTAAAAACAGAGCCCCAAAAGCATCATGTCCAAAAGCACTTAATCTTAAAAGCAACTGCTCTCAAAAGCTAGCTCTAAAAGTTGTCTAAATCAACCAGCGCAATTTATGAAATTCTGTACAGCTTGCCACATCATCACCAGCAATGCCAAACGCTTAGTAGTGCCATGTGGCATGTCAGCATGATTTACGAAAATAAGTTTCAACGATCAAGCCTTTGACTTGGGTTTTAGGTTCCTCGGCCAGGGCTCCATAAGGTGGTGGTACCTCGTCACGGACTTGTCACATACTATTGCTAAATGGACTATTTTCTTATTTTTTGAGTAATTTTTATTTATTGAAATTAGGATTTTAAAATGTTTGAACCGTAAGGTTAGGAACTATAGATCTACTGAAATACTATTGCTAAATGGACTATTTTCTTATTTTTCTGAGTAATTTTTATTGATTGAAATTAGGATATTTAAAATGTCTTCACTTGATTTGTAAGGTTAGGAAATGTAGATCTACTGGAATTATTAAAAGCCATCAAAGACGAACGACTTTGATGTGTCGTATGATGGGTGACATTAAGCATCACGAAGGGGTTGTATCGTTAGTCGGTAGGAGAGATCGAGACACGGATATTCCTGATGCGTCATGTGGTGGGTGACGGGAGCATTAGAAAGGGAAATCCAAACTGGAAAAAGGAATACGCATAAGACACAAGCACAAGAATAAAGATGGGTATTGAGAAGCCTTTAATAAAAAGCGGAGTATTTTTAAGAGCTTTTTGGAAGAGCAAGTGCTTCCCCACAAGGAATCCGTGTTTGCATTGCATCCATGTGCCTAAGAACTGCATTCGGGGTCGCTTGGAATGTGCTTGTGTAGCATCAATTTTCAGCTCACTCAGTTTTATTTAGTTTTGTTGAGGTTCACACTTTTCTTAGAAAGAGACTAGTTGCCCACTTAAAATAAAACAAGGAATAATAATAAAAAGCCCAGCGATCTCTTCTTATGGCTGCAACAAAAACCAACGCTCACTCTCTCTCCTCCCTCTAAATTTGCTGCAAGGTCTTTCTAACCTCCGGCTATTCCTAGCGTCCCTATGGGATTTGCCATTCCCGTTGGAGATCAGCTGGCTATTCCTACCACGGCAAGGAAGCTATAAAAGCACCATACCCCCCCTCTTTGCTCTCAGAGGTTGCCAATGCTAGCAAGGAGAGACTCTGCCGCCTTGAGAACGCAAGCGTTTGTGTGAAGGAAGAGCACGAAGGTCGTTTCTCTTTTTCCGTGCAAGGAGCGACAGGTATCGATTGTGAATACGCTCTACGAGTTGTTCGTTTGTGTGTTTGCTTTTTGCAGGTACTCCATCGCGTAGAAGGAGCAAGAAGGCTGTTGCTAAATGGACTATATTCTTATTTTCTTATTTTTTGGGTAATTTCTTTTAATTGAAATTAGTATATTTAATTGTGTGCACTTGAGCCGTAAGGTTAGGAACTGTACATCTACGGGAATTATTAAAAGCTATCAGGAATGGACGATTCTGATGTGTCATATGATGGGTGACATTAAGCATTGCAAAGGGGTTGTACCATTCGTTCGATCAAAAAACGGATATTCTTGATGCGTCACGTGATGGGTGACGGGAGCATCAGAAAGGGAATATTCCATTGGTCGGGCAAGAAATCCGAACTGGAAAAAGGAATATGCGTAAAGATGCAAGCACAAGGATAAAGATGGGTTTTCAGAAGCTTTTCCTAAAAAAGGGAATATTTTAAGTGCTTTTTGGAAAAAGCTGACGCTTTCCCGCGTAGAATCTGTGTTTGCATAGCATCTGTGCCTAAGAACTGCACCTAGGGACGCCGGGAATGTGATTGCAAGCATCAATTTTCAGCTCACTTGGTTTTATTGAGTTTTGGCCAGGTTCACATTTTAAAAAAGAAAGAAGGAAGTGACCGGTCGTCACTTAATAAGTGGGCAGCCCACTAAAATTATAAAGCATGGCTATTAAAAAAACCAATGCTGGCTGAAAAACAATGATCCCTCTCTCTCTGCATTGGCCAAACACAGCGGCAACTCCTCCTCCCTCTAGTGCTATCTATTCCTCCGATTTCAGCCGGCTCCGCACCGGCTATTCTTGCCAGATGCGGGAGCCTATAATAGTAGCCTACCCTCTCTCGTAGTCTGTAATAGATTTTGCGAGCGCTAGCTTGGGAAAAGACTTTGTTGGGAAGGAGACACAAGTGATCACGAGACTACGAAGCACGGATGTCGTTTTCCCGTGCAAGGAGCGTCTGGTATCAATTGTGAATTTGCCATACACATTGTTGTCTCGTGTTCGTGTTTTTGCAGGTACTCGATCTCAGAGAAGAAGCAATAAGGCCTCGGCCTATGCTCAGAGATTCTGGGAACTGAATCGGGAACGGTCTGTAGAGCTTTTACGCTCTAGGAAGAGACGGAAATAGAATCGAGAGCTCGTCTCTTGAGAAACTCCCGCACCGGGAGGAAACTGACCATCGGGTTGGAAAGATCTAGAACGGAGGGGTCACTCCGGTTCTTGGGCTTGTAAAAAGATTCTCCCTAATAAAGATTCTCTTAACCAGCCCATCTTTTGGTCCCAAATACTGTGTCGATCTTTCTCGTATCTCTTTTGAGTTGAAAGATTATTTATTTTCAGCTTGTTGAATATTCGTGTGCGCTCCCGTTTGTGACAATGGTATCAGAGCTCGGATTCCTCTCTTTTTTTGTAAAGGAGGACAATTCCGGGAGGAACGGGAAGAACCATGACGAGCCACGTAAGAACCGCTGATGACGAACTTCAGCAAGTGCGAGCTCAACTCGCGGAGTTGCAGCAGCTTATTTCGTTGCCATCTAAAAGATTTTGGACGGAATCTAGAAGCCGCAAGGAACAGATGCCGATGGGCGTCAGGAAAATCCTGCCGGTGGAAGCAACCCGCAGGAGGATGGTGCGGAAAGAGGTGCTGAAAGGCACAAGGGATCTTCGGATCAGGAGAAATGGCCTTCCAAGAACAAGGGCGAGGAAAAAGAACTCTTTGCTTAACGAAAGCAAGTATGTCTCTATCGCTTCTCCATCATACTCTCCCGATTATACTACTGCAGCTACTTCTCATACAATATCTACTTCTTCTCCAAAGAAAAGAACTCCTAATTTTTCATTACGTAATACTAAAGAAAAGCCCCAGTTCAAGAAGGATAATCGTAGGCGTCACCGCAAGATGCGGGTTTTCAAATCCGGTGACAAGTATTTGAAGTTTGATAACTACACAGGACGAAGAGATGTCTCCAAGGATCTGTCTTTCATTATAAAACTAATTTGACTATTTTGTTTCTAATTTCTATTTTCTAGAATTAGGACCTTAATAAGAAATGTGCACAAGTTAACTAATAAGTTAAGGAATCACAGATCTGTAAGAAAAGCCATCAGGAAACAGACAACTCTGGTGTGTCATATGATGGGTGACAAGAAGCACCGTGAGGGAGTTGGCTTGTTAGTTCGGTGGGAGAAGACCAGGTAATGGTGGTCCCTGATGAGTCACAAGATGGGTGACAGGTTCATCGGTAAGGGGACACACTAAGGGTCTAAGGAGGAAATCCGAACTGAGTAAGAAAATACGCGTAAGAACGCAAGCACAAGAATAAAGATGGGTTCAATGAAGCTTTTTATGAAAAGCAGGAACAATCGTGGGAAGGCAGACGCTTTTCCGCGAGGAATCTATGTTTGCATTGCATTCGTGCATGTGGTTGCATCCAGGGACGCCTGGGAAGTGTTGTGAAATGCATTGGTTTTAACTTATAAGGTTTTATTGAGTTTTTGGGCAGGTTCAGACCAATTTTAAAATATGCCGGCCGCCCACTTAATAAGTGGGCAGCCACTTAGAAGATAAAGCAACAAAACAGCCAGCGAATTCTCTCTCCCTATTTCGGGTAGAACAGCGAAAAAAAAAAAGAAAAAAACGGCCGCGATCTCTACACGAGCAGCTATTCGTGCCATGGCCAGGGAGCTATAAAAGCACCACATGCCCTCACTCAAAGGGAGGTACCAACATCAGCAAGAGAAGACTTTGCCGCAAGAGATCGCGAGACTACGAAGCACGGAAGTCGCTTTTCCCGCGCAAGAACGACAGGTATCTATTGTGGATTCGCCATACGAATTGTTGTCGCGTGTTTGTGTGGTTTGTTTTGCAGGAATCTCTCGTCTTACGGGAAGGCCCTTCATGGGAAGTACGGCTTCACGCCTAAGTCCCTTACGGGAAAGTACGGCTTCGCGCCTAAGTCCCTTACGGGAAGGAACGGCCTTGTGCCCAAGCCCTTTACAGGAAAGTACGACCTTCGGGTCTAAGATTACAGAACGGAGGGGTTTTCTCGGGTTCTCGTGCTTGTATACGAATTCTCCCTGAATAAAAGAATACTCTTGACGGGGGGAGACCAGCCCATCTTCTGGTCCCCAATACTGTGTCAATTCTCTCTCTCTCTCTCTCTCTCTCTCTCCATACTCGTCATGTTGAATTGTCTCTCTTAAATTCCCATGATATTTATCTGAGTGAGCAGCTACGCTTCCGTATTTGTGACAGTGGTATCAGAGCATGGTGTCCTCTCTTTCTCTGTAAAGGAGGACGACTCTGGGAAGATACGGGAAGAAGCAATGACAAGCCAAGAGAGAAGTAAGCAGGCGGAACCCTAAGTCCTGCAAGGAAAAGCTTGCAGAGTTGGAATTTTTTTTCTCTCTGCAAGAAGTCGACACAAGGCTTGGGATTCTCTGAGAAGGCGACAAGAGTATGATGCTCAAGAACCTAGAGAATCCAAGGAGCGGAATGCTCGAGATTCTTCAGAATCCAGAAACTATCCATGAACGTCAATCCAGAACTATAGCCATGAAATCCCGTCATTCCGGGAAGGATATGAAGAAGGTCTCTAGAGTCTAGACCTAGGAACACTTCCAGTCAAGTTTGATACTTTTGACGGAAGGGAAGATGCCCCGAAAGCTACCGCATTGATTCGACAAGTTTGAAGTTGCCTTTGCAAACGGCAATTTCTGAAAAAGCGTCGAAGATGAGGCATGTGATTAAACACCTCAAGGGGATTGCAACATAGTAACAGGGAATGGCCGTTTTCAGGTCTCCGTTCCCCGTTCCCATTCCAAGTTCCCGTTCCGAATCCCCGTTCCGTGTTTCAAACGTGAGTTCCCGTAACAGGGAATGGCATTTTGTTCCACGTTCCCGTTCCGCGTTCCCGTTCTGATTTCCCGTTCCTGGTAACTATGGATTGCAAGTACTTGGTGGTATACCAAAGCTCTGCAAGGAACTTACAACAAGACTTGGATTCAATTCAAGGCTGAATTTTTTGACAAAATTTTTTCCTCTATGCTTTGAAGAAGGCATCCAAGAAGATTGGGATCGGTTTGCCCAATAGGAACACGAGTGAGTCAAAGCAAGTAGTGGTTCACTCTTGCCAAGGTAGCTCCATTCTTGATCCTCTCTGAGGAAGGAAAGATGAACAAATTTAACGAAGGACTTTTGCCCGAATTTGTAAACCCATCTGCAAGATACTTTGTAGCAAATGGTGGAGTCAGCAATACAAAGCTAAAAGTGTACACCTTAGTGTACATAGAATCCAATCCCCGTGGTGGGACGAGAAACATTGAACACAGAAAGTTTGGAGTAAGGGAATTAAATCTAACTCCTGACTTCTTGAATAGAAGACCCTTGAACTTTAAGTGAGAGGGCAGGTTTTTAATCAAAGTTACATCTTTGAGGAAATCATAAAGTGCATTATGCTTGTTTGCTCTTTTGCACGAGGTATGGTTGTGTCTAACCAGGACAATCACTCTCGAGTGTTTATGAGAGTAAGGTTGAGTCAGAACATTGTTTATACGATGAGCTGCTTTGCTTAACTATCCGGAAGGTCCATGATTGATCTGGTATCATTATGAAGGAACCATTCTGAGTTTTCAAGCAAAGAAAAGCTTTCATGAAGCTTGAGTACTCTTTAAGCCCACACCCCCTACCCGGTAAGGGAAGATATGGTAGTGCTTTTTGCACAAGTGAATGGACACTCTCTTTACGAGGGAAGGAACAAGCGACGACTACAGCCGGTGCTCGAGGAATCCAAGGATTGAAATACTAGTTATTTAATGAGCGGGTTTTGCTCTAAGATAGAGCCAAGGGATCGTCAAGTTGAGCGTCTTCGCTCTAAGGATCTTACGAAGGGAAGGTAATTTCCCAGGCTCACCAAAACTCTAACACAGCTTAAGAATTATGTACACCTTTGGGTACATGGATAACACACGAAGATGCAGACCTATGCCAAGGAACTGGACGAGAGTTTGTTATACTCTCTTGAGCGCCTTTTTATGCGCAAGGATATTCCGACACGAGAATCTCTATTTGAGATGTGTTCGGTAGAAGGATTCTCTACAGAGAAGAGGTTTTCTGATGGTCATTGATTATTGAGTACGCTATGTGCTTTTATTATTATAGTAGCAACTTTTGGTTGCGGTATATGTTTCTCTATGAGAAGGTCAAGTAGCATTTACAGGCTGCTGGAATAAATTCGAACTATTATGTTCATAAGAATATAGCTCGCCAACCGTTTCAAAATGGTAAGAATTACATATGGGAGAACATCCCTGAGAATCAAAGAAGGTTCGCTCTATTGTGAACCGGGTTTGAACGTACGTTCAGAAAATGTTATGGCTAGAATCCTATCTGCCCGAGATTTTGCAAATCGTCATTGACGCTCGCAAGGTGAATCATTTTTTATGATTTGTAAGGAAGAGATGCTAATGGGCGTCGGGAAATCACTGCTGGTGGTAATAACTCGTAGGAGGAAAAGATTGGAAGGAAGTGCCGTCGTGCACAAAGAATCTTCGGATTGGAACCGTCTGCCTACGTTGAGCGACAGCCCAAAACAAGAACCTTCTTTAAGGTGATCGCAAACTTTGTTTGTGAAAGAAAGACATGGAGCTTAATGCTCTATGACTTGAGCATTCCCTATGTGGGAGGACACAAGAGGTTTAATACCCTCTGGACTAACAGCGCAGGATTATGCGCAAGGACAGATGCCTAGATTGATTTCTAGGAGGATTATTCTTCTCGGGATTGAGAAGGTGGAATTGAGTTAACAAATTCTCGGATAAGGAAACTTCCAATCTGTTGGAAAGACGCGAATGACGAGTTCTTACATGGCTCGTAAGTTTGATGAATGGTGAAGGATATCCTCGAGGTACTAGAGGAAGGACATGAACCGGTAAGGTAAGTATTGAATTCCTGAATTTTATTTAAATTACTTTTTAAGCTCTCTTTTGAGAAAGGACTAGCTCAACTCACCATTGAGTAAGATTTGGAATCTTTCCGGTTTCTCTCCGGCAGTTCAATTGGACCTCTACAATTGAGGACACTGTTTATAAGTGAGAGGGATGAAACTAATTTGACTATTTTGTTTCTAATTTCTATTTTCTAGAATTAGGACCTTAATAAGAAATGTGCACAAGTTAACTAATAAGTTAAGGAATCACAGATCTGTAAGAAAAGCCATCAGGAAACAGACAACTCTGGTGTGTCATATGATGGGTGACAAGAAGCACCGTGAGGGAGTTGGCCTGTTAGTTCGGTGGGAGAAGACCAGGTAATGGTGGTCCTTGATGAGTCACAAGATGGGTGACAGGTTCATCGGTAAGGAGACACACTAAGGGTCTAAGGAGGAAATCCGAACTGAGTAAGAAAATACGCGTAAGAACGCAAGCACAAGAATAAAGATGGGTTCAATGAAGCTTTTTATGAAAAGCAGGAACAATCGTGGGAAGGCAGACGCTTTCCCGCGAGGAATCTATGTTTGCATTGCATTCGTGCATGTGGTTGCATCCATGGACGCCGGGGCAGTGTTGTGAAATGCATTGGTTTTAACTTATAAGGTTTTATTGAGTTTTTGGGCAGGTTCAGACCAATTTTAAAATATGCCGGCCGCCCACTTAATAAGTGGGCAGCCACTTAGAAGATAAAGCAACAAAACCAGCAAGCGAATTCCCTCTCCCTATTTCGGGTAGAACAGCGAAAAAAAAAAGAAAAAAACGGCCGCGATCTCTACACGAGCAGCTATTCGTGCCGTGGCCAGGGAGCTATAAAAGCACCATATGCCCTCACTCAAAGGGAGGTACCAACATCAGCAAGAGAAGACTTTGCCGCAAGAGATCGCGAGACTACGAAGCACGGAAGTCGCTTTTCCCGCGCAAGAACGACAGGTATCTATTGTGGATTCGCCATACGAATTGTTGTCGCGTGTTTGTGTGGTTTGTTTTGCAAGAATCTCCCGTCTTACGGGAAGGCCCTTCACGGGAAGTACGGCTTCACGTCTAAGTCCCTTACGAGAAAGTACGGCTTCGCGCCTAAGTCCCTTACGGGAAGGAACGACGTTGTGCCCAAGCCCTTTAGAGGAAAGCACGACCTTCGGGTCTAAGATTACAGAACGGAGGGGTTTCCTCGGGTTCTCGTGCTTGTATACGAATTCTCCCTGAATAAAAGAATACTCTTGAGGGGGGGGGGACCAGCCCATGTTCTGGTCCCCAATACTGTGTCAATTCTCTCTCTCTCTCTCTCTCTCTCTCCATACTCGACATGTTGAACTGTCTCTCTTAAATTCGGCATGATATTTATGTGAGTGAGCAGCTACGCTTCCGTATTTGTGACACATTAGGCAGTTTGAAGCTGCTTTCGCTAATGAGCACTTCACGAAAAAATCCAAGTTGCGTCATGTTGGGATGTATCTCAGGGAGACGGCAAACAACTGGTGGTTAGCCAAGATTCTGGACGGCTCTTAAGCCAAAACGTGGATTTAGTTCAAAGCTGAATTTTATTAACAATTCCTTTCATTAGATTTCGAGGACATCTAGAAGGAATGGGATTGGCTCGCCCAGAGAGAACATGAGAATGTCACCACTTATGTTGACAAGTATTGGTCGGTTCTTCTAAAGATTACTCCTTTCATGAAGATTTCCGAGGAGGAAGGTGTATCCTCATAATACTTTTCAGAGGATGATGGAGTAAGCAATCATTGCTAAGGACCTACACTCTAACTACTCCAACTAGAGCAGACCATCCATCTTCAGGACCGGACACTTAAGTTTGGAAAGCTTATGCTTTGGATGCTCAAGGGACAAACGAGCAGGAATTAGCATTCTATCCCAGGAAGCTGGAAGGATATGTACAAGCACTACAGATGAGGACTATTGTTTAGAAGCCATAGGGATGTTGCTCAATGGACTAATTTTTTATTTTTTGAGTAATTTCTTTTTGTTGAAATTAGGATACTTAAATGTGTGCACTTGAAGCGTAAGGTTAGGAGCTGTGGAACTACGGGAATTATTAAAAGCCATCAGGAACAGACAACTTTGATGTGCCATATGATGGGTGACATTAAGCATCACGAAGGGGTTGTACTGTTAGTTTGGTAGGAGAGTCCGAGAGACCGGAAAACGGATATTCCTTATGGGTATATGTTGGGCACTGATGACGTTAGTGGGGATGTCGTGGTATTTAGTCAATACTATGCATGATGGAGTTGATGGTTATATTGTCTTGTGAGTGACTACCATGGGTCTACACCTTGCACTTTCCTTCCAAGGGTGAATCTGGGCTTATCCTGGATTCATCTAGGTATATTCCTTATGGGCATGCTCATAGTGCTAGAGGTAGACTTCATGCAAAGTCTCACATCGATGTGAGACTTTGCATACGAGAAGTCTACCTATAGCCACTATACAGTGTGTGGGTGGAGCAAGACTCTAGTGTGAGCTGTCCCTTATTCTTTGTATATGTGTCACGTGCACATCTAACCTTATGTGTACGTGGACAAGCTACTTCATGACATGGGTTCAGTTCAGTTAGCTTATGGAAGCGATCTGGCACTTTTGTGAGTCTGTTCGCAGACCGTGCATGTCCAGACACTTAGAGTAGATGCATATCCTCCAGTTGCACACAGCATGACCATCAGATTTCCATCAGAACCCATCAGTAGCATTTTACAGTGCATAGACCTATTCTTCCTTTTTTTTTTGGACATTTTTCACTTATTATTTTAAGTGACTTTTGTTGGAAACTAGGTAGGGCATTTTTGCTAAGCAAGTATATCAAGAAACCTAGCGCTAGCACTTTCTGGCAGAAGAGGCAGCAGGAGCACTTGCTCAACAGGCAACTTCTCAGCAGGACCCCCAGGATGCTCTAGCTTTTGCAACACAGCAGCAAGGCTAGCGTTTTCCATCAAGAACCCAGATCAGCCAGTGTTTTTGCAATTGCAGCAGCCTGGCAACAACAGATTAAGATCAGCCCTGGCGTTTTGCATTGCAGATCAGCCCCGGCGACAACAGAACCAGCAAAAGCCAAAGCCTTTTCGCAAGGAGACAGTTTTCAGCCCTAGCGTTTTTGCATCAGCCTGAGTCCTCAACGTTTTTGCAGATCTTCGTGACAGAATCAGCCCATACACGAGCGTTTTCAATTTTCAGCAGTCAGATCCCGCAGTAGAAGTCCCAAACCTCGCAGATCTCACCTTCCCGCAGCAGATCCTCGTCGCACGGTCAGATCTAGCTAAGTTTGCAGATTCAGCCCGGAAACGCAGATTTCAGCATCTGCGTTTTCAGCGCGTCGTCGTTGCATCGTCGCCATCGACATAGAGTCAGAATTCAGCAGATGAAGATTTGCAGATTTTAGCCCTTAGCGTTTTCAGATTTCAGCCCGTCTCGTCGTTGTCCTCATCGTCATCGACATCGTCGGCAAGTCCAAAGCATTGTAGAGATTTGTGCAATCAATTGTAGACCACTCTCGCCATAAAGAGTGGGGCCTTCGGAGGAGGGTTTGACAACATTCTGGTGTCGTATTCTTCTCTCTCTATCTCTTAGTCTCAGCACCTTCATTCACAGTGTCTATTCACTTTGTTTGTGTCCATTGCACTCTCTCACTAAAGGAACGGAAGGCTCTCCCTTCCGTAAGTAAAAGAAACCCTTGAGCACAGTTCGGAGCACTCATCTTGAGCAAAGTTCAACATTCACTTCCGCTGCACCTTACATTGGTATCAGAGCTTTGGCAGTGTTTTGTATCACTCAAGGAAAGAACCACATATTTTTTTATTTTTTTTGCTTGTTGCGATCGCATGTAACCCAAGTCCACTTGGGTGTGTCGATTCCTAATCGTGTTTTTGAAGAGTGACAGGAAATCCAAGAAAGAAGGGCTTGTCCAGCCTCCCCTTGTGCCTCTTTTCACTCATTGAGAGTGGACCGTGCGCTTAGCAGCTGGTCAATCGACGTGAGGCGGGAAAAAGCAACCTTGGTGTGAGTGCAAGGCCGCCAAGGGATGCGCCCGCGGAAAAGAGCAGAACTCGGGTGAAGAGAAGATCCTTCTCTAACACAGATTGCAAGCTAAAGAGGAACCTCAAGACTCAAGAACCGCAAGAACCTCAAGACTCAAGACCCCAAGATCCTCAAGAACCACAAGAACTCAAGACTTCCAAGACCCGCAAGAACCCAAGATCCTCGTGAACTTACAAACCCACGATCTCAGAGTATGGTCATTACCCGAAGCGGAATGGATACTTCGCATGGAGGTGGTGAGCATGAAAGTGGCGAAGAAGAATTTTCCCCACCAGGAGGTTTTTCCGACCCTCCCCCTTCCCCATCTATGCGAAGGATTGCACTAACTCCTATGGAGGCTTTCGACAAGAGGATGATGGACATGAAGTTAGAAAGCAACGAAATAATGGCAGCCATAGAGCGTAAATACGAAGACAGAATGGCAGCCATAGCGGGTGAGCGCGAAGAAAGAGAAGCAAAATTTGGTCGCGAGAACAGAGCAAGAATGCAAGGGATGTTGAGACTCTTTTCTCAAGTTCAGGCACAGATGCAAGAGATACGGGAAAAGGAGACTCTCTCAGTCTCTTCTTCTCCAAAGCCTAACACACAGGATTTGCATGATGATTTGAACGACAAGCATGATGATTTGCATGATGATCAAGATGTGATTTCTCACGAGCATGATGATTTGCATGATGATCAAGATGTGATTTCTCATGAGCATGATGATTTGCATGAAGATGATGTGATTGTTCACAAGAATGATGGTTTAGTTGATACTTTCTCTAGTGAAGCTAACCTCATTGCAGATTCGATCAATCACAAAGAACCGATCTTGGCTCTCAAGCCTAGGTCCAAAGAACCCATTAAAAAAGAACCCCCTCAGGAAGAACCGATCTTGGCTCTTGAGCCTAGGTCCAGAGAACTTTCACAGGAAGTATTATGTGTTCAAATGATTAGTCAGCACACATTGTTTGAGTGTTTCATTCGTGATGCTTTCTTGTATTTTAGTCACCGTCCTTATGTGATCCCTTTTCATAGGCATGACATATTGTATGTTGAGCACGATTCACTCATGGATGAGCACGGATGTATGCGGATCTCTTATGAAAAGATGAAATGTTTGCATTCTAGGAAGTCACATTCAATGTCTCTTCCTTGGCATGACACAGTATCGGAAAGAGCACAAGAAAGATTGAGCATCAAGCATGGGTATGTCCATTGTGATTTGCCACAGTTGGTTGATTTAGATCAGAAAGTCAAGATTCGATCTCATTGTTTGCATGTGTTTGATGAATGGTTTGGCACTCTGTCTATATGTTCACCTACATTGCATGCACAGTCTTTAAAGAAGACTAGAATTTTTTCACTCACTTTACATGGAATGTGTATGTTCATGTTTTTATGTTGGAAGTGGTTTTAGGAATTTTCAGCCTCGGAGATTCTTGAAGAAGGTAGACGCATGACTCTAGACGAAGTTGAAGCATTGAAGGAGCCACGAAAAGACTTTGTGTCGCTTTCGGCGCGGCCCAAAGAAGCAAGCGTTGTAGACCTTTATGAAGTTCAAGTATCGCACGACCCACGCATCAGAGTGGGCCGGTGAAGAGTCCTTCCCAGGATTCCGGATGTTGTTGGTGATCTCCCTCGACGCCATACAGTCCGGTACCAATACCTCACTTTGAAAAGGAGGGGATGTCACGTGCACATTTAACCCTATGTGTACATAGACAAGCTACTTCATGACATGATGTCACCAGCGTGTGACTACTATCTATCCTTTTTGTTGATTTCTTTCTTATTATCTATTTACTTTCACCTTTTGGAAACACCCCTCGGGAAATCTAACTGCCCTGCATTGCATAGCTAGTGTGGAACTGTCCAGAGGGAGTCCAGGCCTGAGGGCAAGAGAGCACTAAGGTTGGACAAGGACTATGGTTAGCCAAGTGGGGTCATTGACTAGCCAAAGTGGAATCCTTTGCTACAGAGGCTACATTTCAGTTTTGGATGTGGCCACAGTGTACAAAGAGGGTCGGATGACCTAGAAAGACATAATGGCAGCATCTCCTAAAATTTAGGGAACTGCTATTTTGGGACCTGAAAATGTCTTCGCGTCATTACGTGCAGTTTGACATGGGGATCATTTTGTTACTCTGTGGCCAAGTCAACAGAGGCTGCAGGTGAGATATTTTTAGACCCGAGGGTCTAAAGCGGGAAAATGCACAAATGAGTGACACTTGGCACTCTGAGGCCAGTTTACTACTTATAGAGAAGGCAAAAACGTGATTTATAGCTGGGAGGCTCATTTTTGCAAGTCTCTGTCACAGGTTAAGAGCTATGGAGTGCTTGCTTTCCCTCTTATGCACAGTGCGGTGCCAGGAGTGATGCCCTGCACGCTACGCACTGCCCTCTCTCTCCCCTTTGGCAGTATGTTATGCCCCTCTAGTGGGCTCTTCATTTGACCAATGTACAGTTGTGTGGGTTCATGCGCGATTGCCGAGGCAAGAGCCTCTTGCACAGGTACTGGATTAGCTAGCGGCTAATCCCCCCGCAGGTACAGGTGAATTCGGAGAGGTTTCACGCCAGAAATCTCGTCCGATTCAAAGGGCAAGTAGCCCTACAGGTGCGGGAGCTCGAGGACTTGCTAGGGATGCGACCGGCACGCGGAACGGAGCCCGAAACAGTGAATTACAGCCTGCTGTGTATTTTTGCAGGTTTAGGGTTTTGGCCCTAAACGGACCCTAATACCCCCAGGAGGTTCGGGGACGCAAGGGGACCGCTGTACAGGTGATCTGGCGCATTTTCAGGGCTGAAAACAGAGAATTCAGCGTGCTGCAGATTCTCGCCAGGTTTTGTAAAGTGCCCGTATGCGTCGGGAAAGTCGGCCAATGCGTGGGAATACTGACTGTGAAGGGTTCTAGTACAGTTATGCTGCCGAAATCAGGCTGGAACAGTGGAAATTCAGCCGAGTTTGTGCGGGGCAGCTTGTAGGGAACCACAGCGTTTATTCCCTCTTTTGAACAATAAAGAAATACCGAAAGGGGCGCCTAAGTTAGGGGCCAATCTGGTGTCTGTCTACTCATACAGGTGCAATCTAGCAGCCTGTATCCCTCTCCCCTTTGTTGTGTCTTGAAAGTACAGGTAAAATAGACGACTAATAATGGGTGAAAGCTAAATCAAGGTTTAAAGTAAAGTCTACCGCCCTTTTCGGATTGAACAGGCCGGTTTCATGGTTCCATCGACGGGATTAAATCACTTTTTCCCATAGAAGTGAGCCTTGGTCAGTTTTGGGCTTGAAGACACAGGGATCATAGACCAGACACAGGGAATTGTAATTATGGCTGACAGACCAGATGATGTGACTGAAGAGGTTTCCTCTTCACAGGGTCAACAGACACATGAAGTGGGTGAGTCCTCAAGACCACCACAGACTGATGATGATATATTCAGGACCCAGTTGGTTACTGCTGTGGCTATGTTCACACAAGTAATGCAGAATCCGAGGTTTTTAGCCTTTCTGCAACCTCCTGTTCCGTCTCAGCAAGTTGGGTCACTGGATCATATTCAAAAGCCTGTTAAGGCTCGAGCACAGGTGATTCATACCGCACAGTCAATGGAAACACCTGTACACTTGACGGAGAATATGCAGTCTCCACAACTTATGTCTAAGGTGCAAGAACAGGTGGCTGAGATGCCAGTTTTTCAAGCTGTACCAATTCAGCCCGCCATCTTTCAGCAGCCTATACCTGGTTCTAATGGGCAGGGAAGCAACTTACAGGCTATGCAACAGGTCTTCCCACCACCTTCAGTACACCCTGGCTATTTTGGAGGTGGATCCGTATTCCAAAGCATGGCTGGTCATGCACCTGGAAATCAGTTTTATACGCCAGGAACAGTGTTTGCGGGTGCTCAAACGATGATGCCTAACCCCATGTACAGTGTCATGGGTATGCAACCAGGGTTTCAAAGCACTCAGGGACAATTTGGGATGCCACAAGCAAATTTTGGCATGGCTGGAATTACAAATCAGCAGCCAAATATGGCATTTCCAGGTCAAGTTAATAGCGGCCAAGGAACACAGATGAACCCTAATAGTGTTCCCATGTTTCAGTCACTTCCATATGACAATTTAACGCCGCTGGAGAGGCCAACTCCGTACAAAGAAGGTGGCAAAGGTGTGTCATTCACGACCTTTACAGGGTTTGATGACAGGAAGAAGGCTCTTTCATTCCTCCAGCAGTTTGATAAGGCCTATGCAGGGGGAAACTTTACAGAGGCTTCAAAGGTCCGCAAGGCAGCCACTTTCTTGACAGGGAATGCGGGACAATGGTGGACAACTTTATTGCTTCAAGGGCAAGCTCCGTCCACATGGATTTACTTCAAGCAGATTTTTGCAGCAGCATGGTTATCTGATGATTTCGAAGCAGATGTCATGACAGAATGGCACCAGCTTAATGCTGCCACTTGCAGAAATCTGGATGATTACAATCGGAAGTTTTGGAAAGCTCTACTTCCAGTAACTTCCTATAGGTTTGTGCCATTGACAGAACAGATAGAAAAATACTGTTGTGGCCTACCCAAAGGATTGAGAAAATACTGCACAAAGACCAAAGTCACTACTTTGACGCAGCTCATCGAGGTAGCAAACACTGGCAATGGTTTGCTCAAGGGAGAAGATTGTGAATTTAACACTGGCGTCAAGGCAGGATCAGGCAAGAAAAATTCAGCCAAGAAGCACGTTCCCAATGAGGCTCCTAAAGGGACTCAGGAGTCGGCCAACGCAGGGAAAGACAAAGCTACGGCTGAATCAGAAAAAGGACCAGCAAAGAAATGGAAAAGACGTTTTCCTCGCAAGTCAGAAGAGCAAAAGAAGGTCCTGAGGACAGAGAACAAATGCTTTATATGTGAGCAACCTGGCCACATTGCTTACAACTGTCCTACAAAGAAAAGGCCAGCTGATTCTGAAGACAAGGAGGACAGGAAGGGAAAGAAGCCCATGGCTGGTCTAGTGCCAGATATGGTGGGCGACAAGCCAAATTCAGATGCAAGTGAGCTTTGCAGAGCATGGGGAAAGGTTAGGGATCAAACAGTGCTTATCTTCTTTGATCCAGGTGCCAAAGCCAACTTCATTTCCCCAGAATTGGCTTCAAAGTTGGGAATCAGACCTGAAGAGATGGGGTATACAGCAGAGGCAGGTTTGGCATGTCCTGGCCATACAGAGGCTGTGACACCCATCATTGGAAAGTTGCGTCTACATATCCAGTCCTATGTAGATGCTGAAGAATTTTACATCATGCCACTGGACGGATGTGATGTGTTGTTAGGTATTCCTTGGTTATTTCGTGTACAGGGAATCATGGATGCCTACAACAAAAAGATCACTGTACAGAGCAGGGGAAAGACTCACATTCTGGATGTAAAGCTTAAAGGGGAGTCTATTCCTACTGTATCAGCTTCTGCTATTACTTCTGTAATGAAAAAGCATCTTTCTGCGTACTTGGTTTTTGCACGTGAAGTGTCAGATTGTGATGAATCAAATTTATCTGTGCTAGATAAAGAAAGGTCAATGTTTTTACAACAGTATAGTGACTGTTTTTCCGATTCATTACCGTCTCAACTACCGCCAGAGAGACCCGAGGACCATGCGATAGATTTGGTGCCAGGCTGTAGCCCACCAAATAAGCCTCCGTACAGGGTTAGTGCGGCTCAGCAGAAAGAGATAATGGGCCAAGTACAGGAGCTGTTAGAAAAAGGGCTGATTCAGCCCAGTTCATCTCCATTCTGTTCTCCAGTATTGTTGGTGCAGAAAAAAGATGGCTCATGGCGTATGTGCATCGACTACCGTGCACTGAACAAGAATACCATCAAGAATAGGTTCCCTATACCTAGAATTGATGATATTATGGACAAATTAGAAGGAGCAGCTATGTTTAGCAGGATAGATCTAAAGAGTGGGTATCATCAGATCCGCATTAGATCAGAGGATGTGCACAAGACTGCTTTTAGAACAACGTTTGGCCTTTACGAATTTTTAGTGATGCCCTTTGGTCTCACAAATGCTCCTGCTACGTTTAATAGGATGATGGACAGAATTTTCCGTCCACACCAGCAGTTTGTTGGTACGTTCTTTGATGACATGATAGTCTATTCAAAGAATGAAGAGGAGCATAGGCATCACTTGGCCATTGTGTTCAAAGAGCTACGCAGTCATAGGTTGCTCATCAATGCAAAGAAAAGTGAGTTTTTTCTGGAAGAGATTCACTTTCTGGGACACATTGTCTCAAAGGATGGTGTCAGAATGGATCCTGCAAAAGTTGAAGCGATCAAGTCATGGCCAAATTTGAAGACGGTGCATGATGTCCGAAGCTTTTTGGGACTATGCTCCTATTACAGACGGTTTATCCGAAATTTCGCTGAGATTGCTTCACCTTTACATGCTCTTCAAAAGAAGGCAGCCACCTTTAGATGGACACAAAAAGAGATTTTAGCTTTTAATCTCTTAAAGGAAAAGATGACTTCGGATCCAGTCATTGTGTTGCCAGATCTTAGGAAGTCATTTGTGGTCCAATGTGATGCCTGCGGTAGTAGCATTGGTGCTGTGCTAATGCAAGATGGCAGGGTAGTAGCCTATGAGAGCAGAATTTTGCAAGGGCCAGAGATGACCATGCAGGTCTATGAGAAAGAGTTACTGGCTGTGATTCATGCGCTCTTAAGTTGGAAACACTACCTGCTAGGTGCAGATTTCGTTGTCCAAACGGACCATCAGACCTTGCGATACTTCTTGACACAGACAAAGTTATCTGAGAAGCATATGCGATGGGCAAATATCTTGTCCATGTTCCATTTTCAGATTGTGCATGTGGAAGGCAAGAAGAACGTTGTGGCTGATGCCTTGTCAAGAAAGCCACAAATTTCAGCTGTGTCGATTCCTTATCATCATGAACTTGATGATATGAGAGAACAGTATGCAAATGATGAAGATTTTGCAAGGGTCTTCGAGCAACTAATGGATGGACAACGTCATGAACACTATCTTCTTAAAGACGGGTTCATGATGATGCATGGCAGATTGTGTGTCACAAAGCCATTGCGACACAAAGTTATGGAAGAGAGTCATGTCCCACCGTATGCAGGGCATCGTGGTATCGATGCTACAGTGAAAGCGGTTGAGACATTCTTCTATTGGCCTACATTGAGAAGGGATGTGGATGCCTTTGTGCGAGAATGCCTAATATGCCAAAAGGTCAAGTTTGACAGGCAAAAGGCACCAGGGTTATTGCAACCACTACCTATTCCAGATAAACCATGGGAAAGTATTGCTATGGATTTTATCTTTGATCTTCCAAGAACGCAGACAGGAAATGATGGTATTTGGACCATTATTTGCAGATTCAGCAAACAGGCTCATTTTATTCCTGTCAGGAAGAAGATAAAGCCAGATCAGATGGCACGCTTGTTTATGAGCAATATTTTCAAGTATCATGGCATGCCACAGTCGATTATTAGCGACCGTGATCCACGCATGACAAGTTTGTTTTGGAGAGGCTTGTTTGAGAATATGGGCACCACGCTCAAATTCTCTTCGTCATTTCATCCTCAAACAGATGGGCAGTCAGAAGAGGCAAATTCTACTGTCCTAGATCTGCTGAAGTGCTATGTGTCAGAGCATAAAGGAAAGTGGGAGCAGTATTTGCCATTGGTGGAGTATGCATACAATAATACAGTGCATTCATCAACTGGCAAGGCACCTTTTGAGATAGTTGAAGGTGGCAAGAAAGTTCCTCCCATACTGCATACAAAGGACAAGATATTTGAAGCAGATAAGTATGTTCAAGACATGGATGAAATGTACAAGAAGGTCAAAGTGGCCTTAGAAAGGACTCAGGCAAAGCAAAAGAAAGCAGCTGATCGTCACCGTCGTGAAGTGGTATATTCACTTGGTGATTGGGTGCTTCTACGGTTTGAAAAGGCAAGGTTAAAGAAGATGAAGGGCAAGGAAAGACTCTTTCCAAAGCTCAGCATGCGTTACTATGGGCCTTTTCAAGTATGCGACATAATCAGTGATGTTGCATATAGGCTGAAATTGCCTGACAGTTGGAAGATTCACAATGCGTTTCATGTGAGTCTTCTCAGACCCTATGTGGGTGATGTGCCAGAAGATATGCCAGCTGAAGATCAGCCGGAAGTCGAGGAACTTGACGAGATCTTGGTCCCTGAACAGATTTTGGCACACAAAGAAAGGAAAGTGAAAGGCAAGGTTGCTAGGCGTTACTTGGTAAAGTTCAGAAACTATCCACCAATGGATGCTAAGTGGATGGAAGAAGGTGAACTTGCAGAGTCACCAACTGTGTTATCACTTTACCTGGAAGCCTTCGATTTGCAACCTACCTTGACCCCTTGAGTTTCAAAGCTACATGCATTGTCAGTGTGACAATGGCTTCTGAAACAAATGATGTACATGGTATTTAAAGTGAGCTCAAATGAAATACCTGTTACATGAATGTTAGAGCTGTACAGATTGTCAGTTTGGCAATTGCTCTTATGGAATGTCCAAAAGTTTGGTTAGTGCTATAGAAGTGAGTATTTCTTGTCAGTTTGTCAAGGATACAATGGTTGCTTCTATTCAGGAGTACATGTGTAACTGCATTCTTAAACTGTCGGTTTGGGTATGCTCGAAAGTGTTACGGGATCCAACGTGTACTATAAGACAGTGGCAAAATGTGCAGCTACCATTTTGTCATTGGAAAGTTAGTGACTCAAAACAATGGCAGAGTGCGAAGCTACCACTATGTCATTGGGACAGGGTTCACACGCAGGCAATACATGAGTCGACGAGGTGTTGAATACACCAGGGTTGACAATGAGCATGTATGTGTCGTATATGTGTCGACAGGTGTTGAATACATCAGTGTTGACAGTAAGCATGGACGACATAGATGCAAACGAGGACGTTTGAGATTTCAAGAGGGGGGTATGTCACCAGCGTGTGACTACTATCTATCCTTTTTGTTGATTTCTTTCTTATTATCTATTTACTTTCACCTTTTGGAAACACCCCTCGGGAAATCTAACTGCCCTGCATTGCATAGCTAGTGTGGAACTGTCCAGAGGGAGTCCAGGCCTGAGGGCAAGAGAGCACTAAGGTTGGACAAGGACTATGGTTAGCCAAGTGGGGTCATTGACTAGCCAAAGTGGAATCCTTTGCTACAGAGGCTACATTTCAGTTTTGGATGTGGCCACAGTGTACAAAGAGGGTCGGATGACCTAGAAAGACATAATGGCAGCATCTCCTAAAATTTAGGGAACTGCTATTTTGGGACCTGAAAATGTCTTCGCGTCATTACGTGCAGTTTGACATGGGGATCATTTTGTTACTCTGTGGCCAAGTCAACAGAGGCTGCAGGTGAGATATTTTTAGACCCGAGGGTCTAAAGCGGGAAAATGCACAAATGAGTGACACTTGGCACTCTGAGGCCAGTTTACTACTTATAGAGAAGGCAAAAACGTGATTTATAGCTGGGAGGCTCATTTTTGCAAGTCTCTGTCACAGGTTAAGAGCTATGGAGTGCTTGCTTTCCCTCTTATGCACAGTGCGGTGCCAGGAGTGATGCCCTGCACGCTACGCACTGCCCTCTCTCTCCCCTTTGGCAGTATGTTATGCCCCTCTAGTGGGCTCTTCATTTGACCAATGTACAGTTGTGTGGGTTCATGCGCGATTGCCGAGGCAAGAGCCTCTTGCACAGGTACTGGATTAGCTAGCGGCTAATCCCCCCGCAGGTACAGGTGAATTCGGAGAGGTTTCACGCCAGAAATCTCGTCCGATTCAAAGGGCAAGTAGCCCTACAGGTGCGGGAGCTCGAGGACTTGCTAGGGATGCGACCGGCACGCGGAACGGAGCCCGAAACAGTGAATTACAGCCTGCTGTGTATTTTTGCAGGTTTAGGGTTTTGGCCCTAAACGGACCCTAATACCCCCAGGAGGTTCGGGGACGCAAGGGGACCGCTGTACAGGTGATCTGGCGCATTTTCAGGGCTGAAAACAGAGAATTCAGCGTGCTGCAGATTCTCGCCAGGTTTTGTAAAGTGCCCGTATGCGTCGGGAAAGTCGGCCAATGCGTGGGAATACTGACTGTGAAGGGTTCTAGTACAGTTATGCTGCCGAAATCAGGCTGGAACAGTGGAAATTCAGCCGAGTTTGTGCGGGGCAGCTTGTAGGGAACCACAGCGTTTATTCCCTCTTTTGAACAATAAAGAAATACCGAAAGGGGCGCCTAAGTTAGGGGCCAATCTGGTGTCTGTCTACTCATACAGGTGCAATCTAGCAGCCTGTATCCCTCTCCCCTTTGTTGTGTCTTGAAAGTACAGGTAAAATAGACGACTAATAATGGGTGAAAGCTAAATCAAGGTTTAAAGTAAAGTCTACCGCCCTTTTCGGATTGAACAGGCCGGTTTCACATGGGTTCAATTGAGTTTGCTTAGGAAGTGATCTGGCACTTTCGTGAGTTTGTTTGCAGACCGTGCATGTCCAGACACTTAGAGTAGATGCATATCCTCCGGTTGCACACAACATGACCATCAGATTTCCATCAAAACCCATCAGTAGCATTTTTACAGTGCATAGACCTATTTTCCCTATTTTTGATATTTTTCACTTATTATTTTAAGTGACTTTTGTTGGAAACTAGGTAGGGCAATTTTGCTAAGCAAGTATATCAACAAACCTAGCGCTAGCACTTTCTGGCAGAAGAGGTAGCAGGAGCACTTGCTCAACAGGCAACTTCTCAGCAGGACCCCCAGGATGCTCTAGCGTTTTTGCAACACAGCAGCAAGGCTAGCGTTTTCCATCAAGAACCAAGATGAGCGAGCGTTTTTGCAATTGTAGCAGCTTGGCAATAGCAGATTAAGATCAGCCCTGGCGTTTTGCATTGCAGATTAGTCCCGACGACAGCAGAACCAGCAAAAGCCATAGCGTTTTTGCAAGGAGACAGTTTTCAGCCCTAGTGTTTTTGCATCAGCCTGAGACCTCAACGTTTTTGCAGATTTTCGCGACAGAATCAGCCCATACATGAGCGTTTTCAGTTTTCAGCAGTCAGATCCCGCAGTAGAAGTCCCAAACCTCGTAGATCTCACCTTCCCACAACAGATCCTCGCCGCATGGTCAGATCCAGCGTAGTTTGCAGATTCAGCCCGGAAAACGCAGATTTCAGCATCTGCGTTTTCAGCGCGTCGTTGTTGCATCGTCGTCATCGCCGTCGTCACCGACATAGAGTTAGAATTCAGCAGATAAAGATTTGCAGATTTCAGCCCTTAGCGTTTTCAGATTTCAGTCTGTCTCGTCGTCGTCCTCATCGTCGCCGACATCGTCGGCAAGTCCAAAGCATTGTAGAGATTTGTGCAATCAATAGTAGACCACTCTTGCCATAGAGAGTGGGGTCTTCGGAGGAGGGTTTGACAATATTCTGGTGTCGTATTCTTCTCTCTCTACCTCTCAGTCTTAGCACCTTCATTCACAGTGTCAATTCACTTTGTTTGTGTCCATTGCACTCTCTCACTAAAGGAACGGAAGGCTCTCCCTTCCGTAAGTAAAAGGAACCCTTGAGCATAGTTCAGAGCACTCATCTTGAGCAAAGTTTAACATTCACTTCCGCTGCACCTTACAATATGTACACAAGAATAAGGTATCAGTGGACGGGCACCCGTAGCTTGGGCGGCCGGGCAAGGCACATGTGCCTGTACCCCAGCATTCGTCATGCATCACCTGATGGGTGACGTGAGTATTGCATCTCCACCTGGCTAGTTCTAGATGTGGATCTAGATCTCGGTTGAGGAAACCTGCCATTGCATGGTCACAAGGGTCACTGATAGGTTGCCTTGAGATGGTATTGCATCGTAGAGATGATCTCCGAGCACTGCTACCGCTGGCCACCAAAAACGCTAGGGCTGAGTGTTGCCCTTTGGTCGGGAGAGAAAAATGTTGGGTTGCATGGGAAAAACACTAGGGTTTCTGTGCCCACTGCACCTCTATGGGCTGCCCCCTAGGGGCACCGTGTGCCCAAAGCCTGCACACACTACTCTCCCCAAGCGCTCCTACCTTAACCTATATACCCAACAAGGGTCAGCCGGCCAGCCAACCAACCATCATGACCATGCATAAAATGGGGGAAATAGCGAAAATAGGGTGAAGAGGCAGCAGATGCCTAGGGAAAAATACCGGCAGGGATGGGAAAAATACTCACCCTGCAGTGCAGGAGCCTAATGGCCATGGAACAGAGCCAAAACCGAAGGCTAAACATGGCTAGACACAACCCGACATGATAAACCTACCTCACACTGGTCGGGCACAGCCACAAAACAACTCTCACTCCCTAGCACCTGTCCCTGGGAGAAACTGGGGCCGAGTGGATGAGCCAAGAGAGATACCTGAACTCCAACAAGATGGCGCTTCGAGATTCTACACGTTTTTTTCCTTTGCGAAACTGGTACTAGGTCAACGTGCAGATGGAAGCTATGGAGTGGGATGAAGAAGAAACGACAAGAGGAGGAGAAGAAGAAACAGGAGTTCGCTTTACCCTAAAAAGCTCTAAAAACTTGCTTTTCAATCTGTTTGTGTGTTGCAGAGGCCTTTAAAAATCTCTCCAACGGTTGAGAATTTGGATATGCATCAGAAGTCAAAGTTGATTCTCTCGATGAGCCCTATGCCTCAACGCGATCGGATTTTGATTCTGACAATTTTAAAAAAATTAGGGTTTTCAGCAACAAATTATATTTTTCCATAATATTTTAGCATGTTTAAAATTTTATGTTTTTGGAAGCTCTTGTTACTTATGTGCAGATGTCAAGTGATAAGTGCTAGAAACATGCATTTGGAAGCATTTGGGAGCATAGAGCTAGACATCCACTCTTTGCAAGAATAATAGTCCTCTGCTTGAAATTTTGCTTGAAAGATTTTGTTTGAAATATTGTTTGGAATTTGTTGGCACTGCTGGAGGGAGTTGCTATAGCAACGATTTGATGATTTACTACAAAAGTGTGGCCTCATTTTTTGCTCGCCTATATGGCACTTACTATTTTGAGAAATTACGCGTGCGCTTCCAATCCCTTTGCTGAGAGAGAGAGAGAGAGAGAGAGAGAGAGAGAGAGAGAGAGAGAGAGAGAGAGAGAGAAGGGGGGGGTGGCGGGGTTATTGTTGGCATTGCGTTGAGCACTTTGTGCACAAGGCAACTAGAGAAGTAGATCACTTCGTGCAGCTGCCAACAAGAGGCACCCTATTCAGCCTAAGCTTCCTGCACACTACATTTGCAAATGCAACTCGAGAGTCAAGAGTTAGGAGATGAGAGAGAGAACTGTATGCTCATTGGCTTCTTCTTGGGCGGCAGTGAGTACTTCACTCTCGCTTACAATAACACTTTGCTGTCTGTTAAGACTTTCTTTGGTCTCCCTTGCAACCTTTGTAAGCTTCCCAGCTTGCTCTCTTATCTCATCTCTGCCTTGTGAAAGCTGACGGATCTTATTTAAATGGAGCTTTGGGTCATGCTGTTACTGCCAATTGTTCTATCCTTCCTTCGAATTCCTTGAAAGACCTTTTCTCAAGAGGTACTAAATATATGCTCCCTTCCTCAAACGACTCTTGCCTTCTCAAAGCCATAGAAAAAGGAATTTCTACTTTCGTAGTAAGGTTTGAGGAGTCTTTAGGAGTTCAAGGTATTTTTATCCATTGGAAGTCTGTAATCCTCAAGAAAGCTTCTTTGAAATTAGCATCTTGCTCTCGAAACGTTTCTTCAGGAAGGAATAGCTTATCTTCTTCTGATTGTGATGCTCTGAGGAAATTTCATCGTGATTTTGTAATCTCGTATGTAGATAAGTGCTCTAATAACTTTGTTGTTACGTACAAAAAGTTCTATTTAGAATGCTTGTTAGGTGAAGTAAACTCTCAGACTTACAATGATTGTGATCTTTCAATGCAAGAGGTTATCTTGAAACATCAAGACTTTTGTAAGTCTTTTGGTTTCAAGTGCCAACCTAAATTACCTTTTTTATATACCATTTGGAAGTTCCACAAGAACCCTGTAAAGCCTAGATTTATAGTTGCTTCTTGTAACACCTCTTTGACCGAAGTTTCCAAATGGCGTAGTTATTGTTTCAAAGCCATTTTACCTAGCGTAAATGAATTGTGGAAAAATATGCTAAAGGAAGCAGACGTACCTACCGATTCAAGTTGGATTTTAAATGATTCAGTAGGTGTGATTCCTGTTTTAAAGTTTTTGAACTCTTCAAGAAGCCTTAAGGAGAAATCTTCTCCTTTATGTCTCCAAACTTTTGACTTTACAACGCTATACACAAAGCTAAATTTGAAGGACCTTAATTTAGAGTCAAGTCTCTTATTTCAAAAGTTTTTGCGTACAAGCTTGAGAAGGATATGTACAAGGCATTGCTAGTAGAAAAGTCAGCCTTGAACTTTGACTTCTTATGGCTGAAAAATAAGAATGTAGATGTAGACAAAGAAAGAAAGAGATTCACCAGGATTGTAGATGCCATTGACATCATATCTTGGTTAGATTTTCTTTTGGACAATTTATATATAACCATCATTGACTCTCTTTTCAAGCAAACAATTGGTATCCCTATGGGCACCAATTGTGCTGTTTTTCTTGCTAATTTCTATCTTTTTACCTATGAGTTTGATTTTATGGAGCGTCTTGTCCTTGCTAACACTTGCCCAATATTTTTGCACAAGTTATGCAATGTAAGACGCTTTGAAGATGATCTTTTTGTCCCTGACGTTCCTTCTTTTCAAGATTTTATGTACTTGAATTCGAGTTTTGTAGGCGGAGGAATTTATCCCAAGGAGTTTTGTGAACTTAACTGTACCACAAATAGTGATTGTTGTGCATTTTTAGACCTTAAGATTTTTCAGACTCCCTTGGGATTAGAAGTAGATATCTATGATAAGCGCCTTGAACCAGAATATGCCAATCTTATAATCATCCGTATGCCTCGCATTTCTTCGAACATTTCTCTTTCAGCTAAGTACGGTGTCATTTGCTCTCAACTATTTAGATTTTCTCGTCTTTGTTCTAGTAAATCTACTTTTGTTGTTCAATCTTGCCATCTTATTTCTTTACTAGTTGAAAAAGGATACTCATTCAAGAGAATCATGAAAAACGTTTGTTCATTTTTGCATCGTAGTAAGTTTATTTTTAATGTTTCTTCCTTTGGAATGTTTAAGATAATCAGTAGTAAATTCAATAGAAGTGGGGAGCTAAAAAGCCCACTTATTGTTTGACTTAATATCACCTTATGTTGTTGTTTTGATCTTTAGCACGTCTAGTATTTTTACTATAGCTTGACAAATGCTAGCCTTTATCATGGCTGAGTATGCCCATCACCTCCGGAGGGTGATAGAAACTCAGCTCGTTGGTTTTGTAGAGTACGTTCAAAGCATGAATGACCTCTATACAAACCTGCACCTACTCTTGGGCACTGACGACGTGAGCAGGGATGTCATAGCTGTTGTCCAAGCTATGCATGATAAAGGTGATAATCCTATTCTTCCTGTTTGGACAAGCAACGAAGTTGAGATCACATATTGTCAAGTTTGGTTCTTTGCTCTTCGTAGGTTTGTAGAGTATTCATTTTTCGATTTCGTATTTAGCTTACCTGAGGACTTAAGAATGTGTTCCGTTAGAAGTTGTTGTGTGAAGTTTGATTTCTAGGATTAAGTTTTTAAGATGTCTTATCCTTCTTTTGCTTAAAGTTGAGTACTTGTTTTAAGCCAAGTAAGTTGCGTCATCTTATTTTACACATGCCTTTTCTAAGAACATTTTTAAGTTAATAATGTTTTGTTTTATTTAGTTTTGTTTCGTAGCAAACTAAGTGATTTAGTTAGTTTGTTTGTTTGTTTTGTTTTTCTTTTCTTTTCTTGTGTCCCTTGCTTTTATTGTTTTATGAGTGCTTTATTCCCTCTTATAATTCGTGCATTCAGACTATTCTGAACTTATGAAGGTATATAAAGCTGACGGATCTCGTCTAAGATGAGGCAAAGCTCCTTCCTCAGGTTAGCTATGGCATCTCTATCTGCACATGAGTGAAGGGTACTCTTGCCATTCTCTCTTGTGGAACCGTCCTTGTGCTCTTTCAAATCTTTCTCTAGCTGCTCTATCTTTGCTTGCTGTCCCAATTCCCCTTGATGTCTATTGTCTGTAAGGTCAACTTTTTTTTTTTTGTCCTGAAGTGTCCAAAAAATTCTTTGGAACATCATCATGAAAAGGACCTCTAGAGCCTCGCCGTTCGTGCAAAAACTGATATGGGCGGCTCTCATTTTTCATTGAAGCTTCCCGTAAAGCTTCATTAGCACGAGTTTGAGTGCTAGCTGCTTGCCATGGAACATTAGCAGTCTATTTGCATTTTTTTTGGTGGGATTGAGCTTAAGATAGTACTTCTCAACATATCTTCATCTTGTGTAGAGCTTGCTTCTCCACCCAATCTTGAGCATTTGTCCATCCATTACTTACACCTCCTATAGAGGTCTCCTGCATGTGTGTTGCATCCTGTTTACTCTCATCTTCCTCGCATATGTTCTTCACTTGCTCAAATCTATGCTGCATTCCCTTTAAAAAAAAAATCCTTAGCATATGTGTTTAGATAAAGTGCTTAGACTTGAGGGCTCCAATGGCTTCTTTGTTTGGCTAGAAAGTGGGGGACACCAATTTGGCATCGGCATCAACATCCTCAAGGTGCGCTTGAAAAGAGAGTACTGTAAAGCTGTTTGGAGTGTCTCCTGTTGAGAAAGGTGTTTTAAGTTCAATGAACAATTGCATTCAAATAACCCAGAAAATCACAAACAAACAAAAGATTCAATTGAATTTGTCAGATTTGGCACTAGATCGAATGGAAATAAGCACTTAAATGCAAATGCACCTGAAGTAAGTTGGTTTGAAAGGTTCTTGTGACCTTTAGTATGTACTATAGAAAACCTTAAGTTGGTTTCAAAGGTTCTTTGCGACCTTTAGTTTTGGGTCAAATCCAATTCAATGTAATTGAAGCTAACAAAGCAAGTCTTGGAAACCATTGAATGAAACCCATTACCTGCCTAGGAGAATTAAAAAAATTTCAACAGATTGGTGTTATAGGGATTATGAGCTAGGGATGTCTTCCATTGTTGGGTATATTTCCTAGGATCAGTATTGCCCTCAAACAGCTTTGAGTATTGCGGTATATTGTCCCCCCATTTTTGCCATTATTTTATGTTAAGGGTGTTCATCTTGGTTGCCTCCTCATTCTACTTAAGTAACCCTACCGCCTCGTTGTCGTCCTCCCTCAGCCTACCCCTGTGCAAGGGGCTGCCCTTGGGGGGGGAGGGGGGGGCATGAAAACACAGTCCGCCCTCCAAGCAAATAGCCTTGCCCGTGTCGTGCTCATGCACCGATCGTCCTCCGCAGGCTCACGTACCTCTGCACTGGCCGACCTCGAACTGCCTCTGCACGAACAGATTCGACTCTGCAACGACTTTCTTCACTGACCGACCCGGAGTTCTGACTTGCAGCGCTATCTCGTGCTCTCTCTCTCTCTCTCTCTCTCTCTCTCTCTCTCTCTCTCTCTCTCCCCCCCCCCCCCCCCCCCCCCCCCCCCCCCCCCCCCCCCCCCCCCCCCCCCCCCCCCCCCCCAATTAAACGGGTGGTGAACCAAGCAATCTAGCACTTGAGTTGAGAATAAACTTGCAGGCAGATTATCAGTTCAGACAAAGACAATGTCTTCCCTTGGTACCCCAATCCCCACACGCAAGAGCTTTCTTGCGATGGCAGCTACACCAAGGAAGGACCCCCTTGCCAGCCAAGATGCACGGATCATAGCTTTGGAGGCTCAAATTTAAGAGCTCATCAAGGAGAATGAAACACTCAAGCATCGAGTGCATAAGCTTGAGGACAAGAAGGTAGTAGAGAGCCAAGCTCTACTTGCAATAACAAACGCAGTCGAAGCCTCCCTCACAGAGACAGTCAAGGCAGTTCAAAAGGAAGTTGACGAGGTGACACATAAGAAGATCGACACCATGATACACGCGGCCTTACAAGAAAGCAGAATACAAGAATCTTTAGGTCTTAAAGTCAGAATCGGGGGCTCCACACATCATGGTGCACCGATGAGGACACACTTGAAGATGCAATCACCAAGCTCAACGACATTCTTCAACCCATCCACATCAACCGAAACCATTTCTTGGATAAAGGACACACATAGACGTGTTCCACCCACTCATGTCATAGTCAGATCCGGCCCTTGATGTACTCTCTGGGCCTGGCATGCTGTTGCTCTCGAGTGTCTACAGCTCGAACACTCTCTGCCTGCTGTAATGTGACCCCTCTCTGGGTGTCAGAGGGTGAAACTGGGGCAGCTCTACGAAAGAAGTCCGTCAGCTGAGACCGTTAGCCGCCACTCGTGTGAGTTGGTGATAGGAAGAGTGTCTCTCTATGTCTCTAAATCTCTAGTGAGAAGCGACTCAACCGTCTCTTGTCTCTCACCTCCAATAGCACTCGAAGTGTGGGCATCCTACGGAAATTGCCGCAGATGTATATGTACATACAGAAAGAGGCTGATTTCTAATACTTAAATCTCAGAATGCCCCGAATGGTGCCAATTCTGAGAGCAAGCACATCATTGGTTACAAAGCTAGCCCGAAGGTAACAAAACTGGGAACTGTAAGTACTGTATAAAAGTAGCCATAGGGACAAACTGTAAAAACTAAAAACCAGGAAAAAAACCTCTCCTAAAGAGAGTAAAAAGTGCCCTCGCAAGTTGAGTGGAGAGAGAATGACCGCAGCCTCTTAAAGATAGGCACTTCCACCAAAAGAAAACCAGAATAGGTCCTAGCACACAAGGAAAGGTAAGTAAAGGGTAAGCTACAAGAGCACCCAAGTGCCATTCCCCCCCGGGGGGGTCAACTTCACCTAAAAGGGGTTGGGAGCTGCAAAAGAGAGACACCACCAACCTCAACGGACGCCACCTGTGAGCCGACGCCCTTCCAAGCGGGTATGGCATTTCCTAGGGGAAAACCGTCGGGTTACAAAGGCAGTTTAGTGAGGTGAGCGATAAGTTACCTGGAGGAGGCAACTCCAAAGGGAAGACCGAAGCAAGTCCCGCAGTACCTGCGCCTCTGAACAGAGGTACTTGGTCGCTGTCACGCCCAAATCAAGTTGGCGAAATGGGTCTCTCAAGGGAATAGTCATGGCTCTAAGAGTGTAGATAATTCTGGCCTCGTAGTCCAGAGGAAACTAGTGACAAAAGCGTCTGCCTTCTGTTTCTGGGTGCATAGTCCTGGTCGTTCTTCTTGTATACTTTTTTGGTGTATGAGGAGAGCGGTCGGGCGTGCCCTACCCGACTCAGACAACAACAATAAAAGGTAAGCTGGTCCGCCGATATTTGGTCAAGTTAAGGAATTATCCGGCTCTTGATGCAAAGTGGTTGGAGGAGGAGGACCTAGCAGATCATCCTCAATTCTTAGAGCTATACCTTGACGCTTTGGTTTAGCTCGGACTATTCGAGAAATGCACATCGAATCAACGGGTTGAATCTGGTGTCGTGTGTGCTGCACACGAGGGGAGCCCTCTTTTGTCACAGATTGCCTCGATGGATTTAAGTCAAACTACCTTCTCCCTAAGATTATAGGGGTGCTGACAGGTTGGAAGTACTCTATGGAATGGCTTTATGATACATGTACATTGAAAATTGAAAGAACTTGTTCCATGTGCCCTCTCATTTGTTTTGTTTGTTGAGTATGTGTCTGAAAGATGAAATGTCTGCAACATTTTATCAGTTCACCTCAAAGGGTGATGAAAATATGATAGTAATGAGATTTAGTAGATCAAGACATCTGTGAAAAGATCAACATGCTCTAGATGTGAGATCTCGATGGTAATAATGATGTGAATGTTCAGCAACTTAAGTCTTTGTGTGAGTGCAAGATAAATGCAGTCAAATGCATGTGTGCGTAGAGTCAGTGCCTACCAAGCTATTTTTTATATCCTATGTTTGTATTGTAGGCATAATCGAGGACGATAACTCTTCTTTGGGGGGGGGGGTTATATATCATCGAGTGATGATGCACCAAAGTGATGACGTGGCAACAAAAAGGGCCTGCTAAAGACTTATTGACGAAGTGATGACATGGTTGGCTGGTCCACAAAACGTGCCGCAAATCACGGATGCTGAAGTGGTAGGTTTGGGCCACCACGAAAGTGCCTTTGGGCACTAGATTGTGTATTTGATGCTTTTTGGGCCTGGGGCCTTGAAATATGAGCCTTGGAGGAGGCCTCTGGCATACATGCAATACCAGATTTGTAGAGCGTCTCTCCCCAAACAATCGGTCTTTGGCATGAAATATTCAACGACTACCTCATCACTCCCCTGCAAATAAGCTAAAAAGGTTCGGGCCATGAGATATTGAGGACTGCTATAACCAAATGCTCCCCAGACCGCAACCTGGGTCGTTTGGAGGCTCCAAGTACACCGCATGGGTCGTTTGGAGGCTCCAAACACTTCCCATACCACCGCATGCGTCGTTCAGAGGTTTCTAGCTCACAACTAAACGCTCCCCAAACCACTAGTCTACGTCGTTCAGAGGTTCTACAACTAATATGAACACTCTTCCCAAGAAAGCCTGAGCCTAAGATATTCAGACATCGTCAAGCACAAATTTTCTCTTCAATGCTCCTCTCGGGAAAGCTCGAGCCAAGAGTAAATCACAAATCGTTGAAACCAACATCAAACCAAAATCAAGTAATCTCAAATCGGCACCAAAACAAGTTCAAAACAGATCTATTCTATTTCAAACAAGGCGTCCAAGGAAAGAAGGCACTGCCGGAGATTTGGAAAGAGAGCACAAATTGTCAATAGGAAAGTCCATATTTTTTAGAGAGATTTGGGGCAATGTGTGCCAAGACCACAATTGTTCATTGGAAATTGGAATGCCCTTACCTAGTGCCAATAATAATATAACTCTATTTTGTTTGTGTGTGTGTGTGTGTGTGAGAGAGAGAGAGAGAGAGAGAGAGAGAGAGAGAGAGAGATTGAATTATCGTCCACGGAGGTCAGATATGACTTAAGGGACCGA
The DNA here is from genome assembly GCF_014529385.1 of Adiantum capillus-veneris. Classification (NCBI taxonomy): domain Eukaryota; kingdom Viridiplantae; phylum Streptophyta; class Polypodiopsida; order Polypodiales; family Pteridaceae; genus Adiantum; species Adiantum capillus-veneris. Next base: position 25,918,850 of record NC_140952.1, on the reverse strand, counting down.
GACCAAAACATTACAACTGCTTCGTCGAGTTGAGAGTGTGGGATACATATCAGTTAAGGACTGAGGGTCCGTCAAGGGATAAAACAGAGGGAAAGAAAAGGAAAAGGAAAGAGCTTAGGGGGGATTAGGTGGGGAGGGGGACTGGTTTGGGAGATCAGAATTCTTGATTGATGGTTTTACCGCCTCGATAGACTGCCCATTTGCCTTCTTTACGAGCATCGTGCATCTTCTTGAGTTCTCTTGCCTTAGCCTTGAGCTGATTAATGGTCAATTTTTTGGCTCTACAAAGCTTTCTTCCTTTTGAGAAGGCGGGATTGGCATAACAGCTTCGTTTGCTCCTCTTTGTCCTTGAATGTGAGGATACAATGCTTAGACTAGAGAGAGGGAGATAGAGCGGGCCTTCTTAGGCCCTGCTGTTATACTGCGTGGACTCTTCGCTCCCTACTCTCCTATGCATGCCATACTACACCCTCTGTTTGGTATTGGATGGATTTGGCTAGCCTTTTGCATATCATGGTCGTAGTTCCCTATGCATATATCTCCAGATCCATCAGAGTTAGAGCTCCATCCCCTTCACCCCCTATATACATATACATACACTCCTATGTCAGTCCAGGTTCATTTTCTGCACTTTTGTCCTTTTTGCTGGAAACCCAGAGGACACACGCATGTACCCCATTGTGTCCTAGGCCGAATTCGACGTCTAGAAGACTCTCTCTCTCTCTCTCTCTCTCTCTCTCTCTCTCTCTCACACACACACACACACACACACACACACACACACACACACACACACACACACACACACACACACACACACACACACACACACACACACGCACCACGCACGCGTGCACACACACAGTTGCACACTCGCGCATATGCCCAAACACCCCTTGCTTATGCGACATGAGTTGTGTTTTACAGATGATAGAGGTTAAAGGTGCCACCAAACGACAGCTGGACCAGAGCAAACAGGGGAGTAACGAAGGTAAGGCTATTGTCTTGAAAGCAGTTAAAGTCAGGATTAAAACCTAGATCTCATATTATATTGATATAGAGAGTCTCTTTTCTTTGTGTGACTGAATTATATTTTTGTCTAAATGCATCCACTGTCTAATATTTCTCTCTTGAACGTTTACTTTATTGTTTTTGTGCCAATGTGTACACTTGAGTAAGATTCACTCCTTTCTATAATGGTTTTGATTTCTTCATGGTATGTCGAAAGATTTCAGGGGCCAAATTTTTTACTCTCCTTTATACCGCTGTACATTAAAACAGCTGATGTAAAGCATGGACACTGAAGAAAAGCTTAAACTGCAAAAGTTGGCTGGTTTGCGATAACCTTTGATTGTGGTTGGATGTCTGATTATACAGTTGGCACTCTAAAAATACTGAATTGCTACCGATTATGACATTCTAGGTGGACATGCTATGCCAAGACCCGCAACACAGCTACGGCCTCCAAATCCGGTCAAAGGAGTGACGCCTGAAGATTTTGGTACAAAGTACATTGCTGGTCCTCTCTGAGCCTTCTCAATTAGAAGCATTCACATTTTGCAGGAGTGTAGTTTGCATTCATTCGGTACAAGGGAATGTATGTATGTGCACGCATGTATGTTTCGACTCTTTTAGACTCCTTTAAAGGAGCGACATGCCCGGTGGTTAAGTGTCAGAAGTTAAGTAGCTTTGTTTGTGCCCACCAGTACAATTTTGAGCTCGAAGTGCTTTAGTGAGTCAGTTGGCACTTAGTAAAAGTCCTTCTGTGGAGTGTGGCAGGTTTGTTCGCAGTGCAGGTTTGGTGGCTGCTGCTCTCAAACAGAATGCTCATCGTGTTGGAAATCAGATTAAAACAATGGTAGAGGACATTTTTCACCCTGGTGGCAGTGGTTCTAAATAAATATTTCTTGTGGCCAAGCAAGCTGGGGCATGAAGTCCAAAATGTCAGATTCGAGCTGATATGACACTTCAAGACTTTGTACATAGGGCAGAAGATCCTTCTGCACCTTGCAGTCGCACTCGACGTGGGACCCTGTAAAGAGCATGCATGCTATTGATGCTTTACATCGCTTTCTTCAGTGAGGATTTTCGCTTGTGATTGCTGTGCTTTAAGTGGAGGCAACATTGGATATTACGCAACGGGTGGTGTACTTATAGTGCTTATGGTTGATGAGTCTGGCACTAGGGACAGCTCCTCAAGAATGATCTTTCTTTATATAATTTGGCCCCAAAATCAAAGGAGAAATGATATCATGAGGAAAGGTTTTTTTACTTGAGGTTTTTTTGTTAATTAATGAGTCTATTGCAGTCATGATTCCTTTTCTTCTCAGATGGTCTCCGCATGTTTGGGCCTTTGAGAACACATCCCCCCCCCCCCCCCCTGCCCCCCCCTTTTATTATCACATCTCTGAATTAGGTCTGGTCTGCTGTTGTATTCCTCTCTTTATATGCAAAATCTCATTGGGAATGCACTGTTGCGAGTCCAGATAATAAGAGCTTCAAATAATAAGCGACTTTTTGTGGATTTTAGGTTTAACTAAAAATGCGACTACCCCAAAAATCAATCTCTCTCTCTCTCTCTCTCTCTCTCTCTCTCTCTCTCTCTCTCTCTCTCTCTCTCGTGTGCGTGTAGATCTGAAGGTTAAATGAATTCTTCTTAGCTTGAGCATACAAGATGGAATCTTTGAAGACGGTAGATTTTGAGGATGCGGCAGGCCCATGGCATGAGCATTAGTGAGCTTTAGTAGAATGTCCAATAACTCAGGGAATAGGACATGGATATAAGCAGAGGTCATATCTTTGAATGATTGTCTGAACAATGGAAGTGAGAGGAGTGGGGAGTTTATCCCAAGCATCTTTATCGACACATTGCATACATGGAGGTGGAGTTGAGGTGGTGAGGATTCAGAGGAGTAAGAAAGTATAGTGCTTGGTGACTCTTGGAGTGTTCCACGCAGTCAAATCTTGACCCTAGATTGTTAAAGAGAAATGAGAGTTCTTGATAAAAGAAACACCTTGCTTGACAATGTGTCAGAACAAGTGTAGCTGCTGCAAGAGGCGCGTGACGGTCATTATTGGAGTAGCAAGAAGCACCCCAACTGTTTGCAGAATCGCCGCTTCAGGCTCCAAGTAAGCTGTGTTGAAAGCTTCTCTCTTACCGCGTCTAACGTGGAACCAAGTGTAGCTGAGAAGGGATTGGGTATTGACCGATCTTATAGGAGATGAGGAGAGGCCACGGCTCGGGGTGAAAGTTGATAGAGCCACAATGAATTAGAGAGAATGATGGCGGCCGTCCTTGGTGCAGGGTCGGGCGGCACAAGGCATGTGAATAGTACCGATCATCGAGCCTCCCTCATGAACAAGGCACCTGCTTTGACCTTGACCTCTGTTCATTGAACCAAGGACATCTTGTTTTTGTGAAAGCTGGAGGGATTATCCATGTGGAGATGTTACCATTCTACGGGAGTCCTCTTGCCTTGGGTGATCAGCAAGTCAGGGCTTGCACCATGGAATAAATGCCGTGCACTCCCTTGCAAATGAAGTGGCTTGACCTGCAAACATGCCTCTCCCTCTCTTCACCTTTTCTTTGCCATGCCTTCATGTCAATTCCTCCTCCAGCTTGAATCAGCTTAAAAGAAGGTGAGAATTGTTCTCACCTTCTACTGTTAATCACGGGTTGAAGTGCGACATTGCACTCCTTTGCCTTCTGGTGTTGATCAAGAGTTGAAGAGCTACATGTGAGGCTTCTAGCCTTCTCCACCCACTTGATGGACTTCAGAAGAGGATGCTTTGTCCCCACTTACGATGTACTATCGAGGCCCCCATTACAAGATCACCTTGTCGATGAGAATTTCAGGTATGTTACCTCATTCTACAATCAGACTACGAGGCAGGGCATGGCTTCCATTTCCTACAAAGTTTGGAGAGACACTCTACCAATCCTCCACCGTGACTTTCATACAGCACTTACTTAGGCTATACACTATCTACTTTTTTAAAAAACTATTTCTCAAAGGTTTCTATAGAATGCATAGTTAATGCATAGGTGTTTTGTCTTTTATTCATACCTCCTCAAAGGTGATATCGTTAAATTGCAAACTTGCTCAAGTGAAGGCATTACTCATAAGATCAATGCTTTGTCTCGATGGATAATTTGCACTCTTGCTTTAGACAAACACGAGTTTTGATTTTGCTGTAACAATTAAGTCTAATTGTAGCGTCAACATATTGTTTCATGAAATTTCTTCTATGTACATCTTGATATATATTTTTCTCAATAGTATCCTGCAAAAATAAATTGCTGCGACAAGATCAACCAAGCATCACACGGTTGTGAAGTCGAGCAAGTATTGTCGCTTGTGGGAAGTTTGCTTTGCAAGAAGTGTGATAAAGAAACTTTGGATAGGTCATGGAGTTATTCCTTTTTGTTTTGGAAGGGGGGGGGGGGGGGGGGGGGGGGGGGGGGGAGGGGGGGGGGGGGGGGGGGGGGGGGGGGGGGGGGGTGTATGGTTGATGGAAGTGTGCATGAGGTGGATTTGGTTAATGCAACTTTTAGCAACTATAAGTGAACAAGTGGATGAGATAGATTGTAAAGGAGGGTTCCTAGAATTGGAAGGCCACATGTATCTCTCAAATAGAAACATTGAGATGGACCATTTATCAAGGCCTAGAGAACACCACTTGCCCACGGGGTGTCATACTACGATTTTCTCCAGAGATGAATCTTACTTTTGTAGCATTGGTGTGAACAATATCATGAGAGATTACCTCAATTAAGCATAGGTAGAACATTGCAAGAATTTGTGCTCAACGTAGGCAGATTCAAGTGGGGGGTACCAAGAAGGCAATTAGTAAAGATGGTTAGGTGGTTATTGATGAGAGGACAATTACATAGGAGGTGGGGGCTCCTATTGATTGGATCGCCACAAAATAGAGGAGGCCATCAATAGTTCAGCCATGGCATTCTTAATGGACTCTCACAAGAGCTTAGACCCTACACTTGGACCAACTTTACAAATGGGTCATTAGTCTACATGGATGATATATTATGTATGAGGACCCTAATTGAGTAGACATACGTGGAGATGAGGAGGTTCTCGTGTTACTTTATACAACATTTGACCTCCTAGCCAAAGATGTGCTACTACATAATTTTGCCTTAGATTTTAATACAAAGATGACTTCCCTTGACATCCTCAAATTCTCCTCTTTGTAGAGAAAAAGAAGATCTACTTACTAGTGTAGTTACCCAACCATGCCAAATGCAATGTCTATGCCACCATAAATAAGAATATGATTAAAACCAATAAAATCACATTCCCGATGTCCTCCTCAAAGACTAGAACACACAGTACAAGGGAGGAGAACCATCGAAGACGTGTCCTCTTCCACCAATTGGTTACTCCATGAACCACAAACTAGCATAATTTATCCGACTTACTTCACTTGCACTAATGCCATTTCTGCATTCACCATCTCCAAGGTCTACTACTGTTTACATCTGCATCTTTAGCTAAAACACTCAACATTACATCACAATTAAACTTCTTTCACATGCGTTTACCTCCTTTAGATTGATGCAAATAAATGCGTAGGCTCAAAGTGAACATGAATGAAATCATAAAAATACTAGTCCATAAAGCAATGCACTCCGTTTAGAGGAGAAAAATGAAAGCATAGAACCATGATGATGATGGAGAAGGCACCTCTAGAAAAAAAGTCAAAATTCATCTCTTGTGACAAAAAAAGATAGGAACTCTATAAACAGAGCATTGGGTGTCTCCTACAAATTTAGCATTCATTTAATCACCATAGATTCCAAGCAAGTACATGGAAAAAGATCTAAACCATGTAATCTAAGAGCATTAGGTCTGTCCTGCAATTGTAGCATTCATTTAATCACCATAGATTCCAAGCAAGCACATGTTGTAAGAAAGCCTCTCAACAACGTATCTAATGTGTCATCAAATATGAAGGAACCAAAAGAAAACGTATCCACAACTTGTTTTTGGCACCATGCATGAAACCTCTTAAAGAAAATGTAAATGGTCTTTGCATATGGGTTTTTGTGGTGAGGGCCCCTCAATACACCATCAATTAAGGATACCAAGCATTATATCGACTCAACCTTCAATGGTCTAAAGGTAAGCATAATATTATTAAAGTCATAGTCCACATAGCCATTCTATCTACTCTACTTCCCACTCTACTTAGTCTAATCAACATTCACTACACGCTACATTCCCAAGCATATTGTAACCTTGGCATTCCCTTTTATTTATGTCATTAGATGTGGGTCTATAACTAAGCACGTTTGTGATTTAAGTTACACATTGTATCATATGCATTGTGATTAGAGGTCCAAATATAAGTATATTGTGTAAGCTAAGTAGTGCAATTGTGGTGCTATTTGTAACGTTTTGATGTTGCATTGTTCCTATTATGTTTTTATCTTGTGATTAAGAGTATAGATAGATATCTTTGGATATTGCATGGAGGTTGTCCACAATAGTCTAAAACATTATATGCCTTGATCCATAAAGGTTGCCCACTCTAGTCAAGAACATTATATGCATTATTCCACTAGAGGTCCTCTCATTTTTGGCACAACAATGTAACCACTTTAGAGAAGTCTCATAAGTAATAGCCATAGTAATACAATAAATTTATAGATGTCCTCTTGGAGTGGTAGCGTAGGAATAACTATGTGTACCTATGAGTGTCCCCATACAAGGTCGCTAACAACAACATGGGTGGACAATATCAAGGACCTAGTTAAGCAAAGGAGGCCTTGTTAGCAAACTTCATTGGAGATTTTATTCAATGCTACATCACTGTTCAATAGTCGCTTTATCCTTTTTATGCTCTATGGCTATGCTTACTTCCATGTCTCCATCATCCCTTTATCATATTCTACATGCCTACAATTGGCATCCCTTACAATGTCACCTTCCTTGTCCTCTCCACTTGCAACTACACCTCACACTCCACCTCTTATGGAGTATGAATTAATGATAATCCTTTCTTGGGTCAAGCTTAAACTTCCCACCGTCTAAGGCACAATTGAGAATGCTAACAACCATTTAAGGCGGTGCCTATCTCTATGTAGAGGCAAAGGCTTGAATCATTGAGATGCACACATAATTATGTTCCTTGGACTCTAGACTCTCACACAAATAAGTGCTACAACCAATTTGGCAAAGACCATTTTACTTGATGGGAAATTACGAAGACGGCTCACTATAGTGCCGTTTACTTGATCAACTATCATGAGAACATCCTCAACTAGCAAAAGAAGTTGGAAATCTAAAACTGTGACATCTTTGCCAAACTAATGGCCCAAGGTAAGGATTTTTTGGTTAAGCTACAACAACCCCTAGGTGTGTTGATGGTGGGAAATGAGTGTAAAAGATTTCTCAATAGAAGTTTCAACCAAACAAATGCTACAAACAATTTGGCAAAGACCATTTTACTTGATGGGAGAGGGAGATTATGAAGACTACTCACTATATGCCTCTAACTTGATCAACTATCATGAGAATATCCTCAACTAGCGAAAAAAGTTGGCAATCAAAAACTATGAAATCTCTGCCAAACTAATGGGCCAAGATAAGGATTTGATGGTTAAGCTACAACAACCTCTATGTGTGTTCATGGTGGAAAAATGGGCGGAGAAGACTGCTCAATAGAAGTTTCAAGGGTCTCTATATTTGTATTGTTGAAATCTATAGTGATATTCCTACCATTGGTGGGCAGCTATAATATTTTTCCTTGTTTAAATTGGATCTAGACTCCTTAAAACTCCAATAGGAATTTACAAGGTGAATGCCCTTATCTTTGTCAAGAGAAGCCTTTTCATGATAGAGACCTTACCGATCAATGGAGGGGGAAGAGCTCTGTGTGAAATTTAAAGACTACATTTAAGGAACTAAATATGTGTAATCAACCACATATAAGTAGCTTTAGGAAACAAGTAAGCGAAAGTAGCTCAAATTATATATGCATGGTATTTCCTCTCTTATGTGGGTATGCTAGTCCATTGACATAGATGGTTAATATGATGTAGCTTGGTGAATTTGAGAGGTCACCTTGAAATCACTCAAAAAATACATTGCTGATAAGATTATAAATGAATCTAGATTAGATTAGCATCTAATCCAGGGTTCACACTACATAAACCATCAAGGTTCCCTTGTTTGTATGTACTTTGATGTTCTAATCCACACATATGTTGTATGTTATCACCTAGTCAACTTCAACTTTTTTCTTAAGAGGAGTTGTTATTGTTTTGAACTTTCTTTTTGATGCACACTTCCTGGATTTCTCTTAAGCCTCTTTGATGACTATTTTCTCTTCTAGCTCTCGTTGTCTGGTTGTGTGTTCTTGTGGTTGATGGAAAACTTTCATCTTTATGGTGAATAATGACATTTATGAAACAAGCTCATTGTGAGTGAAGGTAAAAATTTCCAAATATGATAGGAGGAATTAGATAAATTTTGCAATACAATGCAAATAACCAAGCTAAAATGGATTCTTTTTAGCATTTTACCATCAAAGGGTATATGGACCAATAAAAAAATGTTGCATAAATACATTATGCTACGACTAGAATTACACCATAATAAAAGAAATCTCTTTTTCCACCACATGCAACAATATGAAAACATGATTGTCCTTTGGTGTAGGTTTTGTTACAACATACATGTGCTGGATTTACACTGGTTTTGTTTGAAAATTAAAATTTGGAAAAAGAATCCACTTCATCTAACTTTCTTTGCATTGTACATTTTTGAAAAGGGATTGTGCTGGGAAAATTTTGAGAAACTATTTATAAGACATGCAAAAAGGACCCAAACGATTGATAAAATGAAGAAACACATACTTTTGATACACCATCATAGAAGGGTTTTAGGTGTGAGTAGTAATGCATCACTAATGGAAACTTGTACTTGCCCTTTGGAAGTAAGGTCCACATGTGCATCAATTGATTCAATCACAACAAAACTTACAATGTGATAGGAGCACTATAGGAGGTGACTAGGAACCTTATTCCCTTGTGTCCACTGCATTTTTTAACATTAAGTGATGCTTTGAATTTTGATGCTTCCTTATGGGCACAATCTTTTTTCCATTAGGTAGCTTAATCACACCTTAAATTTTGCACCTATCATAGTGTTTATGTTGCTTAACAACTAGATTGTTACACATTGGGGATCCCTTTCCAAAGGATGTGTGTGCTACTACAATATCCTACTCCTATTTTTTATTATTGAAGATTTCATGTTGTGCACCAATTGATTGACCTTCGTGAGATCTAGCTTGTAAAATTGAACATACTATAGCTCAAGACAATCAATATCGATGAAAAAGGACTACCAAAATTCCGTGAGGGATACATTGTTATTAGAAATCATCATATCAATATGCATGTTGTATATCAAGGTGATATTGCATGTTGTATATACCTATCTTGGGGAGTCTTCACGTAAGCCTCTAATTTTTAGAAAGAGTTACCAACATTGGACTAGTGATTCAATTGGCTAAGTGGCAAAAAAAACCACTATATATTGTAATATTAGTGTCATTAATAAGTAGAGGTTACAAAAAAGAACCCTCAAAATAGAAGCGACCACAAAATTTTGTAGAAAACTATCAAGTGAGTTTTTTTATGTTCGAAACTAGTTATCATTAGTAGTCCAAGAAAACAACTTTATTAGATTCTGTCAATATCAATTCACCAAGATCTTCAAAATGGAACTTTATGACAACTATTTCATCTTATCCACACATTGTTCTTAGGATTAGTTCCAATTGAATTTAGTTGAGGTTATTCAAGGTCATCAAGATTGGGCCACAAGATACATCATATCATGAAGTATTCAATTAAGACCTGTCATTTTATATCATCACACATTAGCAAGTGATATCGATGTTTATGTTGGTAAGATCAAATCTTAGAGTGTCAAGGCTCAAGGAATTAGTAGTTGGTTGCTGCTCTATAGAACTAACTTTCCATTTTTGGAGTTTTTGTATGGTAATGTAGTTTTTGTATGGAGCTATGTAAACTAATTGTAGTTTAGTTAATGAAACACCTCAAACTTGTGTATGCAATTTTAAGTAGATTATTTGACAAACTTAGATTAAATTCACCAATTTACAGTGATCATAATTTTTTGTGAAGTTGTAAAAATGGCTTTGAGTTCCCTAGACTTGGACAAAAAAATTAGCTTAAGATTAAGCAATTTCACTCACTACCTCTAAAGACCTAAGTGAGAGCAGGGAGCCTATAAAATAGTAGAGGTCTAGCAAGGGAAGATTCATAGAAGCGAGATTTGTAGCACTCTGGCATTCTTTGTCACGAGCAACGGGTAGAGGAAGTAAGGGTTGATAGCATAACTTGGTGTAAATTAATCTGACTATCAACCGGCCCCTTGAAACTAGGTTCAAAAGAATAAGAGAGCATTCTTGTGTGTAGCATTTCAAATTTCTAATGTGACAAGGGGTTTTTATAATGTTTGACTACTATCGTCACTAATGAATAAGTTGGTGTTGCATCTAGTGCTCCTTTTTAATAAGCTATATCAATTGGAAAAAATAGATTCACTAATTAGTATCTTTGAAGGTTCAAGGTTAGTTATGCCCTATCAATTTGTGTGTGTGTGTACCTACACATGTGTATATTTACACGGGTTGATTTTACCTTCTAGCACTCATTTTGCAAGACAAGCCTATGTTATTGACTTTATGTTTATGCCTTGCAATGGTTGTGTGATGTATGGTTGACTAATCCTTAGGAGACCCCTAAGCTTAGCAACCTAGGACCCTATCCCACTAGCTACCTTAGTCTTGACATTACTTCCCCCTCAAAAAAGAATTTTCATCCTCAAAAACATTAGTAAAAAATACTTTCTTAAAAGCATCAATGTCTTGCTTAATGAACCAATGTTTGCAAAGTTTGAATGATGTAAAATTATGTACGTGCAAAACAACCAAATCTCAAAAGAGACTTTCTCTGGCTAAAAGGGATCTCTCACTGAATCTTAGACTAATAGAAGAGCCTACTCCAAACTAGGTGCCTTATTTGAGAAAAACTTATCTCTCTTACTCCTTAAGCAATTCCTTCTAGAAATTGGAATGATTATCAATGGTGAAAATCCTTCTAGACATATGATTTTTTTTAGCTCCCTATGTCAAAGGTCCATGGGTACATTTACTCTTCCAAAAGGAAATGGAGTAAATCCCAAAAAACCAATGTTATCCTCCTAAAAGGAACAAGTATGTGTGTGGAGTGATTGTATTGGGATCCCTCAACTTCTAACCCCACATTATCATGGATGTGCTCACACTTGTATGCATAACATCTGTACTTCCATTCCCCTATTGGGGATTGGAATGGAGCAAAGCTTTGGAGTTATTTTGTATTTTACCAAGAATGCTCGCTTGGGAGGTGAGTAGAGCGAGATTTTGAGAGGGGGTTTTTTCCGATGTTATCCATCTTTCTCTATCAAGCGAGAGGCTTAAATATCCCCCCTCATGGAGATGGGATAGGGAACAAAGAGTGTAAAAAGGGCTTCTCTCTCTCTCTCTCTCTCTCTCTCTCTCAACCATACCTACCTCTGTCTCTTTCACTCGTATCATTTCTCTCTTTCACTCTTGTCTAACTAGACTGGTCGCCTTCTCGATTAGCGTCATCAACGGTGTCGTCAACCGGGAAGTAATGGTGGGCTCACTTTCTTCAACTCACTTCTCACTCTCTCTTTTGCTCCTCTCTCCTACCCTCTCTATTTTTCTCTCTCCGTTTAAACTGATTTTTTTTTCTTGCTCTCTCTCTCTCTCTCTCTCTCTCTCTCTATGGTGATTTCTCTCTCTCTAAGCCCCCTCACTCTCTCTTTACTCTCTTTCTGTCCCCCCCCCCCCCCTCTCTCTCTCTCTCTCTCTCTCTCTCTCTCTCTCTCTTCTCTCTCTTTCAACCCTAACCCTAAGGTAAACCATAGACAAGACTCCCCACTAGGTCGTAGGGCGCCGCCTAGGCGGGGGGGCTAGCCTTAGCTTCTTCCCATAGCCAGCATACGGAGAGAGGAAACGGAGGTCTGCTGTAGCGACTTGAAAGAGCGTGACACTCAGCCTATGCAGAGGAGCGTAATACTCAGTCTATGCAGAGCCGCTCGTTGAACATAGTAGCTCGTCGAACGAGGCTCTGCCGGCTGAGAGTACTTGGCGCTCCTACTCTTTGGCTCTCTGCGCTAACGCACGTCTTGAACCTGCTCAAGCCTTCGACATAATTTTGACCCCAACTTTTCGGCCTCTAATCTCCAGCCGAGCTCCATGGCCTCCTTTGGCACCTGTGTTCACACACGCTGGAGTTTTCTTGCCATCGTAGTTGCGCCAAGGAAGGACCCCATCGTGTGTCAAGATGCATCAATTACAACCCTCAAAACTCAGATTGAAGCTCTCATTGGAGAAAAATGAAAAACTCAAGCCACGCTTGCACAAGCTTGAAGAAACAAAGGAAGCAGAGAGTCAAACTCTGCTTGCAGAAGCACACAAAGTGGAAGCACCCCTCATCAAAACGGTCTTGGCAGTCAAAAAGGAAGCACACGAAGCACACAAGGCAACACATAAAATTACAAAGAAGCTGGATGCAGAAATACAAGCGGTTTTCCACGAATGCCGATTGCAAGAATCTCTTAGCCTCGAGGTCATGATTGGAGGGCTCCATCCACAATGGTGTACCGACGAGGACACCCTTGAGGAATCAATCACAAAGCTTAATAATATTCTTCAACCAGTGAACATCAAGCCCGAATCCATCTCTTGGATCAATGACACAGATCGAAATGTACCACGCGAGCAATGTATCCTTACTCTCAAGGACAAAGAAGAACGGGTGAGGCTGCTACACCAATCATGCCTCCTCAAGGGGAGAAAGCTTTGGATTGCTGAGGAATTGACAATAAATCATCTCAAGGCTAAAGCAAGTGAACTCAAGAAGATGCGTGAAGCCCACAAACAAGGTAAATGGGCTATCTACCGAGGTGGTAAAGCCATCATTCAAGAGTTTTGAAGTCCCAAACCGGCCTCCTCCATCTGATCCTCCTTAGGTTCTTTTGTTTTCTTTTATCCTCCTAATGGACCCCCAGTCCATAACTGATGTGTACCAACAACTTCACTCAAAAACCATTGTAATGCTATATTTTTGGTCCCATAGGTCATATCTGACCTCCGTGGATGATAATTAAATCTATCTATCTATCTATCTCCCTCTTTTTATCTTTCTAACTATGTCCCCATTTCCCTCTCTCTCTCTCTCTCTCTCTCTCTCTCTCTCTCTCCCCCCATCCATCTCTCCCTCTACCTCACTCATATCTCTCTATTCCCCCTCAATATCCCCCCCCCCCCCCCCCCCCCCCCCCCCCCCCCCCCCCCCTCTCTCTCTCTCTCTCTCTCTCTCTCTCGCTCCCCCATCCACCTCTCCCTCTCCCTCTCTCCTTGTGCATCATTGGGCTCTTAGCACCCAAAGACGTAGAGAGAGAGAGCGAGAGAGAGAGAGAGAGAGAGAGAGAGAGATAATGAAGTACATTTTTTTATTTAATTTGAATCTCTCCCTCTTCTCTCTATTTTTCTCATTCAGAGAGAGAGAGAGAGAGAGAGAGAGAGAGAGAGAGAGAGAGAGAGAGAGAGAAAAGAAGAAGAAGAAGAGAGAGGGATGGACGGGGGGAGGGAGAGAGAGATAAAGTGAGAGATAGAGAGAGGAGGGAGAGAGAGAGAGAGAGGAGGGGGGAGAGAAAGAAAGGGAGTGAGAGATGAATAGAAAGAAGTAGAGTTAGATATCTAGAGAGAGTTATAGTCCACTAATTTTTTTGTGCTTTTAGAGTTATTTTTGAAGAGAAATAAAATGTGTTAAAGAGATAGAGGAGAGAGATTGAGCCTTTGCAAACACACACACACACACACAAAGATGGAGGCAAAAGATTGTACTTCTTCTTCACTATCAACTCAAGATAAGTGGTCTACAAAACATAAGGGAAAATACAACATAAAAGGGACTTAGTACAACGGTCTAGTGAGTGAGGTGAGTAGATAAGTGTTCCATCACTCCGGTAGGTAGACCAACTTGATGTAGTGCAATTGTACTATCACTGGCAAAGATATGCGTATCCACTAAGGCGCGCTAGTGATGTGTGATTGTCAATGGTAGTCATCCAAGAGTTGTACATGTTGAGCTCGATATCTAAACACTTTCGCTTTGTCTTGGCATGAAACACTCGATTTTGTGCCAATTGTATGCTGCTGAGATTGTCACAATAGATGAAAACCGGCCTTTGTACCTGTACTCCAAAGTCGTGAAGTAGCGATCCCAGCCATTCTCCCTCACATGCCGCCACTGCAGCCCCCCTATACCCAGCCTCTGTACTCAAAAGAGCAATTGTAGGTTGTTTCTTGTTTCTCCATGTGATAGCAGCACTCCCAAGTGAAAACATGAATCTGTCGGTAGACGTGCTATCGTATGCAGCACTACCAACCCAATCCGCATCTGTGTAGCCATAGAGTTGTAGCTTCACACCAGCCCTATAAAAGAGTGCATAATCCAAAGTAGCACTCACATAGTGCAAAGTGCACCTCACCGCATCCAAGTGTAGTTTCCTAGAGACTGCATAAACTGACTCACCAATCCAACTGTGTAGCTCAAGTTTGGACGTGAAATAGTCAAGTAGATCAAGCTACCCACAATCTTCCTGTACATGGTAGAATTCTCAAGTGCATCATTTCTCAACTTCAAATTCTGATATAAGGGCATTGCAATTGGCTTACAATCAGTCATACCATACTTTTTGAACATATCCAAAGCATATTGTCTTTGTGAGAGCCATACACCCTCTTTTGTGCAAGTAATTTCAATGCCCAAGAAATACCGCAAGTCTGCCAAGTCTTTCATCTCAAACTCTTGCATAAGTAGAGCTCTACTTCAGCCAGATTATAACCTCCAACAATCAAATCTTCCACATAGATACATACTACCATAATTCTTGTCTCATTCTTTTGCACCTACGATGAATGGTATGCATTCAACATCTCAAACCCCAATGAAATGAGGAATGCCAGAATCCTCTCATACCAAGATCTAGGTGCTTGCTTCAGCCCATACAACGCTTTCTTTAACCTGCATACAAGGTAACGTACCTCATATTTGCACAACCTTGTGGCTGCTCCATATACACAACTTCCTCCAAGTCTCCATTTTTAGAAATGCATTCTTTACACCCATTTGCTTCAGCACCCATTTTAATGCGGCAGCCAATGCAATAAACACACGAATGGTAGCCATCTTGGATATAGGGTTGAATGTCTCCTCATAATCAATCCCATAAGTCTGTGCATAACCTTTGGCTACAAGCGTAGTCTTGTATATGCTCACACTTCCATCAACATTATGCTTTATTTTGTAAACCCACTTACATCCAATTTCCTCTTTACCGTTTCGTAATGGTACCAATTTCCAAGTTCCATTTGCATCAAGTCTAACCATCTCTTCATCCATAGCTTGCCACCATTTTTTATCTTTGATAGCATCCTCAAAACATGTGGGTTCTACCTCCTGTGCACCTATGTAGCTTGTCTTATACACAATGATGAGCTACATAGGTGTCACAAGTCAATCTCTGCACATGATTTCTTACTCTTTTTGACTTGCGTAGTCAAGGATCACTTCCATATGCCTTGTTTCCTACTTGCATCCTTCTTGCACTCGAAGTTTTTATAGAGGGTATGCCAAACTCCTCAACTAAACTTTTCTCAGATCCACTACTATCGCCATCCTCAGGACCAACACTCAAATTTGGTAACTTAGGGGCATCATCAACTTTTTCCATCCCTTTCCTTGATTCATTTGACGAGTTAGGAGGACTCACTCTTTCACGTATCTTGTCACTCCATGGATATTCGCCATGACCTCCACTAAGTGACCCTTGCGGCCCACTCAAAACTTGTGATTGTGCACCTGTATTTTTTGCAACCACATTTTCTCTTACATCAACCCCCAAATCATCTTTTACATCAGTATACCAACTTGCCATTTCATAAAAAACAACATCCTTGCTCACCCTCATTTGGCACGTGACATGATTGTAACACTTGTGACATTTCTAAGCATTTTTTTGCTTTCAGATCAAGCTTACTTCTTAGCTCATCCAGAACATGCACATAGGCAATACATCCGAACAATGTAAAATCTGACACATTTGATTTTTCACCATTGAACTTCTCTTTAGGTGTCATATCATGTACTACAGTAGTAGGGGTCATATTCAGAATGTACACAATGTAGCAACAGCCTCATCCCAATAACAATGAGGCATGTTCTTCTCATTCATCAATGCTCTAGCAACTTCGGTAATGTGCATGTTCTTCCGCTTAACAACACCATTTTGTTGCGGAGTATACTTGCATGAAAATTATCTCTGGATTCCATGATTTTTTAGAAAACCATTAAATTCATTGGAGAAGTATTCTCCCCCTCCATCTGACCTCAGGAACTTACATGCTTCTCTATTTGTTTTTCAACCATAACTTTGAAATTCTGAAAATGCATAAACACCTTACTTTTTTGCTTCATGAAATAGACCCATACCTTTGGTGTATGGTCATCAATGAAATTCACATAGTATCTACATCTACCCATAGATGCAGTCTTTGCCGGATCCCATACATTTGTATGTACTGAATCCAATGCATTCCTGCTTACGTGCTTATCATGAGGAAAGGATGCTTTTCCTTGCTTTCCAAATTGACTTGCATTCTTGCTTACGTGCTTATCATGAGGAAAGGATGTTTTTCCCCACTTTCCAAATTGACAAGCTTTTTTGCATTTCAGCAACTCTAAATGAAGGTAAACCTGTAGCCATCTCTTTAGTCTGCATCATTTTCAGCATGTGTAAATTTACATGACCAATACGTTTGTGCCAATTCTCAATGTTTGGAACAACACCTGCACCTCGTGTAAACATGGCAACCTTCACCTCGGGCACAAAGTAAACATTTTGTCTACTTTCTTTCCTTCTGCAACTAGCCTTCCATTCTTCTTATGCTCTTTGACAAAGAAAAATGGAGGTAAACTTGACCTACAAACCATTTTCCCAATAGAAACCAAATTCTTTGTAATGTTGGGTATACGCAGTACATTAGCGAGGTGCTTCACTTTACCATCTCTCATAGAAAATGACACATTTCTTATATGCATAATGTGATGTGTAGTATCATCCCTAGTTTCTGCATTTCCTTGAACCATTCACCATGACTGGTCATCTAATTCAATGCACCAGAGCCTCTCAGGCTCATCTCCCTTCCTACCAGTGGTTGCATTATTTCCACCTTGCATAGAGGAATCTTTCTCAAGTTCCTTCTCTTCCACAATCAATAAGGAAACCAAATTTGTGAATGAAGGAATGTTCTCTTGAACATGGATGCTAGTTTTGAATTGTTTGTATTTTGGACCCAAACCTCGGAAACAGACGTCTAGTTTGTCATCATCATCAACTGTAACACCAATCAATGCAAGTGACTCACATATTTTCTTTATCTTCAACTAATAGTCATTGATGGACACGCTTCCCTTCTACACAATATCCAACTCAATATTCAACTGCAGCTTTCTTGCCTTTGTGTTGGTCAAATCCAATGACAATAAAGTGTCCCAAGCCTCCTTAGAGGTATGACCATCTTGTATATACCCAATCATAGTGTCTTGCACACCTTCCAAGCTCCTTGGTTCCAATCTTTAAACGTCTTTATTTGCAAAGCACTTGCACCTTCCTTTGGTAATGGTGGTGATGTCTCATGCTCTTCATCAATGTAGTCCCAATGACCTTTGCCTATAAGAAAATTGGTCATTTTAAACTTCAAAGCATAGAAGTTGTTCTTGTTTAGCTTCTCGCTGGTAATGTAGTTAAGCCCATCATTGTTGGATGACATGTTTCCAACCCTTCACACAGTTTTTGAGTAGCTTGCTAAACATAGTCAGTTACCACTTGTAACCACAGTCTGCATATATACATATGTTTCACTCTGCTAAATAGTATATGTGTACATGACAGCCTAACCAAAGCTTTTTGCACCATAGCTATGCAAATATGGAGATCTGCACAATCTTGAACCTTAGCGTTTTTGCATGGGAACACACTCTAACTCCAAAACGGAGATCAACACATGCCCAAATGGAAATCTGCCTGTATAGTCTCAATCCAAAGGACTGCATAGAACCCTCAGATGCACACTCTCCAGAAGGAATTACCTTAATCAAAGATTGTTGACGATGGCTCTCGAAAATACTGGGGCCACTTCCTAGGCTGCTCTTGCTTGCTACTTCAAGCTCCTCAGACACAACCAAACTCTGATACCATGTCAAGAGATAGAGAAGGAGAGAGGTTGAGCACTTGTAAGCACAACACACACACAGACACACAACCAGGGAGACAAAAGACTGTACTTCTTCTTCTTCACTAACTCAAGATAAGAGGTCTACAAAACATAAGGGAAAATACAACATATAAGGGAGCTAGTACAACGATCTAGTGTAAAGTGCTAGTGAGTGAGGTGAGTAGATAAGTGTGCCATCACTCCAGTAGGTAGACTAGCTCGCTGTAGCACAGTTGTAGTATCACTTACGAAGATATGTGTATCCAACAAGGCGCGCCAGTGATGGTGACAGTTCGATGGTAGTCATCCAAGAGTCGTACATGTTGAGCTTGCTATCTCAACAAAATGGCCCAAAGTTGGCATTGGGAGCTTTTGTTGTATTCATTTACAACGGAGAAGCATTGGGATACGGACAAATTGAGAAGACATGAAACTTAGCCCATGTGCGCGAAAGGAGTTGCCATCGTTGTTATTCTGTTTTTGTCATTGAAGCACGATGGCAAAGATGCTCCCCTTCCCCATGTCTCACTGATTTTAAAGGATCGATTGCAACCCACAATAGGCAAGAAATGGCAAGGGGAGAAAATCGAGCATAAAAAATTGTATTTAAAGTTGATTGTTGTTATTATGGACACTTCCAAACCCAAGAAAAGTTTAATGATATGGTATATAAACTGGTGGTTCCATCCCACATGATGTTACATAACACTTTTTATGTTAGCTTCTTAAAGTCATATAAAGGATTTTCTAATCATGCAATTCACCAAGATCCTCTTGAAGTAAGGATAAAACTACATTGAAAGTAATAAAAAGGGGCAAAAGAGTCAAAGATGTTTTAGAGTGATCAAAATGAAATTTAGAGCGATCAAAATGAAAATATACGGTTGGATGAGTCATTTTCTTTGTTTAGTATAGCGGGATAATTTATGCATCTGACCTAAAATGAACTACATAGTGAACAAGAATGGCTTAGAACATTCACAAGCCACTCGGGCACAAATTTTTCGAAGAACACAATGATTTAAAAATGATGCTGAAACGACATTTTTACTATTTGAGACACCTCTTTGGAATGGGGGAATGGATTAAAAGCACCAAAAGCTCAAAAGACATCCATAAAGATGTGGCGAATCATTTAAGAAAGTTGATGTAATTTTCTATTCTAGGTTCAAAAGGAATCAAAATTACTTCTGAGACTTGATTTCAATGTTCGTACGGGAACTACACAAGGCAACCACCATGGGAAATCCTTGGCAGTAAGTAACGCCTATATTTAATGCGAGGGAGAGTAATGAGATTTTGGGGGGCGGGATCTTGAGACGCACTAAACCTGGCAAGCGGAAAAAACGAGGCGCGTTGTCGGAAAAATGAGGGGCACTAAACCTGGCCAACGCGAAAAACGAGACGCATCATCACAATTTGAACCCGTGACATCGGGGTCCACGTTTTAGGGTCACATGGGCTAACCACCTCACCCGTGCGCACATTGTGAATCTCAAATCATTTTTACGATGTAATATTGTGAGTTGATATGCATTGCTCACGTTGTCTAGGTTTAGTGCGTGTCCAAGGTTTAGTTTTTGAGTAGTCCAAGTTAGTGCGTGTCCAAGTTTAGTTTTTGAGCAGACAGCGATCTTTTCGCTCTTCGTGCTTGAACCTCCCCGCTGTCGATCCCATTACTCTCCCCCGCATTAAATATAGGTGTTACTTAGTGTTGAGGATATGAAATGGATCTTATGGTACGTACTATACAGCTCATGAGCTATAGATCATTCATGCATAGCCCAAAAAGGAGGGTCAAGCCACTAAAGTACGAAAAAAGGCAAAACGTAGAGGTTTTGGCTCGACATGCCAGGTGCTTGTTGATACCAGAGCTCTTTGGCTATTTTTGGACGTCATCTCTCTCTGGGAGAGAGAGAGAGTGTGTGTGTGTGTGTGTGTAGAGCATGTCTATGCAATTTGGGTATGATTAGATTCATCAAAAAGAGCTCTCTCTCTCTCTCTCTCTCTCTCTCTCTCACACACACACACACACACACACACACACATCTATTCTTACAATTACTAAGCATTTAGTCTATCATGACATGAGAGGGATGAAGAACTTCTCATTTAAGGTGCATAATCATGATTATGGACTTACCTTTCAAATCTGACCTCTCTCCCTCTTTGCAGGCCTACTTAATGTGCATAATCGAATGCCTTTGAGAAGGAGCCAATATATATTGCAGGTGCATTTGGATTTGGAAAGTTTACATTGGAGCATGGCCTTGCCAACTATACTACCTAATCTTACACCTCAGAAAGTGTATTTCTAAGCACACAAAAGGACCGATATATTGGATGATTTGGTGGATGGCAATGGCCAATGTATTTCATTTTCGTATTCCTCGACATTGTTTACCACTCTATTTGGAATCGAACAGTGATTGATTTCCAGCCTTTCTGCCAATTTCTCCTTCGATTGCCCAAGAGAGAAGTTGATTGGAACCTTTCCTTCTCTCATATTTTAGCTCCACCTAAATAAATGTGAACTTACAATCCCGATTTTGTGAATGAAAGGTAAGAAATTGCTTGTGGCACATGCAAAATGCTTGGTGGAACAAATGCCTCAAGGGTATAAGGATAAACCATCTCCCTTACAAGGAACGTTTGTACACTAAATGTGTGGTGGACACCAAACACAAATATCAACTTGTCAACTTGTGTGTGGACACCAAACACAAGTATCAACTTGTGGAGGAGACTCATGCAAATTTGGTTTGGTTCTGCCCATCCTCTTAGGCATTGCTTATGCACATTAATGTAAGTATTGCCAAAATGTGTGTATGTGTGTGTGTGTGTGTGTGTGTGTGTGTGTGTGTGTGAGAGAGAGAGAGAGAGAGAGAGAGAACGAGAATTTTAACGTCGTAGAAAACTATCCCAAGAGACCTTAAAGATCTATACGACGAGGAGTGTTGAACTCAAGACCTGTTGTTCAAGAGGGAAATGGCATAACCAACCTACCACACTTGGGTGATAAAAAGGTTTTACCATTTTCCTCTTCTTATTAGCACACACGCGCACACACACACACACACCCTCACACAAGAGAGAGAGAGAGAGAGAGAGAGAGAGAGAGAGAGTATCTAGGCCTTTTCTACAATTTTGCAAAAGCCATTACCTTTCTACAAGGAATGATTGAATAGGCTAGCCCATGGAAACAGCTTTCATTTAAAGAGGAACCACATACGAAGGATTATCACCCTCAGAATTAGCTAATTAAGTTTAGAAAATAAGCCCTTTTTTTCAAGTCCCATCATACACTATTCAGCTGCATTTGCCCTTTCACATTCATCTATCCAGTCACTATACCTGCATTAGGTACCAAAAATATAATAAGCTTCCTTTAACCCAAAAAAGACATAAATTCGTACTTCAGTGGTACTTACACATCAATAGGTTAACTCAAAGCTGCAACACAAGCATTATACAACTCAAATTGATGGTAAGTTTGAGCAATCTTGGAATTCTGACACGAGCTTTCAAGTTTTTATACTAACGATCACTTCTGGTGCTCCTGGCAGATTCTACAACAAACCTCACCGCCGACAGAATTCTTTCGGTCCCTACAAAAAAAGGGTCATCAAGCACTTGCCAGATATCAAAATATGCATTGCAAACATAGCTGTAAAAATCCAGTAAGACCACGAATTTTGAATTTTTGTATTAGCAATGTCAGTCATTCAAACCGGGTAAATTGTCCACCTATCAGATGTACCTTCCCATACCTGACTCTTATACATTGCAAACTATGTCACCAAATGATGTTATGGCAAAACTGATGAGGTGGCTGGTGTGACATCGCAAATCTTATGATGGCTGACATGCTACCCCCGGTACACACATGGTGTCGACACAAAGCAAGAGTTTTTTACAGAGCTAGTTTTATTATTACAAGTCGTTACAAACTGATGACGTGGCATGTCCAACTTATGGACCTTTGCCGAAGGGCCTAGGTGCCATTAATAAGAAGCGAAGAGCATGTTGACGTGGCTGCTGTACGGAATTCCGCGATTTGCGTGATTTTCGTTGGCTGGTTTTGGCAGCGATAGCTTTTCGGAGACATCGCTTTTGAAGTTTAATGCTTTTGGGGCTCTGCTTTTAGCAACCCTTGTAAAACCTTTACAAGTGACCCAAAGGGGCTCACTTCTCAGAGCATTTGGACGCAGAGTCTGAGAGGGAGCAACTGCAGGGCAGTTGTACTTTGCTCAAAGATTAATATAAAGGGAAATACCGAAAGGGGCGCCAGTCTTTGGGGCCAATATCTCTTGGCACGGAACTACGCCGGGCCGTGTCGACTCTCTTTTGATTTATGAAGTGTTTTGAAGTGAATCTCTGCTGTGTCGCGGTAGAATCTTGACTTGGGGTGTCCAAGTTTGTTGCATTGGTATCAAAGCACAGAAAGATTCTTCTTCTACGGAGGATCCGATCCTTTTTGCAGCACACGCAGTTTTTGTGAGAGAATCTTCGTTTTCGTGGCCCAACCCCGGACTTATTAGGCACCCCCACCCTTCATACATCGCGCATTGGGCGCACTCTCGTCTTCATCGCTCTGTCTTACTAGGCATAAAGCCATTAAGAATCCCAGATTACACGTGGGTTCTCGTGAAGAATCTGATGGAGATAACACCTCTCAACGGGGAGGTAAAGAAAAGTTGAAATCCGGCATGGGAATTGAAGATTTGGGCAAATTGTTTTTTTTTTTTTTTGTGGAGAAATTTGCCAGAGCAGAATACAAGCATCCATTGCAGGTTGATATGGGTGTGACAAGATTGATGAAGTACTCCAGAGACCCGAGATTTGCAAAACACTTGAAGATTACCTGATTGATGAGATTCACTCGAGATGGAGTGAGGCCATTGATTCTCCTCTCAGGACAAGACAAAAGCTAAAAGGACAGATGAGTACAGAAAAGCAGAAGCTTTACTCGCAGATGACCCGAATTAGCAGCGAGGAACTCGCTCCATACAGAAGCGAGGAACTTGCTTCTGTATCATGGAGCTGGACATCCACTCTTTTGCAATGAGGTTAGCCATCTCCTTGCTTGTTTTGCACGTGAAATCAAGGATGAAATAGTGACATAGAGAGCGACGGAAGCTTAGGAACGAATCGGATATCCTTTCGATTCAAGATAAGAATGATGAATTTGTATGTATGAATGGTGATGCATGATTCTAGTGCATCAAGATTCCCATATGAATGAGATGACTAAATACTATGGTGAGCGCATCAAGAGTTCCTCCGAGTTGAGATGGCTACACACGGATCTAGGTGCATCAAGACTTCTTGATGGATGAGATGACTAGATGATTGAAACGCTGTGTTCAGTAGGAACTAAGTGTGTGAATGAAGAACTTTGAAACAAGAATTTCCCAAGGTCAATCTCATATAAGATTAATGTTGTCTAGAAGAACTTTCTAGTAATGTGCAGATAATAGGTGAAATCGATGATGATAAATGCAATGGGGAGATCGCTCCAAAATATATCCGAAAAGAATTATAAGTTTATGAATGAAATAAAACTTTTAGATGACTTTGATTTATGTACGGAACTAATATTTTATGGAAGAACCTGCTATTTGTGAACTGATAACAGGATTAATAATGAGATGATGATGATTTTGGAGCAGTGACAGTTCCCCAATGAACCTGATAATGAATCATGAATCACGACTGATTCAATGAAATGAATGACAGGACCACTCTACTCGGTATGAACTTAGTGATGGATTGGGATCCCCAAAAATGATTCTCATACACAATAGTGCTTGAGGCAAATGATTACTTGCACACGAGAGTGCTTGAGTCGAAAATCTCTATAGACATGATCGCAATATGGGATTAGTTAATCTGACAACAGTGAGGTCCGGACTGGATCTAGATGCAATTACTAAATACGTTGCTGGCAGTCATGGTTTGAGATTTGGAATGAATTTTCCTGTGATATGTCGTGTGATGTCCTGTGATGTGACTGTCGATTTGTACAACTGCTAGATGTGTCATGTCTAGTGCATTGGTACTAACAGTCAGTGTCTACTAAGACAGTTTATGGCCTCTGTCTGTTTTGCAAGCGTAATCGAGGGTGATTACAATTTTTTCAAGATGGGGGTATGTCACAAACTGATGACGTGGCATGTCCAGCTTATGGACCTTTGTTGAGGAGCCTAGGTGCCATTAATAAGAAGCGAAGAGCATGCTGACGTGGCTGTTGTACGGAATTTCGCGATTTTCGTGATTTCCGTTGGTTGCTTTTGGCAGCGCTAGCTTTTGGGAGACATTACTTTTAAAGTTTAATGCTTTTGGGGCTCTGCTTTTAGCAACCCTTGTAAAACCTTTACAAGTGACCCAAGGGGGCTCACTTCTCAGAGCATCTGGACGCAAAGTTTGAGAGCGAGCACACGTGGGCCGATTGCACTTTGCTCAAAGATTAATATAAAAAGAAATACCAAAAAGGGCGTGTAATAAACTGTAGACGTGTCAAAGCCTAAAAAATGGAGCCAACTTACAGATGATGTGGTTGCCCGAGAGCAGAAACCCTAACCCTAATTTCTACCAGAAACCCTAACTGTTGAAACCCTAACCCTAAAACCTGTAAACCCTAATTCTGGAAACCCTAACCCTAAAACCTGCAAACCCTAATTCTAGAAACCCTAACAAGAACAAGCAGCAGGAGAAGAAGTCCTACCAACTTATGGGGACCCCGTCCGATGGGGCCCCAAGTGACATAAAGGCATTAAAAATAAAGCAGAACACGCTCAAAAGACTTTGCACATCAAAATATGATGATGTAGCACTTGTACAGACGTGCCGGAATTCGCGGCGGATATTTAGGGAAATCCCAAAATTTTAGGAAAGTGATTTTTTGGGGTCAGCTTTTCATATTTGATGCTTGTAGGCTTTGGGCCTTTAAATATGAGCCTTTGGGGCCCTCTCTGGCACTTTTTAGTACGCAGCTTGCAGAGCAGGTGCTCCCTGGCTGTTGTACTTTGTGAATCGGCAGTAATATAAAGAAATAGGGGCTCGCTGCTGCTCCTGCGCGTTCCCCTCCCCCCCCCACCTGCTCCTGCTCCTCCGCGCCATAGCCCCCCCTTCGCCCTCGCCCTCGCGCTGCCACTGTTGCGCGCTGCCCCTGCCTGCGCGCTGTCTATCCACGCGCGCTGCTGAGCTTACACCCAGCCTGCGCGCAGCCCAGCCAGAGTGCAGCCCCGCCCGCTGCCCCCCCTGTTGTTCACTGCCCGCTGCCTCGCCGCTCCAACCCCTTATCCCCATGCCCCCCGCCCCCCCCCCCCCCCCTCCGAAGGCCTCGTTTGAATTGCCTGGCAGTGGATTCTCAGTTGGTTTCTCCTTGCCGAGCTCTCAAGCGTTGGCCTTCTCGTCCGCCCTTCTCCTTCAGAGCAGCAGACACTAATGGAGGCTCATGCTCCACCTCAGAGGGACTCCTCCGAAGCCCCCTCGCCCGACACCGCTGAGCCCACCATTCGACTTGCTCTCTCACCGACAGAGCAAGCGAGCCTAGCCGATGAGGTAGAGCATCTGCAGGCGACCTCGGTCATTTGCAAGATTCTCGGCACCCGACCCAGCAAAGGAGAGCTGCGTGACCTTCTCCAGGCCCGCCTTCTCGCAGAGGTGGGCAAGATTTTGGATGTCCAGATCCTCGTACGGGGGTACTACCAGATCGAGTTCGAGACTTCCGAGATGGCCTCCAAGGTCATAGCTATGAGTCCACTGGCTATCCGAGCATCACGCGCCCACTTTCGACAGTGGCGACACGGTCTTGACCCGACATCGGATGTGCTCGTAGAGGAGGCAGACATCCCCATCTCAGTCTGCTTTCCGGGTTTACGGAGGGAGTACCTTCCACTGCTCTCGAGGATTGGCTCTGCCATCGGGACTGTTCTGGAGACACCTCGTACGGCAGCATCAGTAGTTGCCAAGGCGGCCGGCATCCCTTCAGTTCGAGTTTTGGTCAGAGATACCCACACGCTCCCGAAGGTCATCCTTTTGCCTTGGGTGAGTGGGGGTTGGTTTAGGCACAGTGTGGAGTACTCGGGTCTCCCGAACCAGTGCTTCATTTGCAGACAGATGGGCCACCTAGCGAAGGCCTATCCACGGAGGAGACCACGACCTGCACCTCAGCCTCAGCCCCAGCCTGCCAAGGCTGGGCCGCAGCCTCAGCCAGCGACGCAGCGCACAGATTCTGAGCCACCCTCCGAGCCTGGGGCTCCAACGGAGGAGGGGTGGTAGCAGGCCTGTGGCCGTCAACGCCAGGGGCCACAGCGACAGCCTGGCACTCAGAGTGGCCCTCAGGTGCCTACTCAACAGCAGTGGGTTCCCATGGGGAACCGCTTTGGTCCTCTTGAGCAGGAGGAGCCTCCTACGCCAGCCTTCTCTTCCGTTTCACCCTCGCCAGCCCCTCCACCTTCAGATTTCCCCTCTTCCTCCTCATCCCCTCCCCCGCCCTTTGCTCCTGCCCACTCCCCACCTCGCCCCCCTTTCTCTGTCGTCCTGCCCCGCTTCTCTTCTCCTCCGCCCCCCCCCAGCTCCTTCTCCCCCTCCTCCTGCTTCAGTACCACAGTCGACTCAGGAGACTGGTCCCTCGCTGGCGTCTAGGAGATCTCTTGGCAGCGCTTTTGCCACGAGTCGTCTAGCGAGAGAGGGTCAGCCCTTCTTGCGGCCCCCTTTGCAAATTCATACATCTTCCCTTGCAGCTATCCCTCGTGGTCTGACGAGCATTGACCTCCGACGCCGCTGGGACTTCTTCGATTACGGATTCACTCGCTTTCTCGGCGATTCCGCAGCAGACCACGAGGCAGCCTGCTTCAAGGTCCACGCTCTATTCCTCACCGCTACGGGGACAGAGGCCTTGGACTCAGCAGTTGGTTTCTCCTTTCCTCTCTGCGGTAGGACCGAGACAGAGTGGTCCCTCGACTCAGTGGTGGGATGGTTGCATATACAGGTTCTCGAGTTCTCTCACCACATGGGAGAACTTGGAGTTACAGATTTGCTGCAGACTTTGTGGCCACTAGCCAAGTTTGCGGTGACACCCCCAGACTCAGAAGGATGTAGGCACATTGTGGTGTACTTTTTTGCTGATACACAGTGTTTGCCTTGCTATGTATACATACATGAGGACTCCTGGACAGAGGAGGTTGCTTTACGCTCGGCTCGCTTTGCTTGGGCTTGGGCCAGGCACTCACTACAGGCTCGCCTATCTAGAGGACGCTCGGATGCGGATTACTCCCCATCCAAGCCTGCCTCGAAGATAGCCCGTCTTGCTGTTGCTGCAGCATCTATTCTCTCTCGCTCCCCATGAGGATCGTCTCATGGAACGTGCAGGGATTAGGTGGGCCCCAGTTTCAGCGACAGCGGGGCCGATTGCGGCAGGAGCTTCAGCGTTGCCTTGTGGGAGGAGAGATTGATCTCCTTATGCTTCAGGAGCACCATTTGTCTAAGAGCCGCATCCGGCGCTGTGGTCAGATTTTGCGTGGACGTTATGATACCTTTTGGTCAGCTGCTTTTGGACCTGGAGGCATCCAGGGTGGGGTATGTATGACTATTGTGGACTCATTGCAGCAGGCCATTGTGGGCAGAGGGATTATTGTGCCAGGCAGGGCTCAGTGGATTACTTTGCAGGTTCAGGGTGGCCTTGTGGGCTTCCTGAACATCTATGCGCCCAATGTGGCGAGTGCTCGTGCAGAGTTTTGGTCACAGATTGTTGAGTCTTTGCCACAGGTTGACCATTGGTGTGTAGGAGGGGACTTCAACATGTTGGAGGACCCTTCTGACAGGATCGGAGGCAGCCATGCTACTGTGCATGGAGTCGAGTTAGCAGCTTGGGAGAGGTTGTGTATGACCTTGAGGGTCTCGGATACATGGCAGCATCCTGGCTTTGTGAGGCCTCCAGAGAGTCTTGCCTTCTCTAGATCAGACCGCAGAGTGGGAGGAGTGAATCTATCGCGGATAGATCACTTCTACACTAGTGACCACTTCAGTGACTTGGGGGGATCAGTGGGCATCCTGGCAGGGACATCCTTCTCGGACCATGCACCAGCGATCCTCACAGTGGCAGACAGGCAGAGGAGTTGGAGCACGATGCTTCGCATCCCAGAGCGGGTCATGTTGGACACAGCACTCAGAGAGAGGGTAGAGGCTCTTTGGACAGAGGGCATGGACAGCCAGGCTCTACCGGTAGACAGAGTGGCCTTAGGCCTAGCTCAGCTTAGCCACTTTTTTCTCCAGGAGTCTTTGGCTCGACGGGCCGCAGCGAGAGAGGAGGAGTAGCGTCTCAGACGAGGCATTGCTTCACTACAAAGGATGCAGGAGCAGCATCCAGACAGTCCACGGTTGGAGGAGTAGGTACAGCAGGCTCGACAGGAGCTTGCTTGCACAGAGGAGAGGCGCCATGAGTTTGCCTTTCACCGACAGGCATCTCAGTGGACTCAGGTAGGTGACAGAGTGACAGGTGCCTTTTTTGAGACAGTAGGACCTCGGCACTCGCATGCCAAGGTCACTCAGGTGAGGAGACCCGATGGGTCAGTTGCTTGTGAGCCTGAGGATATGCGTGCAATTGCTACTGGCTTTTACCGTGAGCTACTGACGGCTGAGGCCCAGTCAGAGAGACAAGATGCATGCAGGGAGCAGGTTTGGGCGTAGATGCCTTGTCTTGTGACTGAGGAGATGCGCCAGAGGCTGGAGATACCTCTTCAGCTTAAGGAGCTGCACACGGCTCTTAGGGCCCTTCCTCGTGGTAGTTGTCCAGGTGAGGATGGGCTGACTCCCAACTTCTTCTTGGAGTACTGGGACTTGCTTGGCCCAGATCTTTGTAGTGCCTTTCAGTACATTCTGCACACAGGAGTGATGCCGGATAGCATGAGTGAGGGCCTGATTTACCTCATTCCAAAGGAGGGTGGCTCCTTGGATGAGATTCGACAGTGGCGCCCCATCACCATCCTCAACTCAGCCTACAAAATTCTTGCCAAGGCTCTGAGTTTGAGGATTCAGCCACTTTTGGAGAGCCTTATACATGGGACTCAGACAGGTTTTGTCAAGGAACGCAGTATCCTTGACAACATCTTCACTTTCTGGGAGGCTTCTGCCCTGGCACGTCTCCGTGGGGAGGACCTTGTGATTCTTCTTCTCGATTTTGAGAAGGCCTACGACAGAGTTGACTGGGACTTTCTAGAGGGCACGCTTCGCAGGATGGGCTTTTCAGATGCTTGGATCAGAGGGGTGTCGGCTTTGTATAGACAGGCTCACAGTCAGGTGCTTTTGGCAGAAGGTAGAGGTGAGCGCTTCATGCTCACACGATCGGTCAGACAGGGTTGTCCTCTTGCCCCCTTTCTCTTTCTGTTCTATGCGGAGGCGATGAGCAGATTTTTGGTGTCATAGCAGGTTGGTTTGAGGGGCTTAGCACTCCCGATACGGGGAGATGAGCTTCTGGACGCTGAGTTTGCCGACGCCTCAGCCTTGTACTTAGAGGGCCAGGAGGCCAATTTACACAGGTGTGGGCAGGCTCTTGAGACCTTCTGCTGTGCATCGGGCGCATTGATCAACTGGAGAAAGACAGTGGCTTTCTCGGTTGGCAGTGCTCCTGTGCCAGAGTGGATGCCAGGAGAGGGTTTCAGGTGGATTCCCCCAGGGACTGCAGTTCGATACTTGGGTTGTCAGGTTGGTTTGGATTTGTCCCCCGAGCAGCAGATTGCTCCTCTTCTCTTGTCCATCAGGAGAAAGCTGTTCCACTGGAGCTCAGCACGACTTTTGCTGGCTGGTAGAGTAGTAGTTGCCAACCAGGTGTTGTTGGCAACTATGTGGTACATCACTTCTTGCTGGATGTTCTCGAGTTCTTGTATCAGCCAGGTAGAGAGGCTGATCAGGAACTTCCTTTGGTCAGGTCGCGACACTCAGGTTGCCCGAGCCAAGGTGGCTTGGTCGGTCATCACACTTCCTTGGTCTCAGGGAGGGCTTGGGATCATTGATCCAGCACAGCAGAGCAGAGCCCTTCTTGGGAAGTTCGTCGTCAGAGGACTTCTTCCAGGCGAGGAGCCCTGGAAAGAGTTCTTGCTGCAGAGGCTTCGTGCCGGGGTGCCTCAGTCAAGAGGCCCTTGGCAACCTTCGACCAGATGGATCTTTACAGAGTTGCGCCGAGTTGGTTTGAGCAGGAGACTGGAGGACCGATTCGTTGTGAGTTTGCTTCGCTCTTGGGAGCTCTTACGGCGTGGCCTAGAGCAGAGACAACCGACATGCACGGAGGAGCGCCTACGACAGTCCCTCGTCTAGAACCCCATGGTTAGCACTCAGAGAGGCCACCTGGTTGGGAGTAGGCCTCATGTTTCATGGGGTCCCATGGCAGCAGGTCCAGCGCGCTCTCTAGGTGACTGGCTAGAGTTCACAGGTTTGTCAGAGGAGGTGCAGGGTGTCCAGCTACAGGGCATGAGAGGGGTTCAGAGCATGTATCAGGACATCTCAGAGTCAGTTCCAGCTGAGTGGCTCACGCCTCTCGAGCCAGTAGCACCCCGATGGATGGGAGCCTTCACACGACTGGAGGTCTCATCTCAGTCAGGGCTTGTTCAGAGACTGTCCCAGCCCTGTTCTTTGAGCTTCAGGGTGGGGGACGATTACAGCGAGTTACAGTAGAGGCCCCGCAGGTAGCAGAGTGCTGTTTCCAGAGGATCCGAGTTGTGGGCATCTGTGGGAGGACTTGCGTCATAGACCCTGACCCAGCAACTCTCGAGACAGGACACTGGAGGCTATGGGCTTGGGAGTGTTGTCCACTAGCACGAGTACAGTGGGATCCTGGTGAGTGGCTATGGTGGGACCCCTTCTCTTCTGCAGACCGCCCAAGAGTCCCTTTCTTTCAGTACACTGTTCGGCTTGAACGTCATATACTTGCAGCGCAGAGAGAGGCCCACCCCGCTGCAGCACGTCATTGGCAGGAGGAGGGTCTCACAGTTGAGTTCTTGGCAACTTTTTGGCAGAGGCTGTGGGACTCCAGACAGCCGAGGCGCGTCACTTTGTTCCAGTGGTTGGTTGCACACAGAGCCACAGCAGTAGGGAGCTGGCTTGTGCATAGTGGTCTCTCGGCCGCATGTACAGCCTGTGACCAGTTGGTGGAGAGTCAGCGACACTGTCTTTGGGACTGTCCTTCGGCCCCGCAGGTGTGGCTACGAGTTCTTCGGCTGATGCCTGCCCTCTCCGCGGCTCGACAGTACACTTGGGGGGCAGCGGCTTGGTCCACCCTCACGGGCCCGGCACTACAGTTTGAGCTATCTTCCACCAGTAGGATGATAGTGATACAGGGGGGGCGACCTGCACTCCAGCCTGCTACAGACCTTACTCCACAGGAGTGGTGCAGTGAGAGAGAGGAGTGCTGGGAGCTCATCAGCGGCCTAGCTCTTTGGTTCATCTGGCGGGCCCGTTGTTTCCGCATCTTTGAGGCTCGCCCTGTGCCACCAGCAGAGACTGTTCGTGACTTTTGGCTAGAGCTGATCCATACTCTCAGAGGACAGCTTGAGGGACTACAGGGCAGCTCCGACCGCATGCGGGAGCGCCGCGAGGCTTTCCTTCGACTCTGGCGCCCTGGGCCTTTCTACACCATGGTCCAGGGGGTGCTCAGATGGCACTACTGTCCACCTGTGTGGCTCTTCCCTCCTCCCATTTCTTGATCTAGCCCCATTGTATATATGCTGTTTTTTCATTGGGAGAGTCTCCCCATCATGCTTGTTGTAGCCCTCTCTTGCAGAGGTGGATGTAGCCCTATGGGCAGTTTTCATTAACTAATAGAAGGATCTTTTTCTTGGAAAAAAAAAAATATAAAGAAATACCGAAAGGGGCGCCAAGGTTTGGGGCCAATACTCTCTGGGGTGGAATTCCGCCACTCCATGTCGTATGTCGTCTCTCTCTCTCAGTTCAGTTGTTATTGAAGTGCTAAAAGTTTGTTCAGTCTGTTCTTTTTCTATTGGCACGTGGTGCCTGCCTTGTGACAGTGGTATCAGAGCATCAGGTGTGCTTTTCTGAAAGCATACCGGTCCTACAAGAGAGCAGACATAGCTATTGGAATTTTATTTGAGGGATTATTGGAATTTTATTGGAGGGATCTTGTTAGCCACTCCCACCCTTACTTCATCGCGCATCGGGCGCGCTCCCGTCTTCACCGCTCATGTCTTACAGGGCATAAGCCAATTAAGATCACTTGCAAGAGAAGGACCCAAGATTTGTTTCAAGTCATTGTTTTTTTTCTCAGAAGCGGTGCCATACAGATGTTGATGTCTACAGCTACCAAGCAGCATACTCCAAGTACTTGGCAAGCTTTCAAGAAAATTTTTGCCCGAAGTTATATGGTAAGTGACATCTTCCTTCAGAGTGCAACTTCTGGCAGATTGGGGTATCCTGAAATGCTTGCCATGGAAACCCTAGCAGATTATATCTTGAAATTTCTCGACATCTCTCAGTAGATGTCTCTTCTCGAGTTGATAACCTTGGAGGTTCGGTGTGATTGCTATCTTGGGACTACCATCGCCGCCAAAGAAACACTTTGTCCAAGAGCTGATGGACCATGCTGTGCTCGGCTACGACCTTATGGAATGAACCTAACCCTAATTTTGGTGCAGGTTTAAGGATGGAAAGTCAGTCGACTTTTTGAGCTCGACTGATGTCGAGATTGCTTTTTAAGTTTGAAATCTGTTTCAGAACTTGTTTGGTGATCCTGTTTGAAATTTGTTTGAAATGGATGGTATCTATTTTGAACCTGTTTTGGTGCCGATTTGAACTGTTTGACTCTGGTTTGATACTGGTTTCAATGATTGGTGATTTTACTCCCGGGTGGAGAAGTGAGAAATATGTTTTGGTATTGTTTGAACCTCGGAACGACGCAGGCCGATGCCTGGGGAGCGTTTCGTTGTATGTTTGAAAACCTCCAAACGACGTAGGCCGATGCCTGGGGAGCGTTTGGTTGTATGCTTGTAAAATAATTGTTGTTGTGACTCCTAGCCCGGACCTGGATGGTTATGCGGGAGGAGTATTAAGAAGTCTGAGCAATGGTTACTCTCAGCACCTCCAAACGACACAGGCTGCGGTCTGGGGAGCGTTTGGTTGTAAAAGGCCTCTATCTCCCGGCCCGGACCTTTTTAGGTTATGCGGGAGGAGTGATGAGGGAGTCGTTGAATATCTCCCGGCCCCGACCTTGCTAGGTTATGCGGGAGGAGTGTTCATCGGCGGCTTTATGTTTCTATGTCTTGTAACATGCATATGTGAGCATTTGTGTTGCATTGTGATGTGCCAACCACTGAATATTCCTAATTGGATGAGATTGCCTGGGTATGTAATTTTAGTGCATCAAGACACCCGTGGAAGATCAGTACGGTTTGGGTGTGATGGCTAATTTTACTACGCCGGAATATGAAGAATTCCGATCTGGAGGAAAGGAGAAGCTAACTCCTTGATCAAAGCAGCCGATAGGAGCAGCTAACTCCTTGATCAAAAGAGCAGAAAGGAGAAGCTAACTCCTTAATAAAAAGAGCAAACTGATTGTCCCTCGGAATGACCCTCGGAAATTTTTGAGCTAACTTGAGTTGTTTTGCAGATATGCTGTAATCGCGGACGATTACTCTCTTTCAAGAAGGGGAGATGTAATAAACTGCTGACGTGTCAAAGCCTACAGAATGGAGCCAACTTACAGATGATGTGGTTCCCCGAGAGCAGAAACCCTAACACTAATTTTTGCCAGAAACCCTAACTCCTGAAACCCTAACCCTAAAACCTGTAAACCCTAATTCTGGAAACCCTAACCCTAAAACCTGCAAACCCTAATTATAGAAACCCTAACAAGAACAAGCAACAGAAGAAGAAGTCCTACCAACTTATGGGGACCCCGTCCGATGGGGCCCCAAGTGACATAAAGGCATTAAAAATAAAGCAGAACATGCTCAAAAAAAGACTTGCACATCAAAATATGATGATGTGGCACCTGTACGGACGTCTCGGAATTCGCGACGGATATTTAGGGAAATCCCGAAATTTTAGGAAAGTGATTTTTTGGGGTCAGCTTTTCATATTTGATGCTTGTAGGCTTTGGGCCTTTAAATATGAGCCTTTGGGGCCCTCTGGCACTTTTTAGCGCGCAGATTGCAGAGCAGGTGCTCCCTGGCTATTGTACTTTGTGAATCGACAGTAATATAAAGAAATACCGAAAGGGGTGCCAAGGTTTGGGGCCAATACTCTCTGGGGTGGAATTCCGCCACTCCATGTCGTGTGTCGTCTCTCTCTCAGTTCAGTTGTTATTGAAGTGCTAAAAGTCTGTTCAGACTGTTCTTTTTCTATTGGCACGTGGTGCCCGCCTTGTGACAGGGCGCCAGTCTTTGGGGCCAATATCTCTTGGCACGGAACTACGTCGGGCCATGTCGACTCTCTTTGTAAGGTGCAGCGGAATGAATGTTTCAACTTTGCTTAAGACGAGTGCTCTGAACTATGCTCAAGGTTCCTTTTGTCCTTATGGAAGGGAGAGCCTTCCGTTCTTAATGAGAGAGTGCAATGATCACAAACAAGTGAATGGACACTGTGCGTGCAAGTGTATGAGACTGAGAGATAGAGAGAGAAGAGAAATACGACACCAGAGACTTAATATCCTCATCCGAAGGCCCCACTCTCGTCGGCGAGAGTGGTCTACTATTGATTGCACAAATCTCCACAATGCTTGGACTAGCTAACGATGTCGACAACGATGAAGATGACGACGAGACTGGCTGAAATCTGAAAGGCTAATGGCTGAAATCTGCAAATCTTGTATCTGCTGAATTCTGACTCTATGTCGATGACGACGCGCTGAAAACGCAGATGCTGAAATCTCTGTTTTCCGGGCTGAAACTATAAACCTTGCGGAAACTGACCGTGCGGCGAGGAACTACTGCGAGAAGGTGAGATCTGCGAGGTTTGGGACTTGATCTTCGGTGTCTAAGGGCTGAAAACTGAAAACACTGATGGTTCTTGAGTTTCCGTCGCGGAGAATCTGCAAAACACTAGGGTGTGAAGCAGATGCAAAAATGCTAGGGCTGAAAATCTGCAAATCTGTCGCCGGTTGTCTTGCTAGGCAAAACGTTAGGTTGATCTACTGTTCTATTGCAAAAATGCTAAGGCTCTTGCTGTCTTGTGGTAGCCGAGGCTGATCTGCTGAGCAAAAACGCCAAGCTAGTCTTGATGAAAAACGCTAGGGCTAGGGGAGTCTGCTCGGAGGAAAAAACGCCACCAAGGGAGGTTCTTGCTGAGAAGTTGCCTGTTGAGCACTGGTGCTCCTGCTGCCTCTTTTGTCAATTAGTGCTAGCCTAGGTTTGCTTATATACAAACTTACTCAATTTGCCTTACCTACTTTCCAATAGAAGTCACTTAAAAATAATAAGTGAAAAATGTCAAAAATAGGGAAAATAGGCGAAATGCACTGGAAAATTCCCTGAAGGATTCTGATGGATTCTGATGGGAATGCTTATGATCATGCTGTGTGCAACCAAAGGATATGCATCTACACTAAGTGACTGGGCATGCACGATCTACGAATAGACTCACAAAAGTGCCAGATCACTTCTAAATCTAGACTGACTGGACTGACTAAACCCTTGTCTTGCTGTATCTTGTTGTTAGGTGCAGCGGAATGAATGTTGTATTTTCTCAAGATTAGTGATCTTTATTGCTCAAGGTTCCTTTTAGTTCTTTAGGGAAAGAGAGAGCTTTCCGTCTTGTAGAGTGCCGTGGTCGCAAACAAAGTGAGTGGATATTGTGCGTGCAAGTGAATGAGACTGAGAGAAGGAGAGAGAAGAGATACGACACCCGAGAGGTTGTAAAACCCTCCTCCGAAGGCCCCACTCTCGTCGGCAAGAGTGGTCTACTTTGATTGCACAAAGGTGTACAATGCGTATGCAATGGACTGAATGCAAAGAGACTATGCCGATGACGACGGCAACTTGATGGCTGAAATCTGAGTTCTTCTATTCGCTGAATTTCAGGACTGTTTTGGTGGCTGAAAATGCCTGTTTTGGCTGCGTTTTCTTGGGCTAAAGATGGGGGAACTTTTGCAACCAATCTGGGATGTATCTGTTACCTTGCTAAAGGCTGAAAATGCTGTGTATCTGCGCTCGGCAGGTTGGGGCTGAAAGTCAAAACGCTGCAACGCCAGCAAAAACGCTAGCTTGGCTGAAATTGCTGATGTCGAAACGCTGATTCTGCTGATGCTTTGCAATCCCAAAGACGCTGGCTTTGGGGGCTGCCTGAAGGGGGAACAAACGCGAGAAAGGGGGGCTTGAAAGCGATGGCTAATGTTGGGAAAATGCTGAGGATGGGAACTTGCCCTACGAGGATGGGGATCCAAAAACACTGGGGGTGCTGGGAGGTACTGCTGAGAAGTTGCCTGTTGAGCGGGAAGCTCCTACTGCCTCTTCTGCTAGAAAGTGTGAACTTTGGTTTGCTTATATATTAACTTAGCAAAATTTCCCGACCTACTTTTGTTGGAAAGTCGCTTAAAAATGATAAGTGAAAATCCCAATAAATAGGAAAATAGGCTAAATGCACTGGAAAATTCCCCTAACTGATGCTACTGGATTCTGATCGATGATCATGCTGTGTGCAACCGGACGATATGCATCTATGCTAAGTGATTGGGCTTGCACGGTCAACGAATAGACTCACAAAAGTGCCAGATCACTGCTATTCTAAAATGATCGGACTGACTGAACCCTGCTGTGGTGTAGCTTGTCCACGGACACATAGCGTTGGGATGTGTCACGTGACATCCCCTCCTTTTCAAAGTGAGGTATTGGTACCGAACTGTATGGCGTCGAGGGAGATCGCCAACAGCATCCGGAATCCTGGAAGGGACTCTTCGCCGGCCCACTCTGCTGTGTGGGTCGTGCGGTACTTGAACTTCATAAAGGTCTGCAACGCTTGCTTCTTTGGGCCGCGCCGAAAGCGACACAAAGTCTTCTGAATCTCCTTTCTTGCTTCAACTTCGTGTAGAGTTCTGCTTCTTTCGTCTTCAAGAATCTCCATGGCTGAAAATTCCTGAAACTATAGCCAACACAAAACCATGAACATACCTATTCCATGTAAAGTGAACGAAAAAAATCTTGTCTTCTCTAAAGACTGTGTATGCAATATAGATGAACATAGAGACGGAGTGACAACCGTTCATCAAACACATGCAAACAATGAGATCGAATCTTTTCTGTTTGATCGAAATCAATCAACTGTGGCAAATCACAATGGAAATGCCCATGCTTGGTGCTCATACTATCATGTGCTCTTTCGGAAACTGTGTCATGCTAAGGAAGAGACATGGAATGTGACTTCCTTACATACAAACTTTTCAGCTTTTCATGAACAATCCGCATACATTCGTGCTCATCCATGAGAGAAACGTGCTCAACATACAGTATGTCATGCCTAGGAAAAGGGATCACATAACGATGCTGACTAAAATACAGGAAACCGTCACGAATGAAACACTCGAACAATGCGTGCGTATTAATCATGTGAACACACAATACTTCCTGTGATGGTTCCTTGGACCAAGGCTCGATAGCCAAGATCTCTTCTTCGGGATCTATCGAATCTTCTGGTGGGGGATCTGTGGACCTCGACTCGAAAGCCAAGATCGATTCTTGGTGATTGATCGAATCTACAACGAGGTTAGCTTCGCTAGAAAAAGCATCAACTAACACATCATCCTTGTAAACAATCACATCATCTTCATGCAATTCATCATGCTTGTGAGAAATCACATCTTGATCATGCAAATCATCATGCTTGTCATTGTCATCCAAATCATTATGCAAATCATTGGCATCCAAATCACCATGCTTATCATTGTCATTCAAATCATCATGCAAATCATTATCATTCAATTCATCATGCTTCTCATCATGCAATTCCTGTGTGTCATGCTGTGGAGAAGAAGAGACTGAGAGAGTCTCCTTTTTCCGATTCTGTTGCATCTGTGCCTGAGCTTGAGAAAAGAGTCACAATAACTCTTGCATTTGAGCTTTGTTCTTGCAATAAAATTATGCTTCTATGGCTGCCCTTCGTTCTCGGTACTTGAGCTCGATGGCTGCCATATCTTCTTCGTAGGCTTTTCTTTTTGCTTCTCTTTCTTGGTCCAACTCCTCCATAGAAGTTAGTGCAATCTTTGTCGTAGATGGGGAAGGGTCGGAAAAACCTCCTGGTGGAGAAAATTCTTCTTCGCCTCTCTCATGCTCATCACTTCCAAGCGAAGTATCCAATCCGCTTCGAGTGATGATCATTCTGCAATCGTGGGTTCTTGTGTTCTTAAGTCCACGAGGGACTTGGGTTCTTGCGGGTCTTGGGTTCTTAAGTTCACGAGGAACTTGGGTTCTTGGGGATCTTGAGGTTCTTGAGGTCCTTGACTCATGAGAATCTTGGGTTCTTGAGGTTCTTGAGGTTTCCTTTCGCTTGCAAATCGCGTTGGAGAAGGATCTTCTCTTCACCCGAGTTCTACTCCCTTCTGTGGGGGCACCCCTTGGCGGCCTTGTGCTCACACCAAGGTTGCTTTTTCCCACCTCACGTCGATTGGCCGGCCGCTAAGTGCACGGTCCGCTCTCAATGAGTGAAAAGAGACACAAGGGGAGGCTGGACAAGCCCTTCTTTCTTGGGATTCCTGTCACTCTTCAACAAAACACGATTAGGAATAGCCACGCCCAAGAAAACTTGGGTTTGTGCGATCGCAACAAGCAAAAAAAATTCTTGTGGTTCTTTCCTTGAGTAATGCAGAACACTTCCAAAGCTCTGATACCAATGTAAGGTGCAGCGGAATGAATGTTGTATTTTCTCAAGATTAGTGATCTTTATTGCTCAAGGTTCCTTTTAGTTCTTTAGGGAAAGAGAGAGCTTTCCGTCTTGTAGAGTGCCGTGGTCGCGAACAAAGTGAGTGGATATTGTGCGTGCAAGTGAATGAGACTGAGAGTAGGAGAGAGAAGAGATACGACACCCGAGAGGTTGTAAAACCCTCCTCCGAAGGCCCCACTCTCGTCCGTGAGAGTGGTCTACTTTGATTGCACAAAGGTGTACAATGCGTATGCAATGGACTGAATGCAAAGAGACTATGCCGATGACGACGGCGACTTGATGGCTGAAATCTGAGTTCTTCTATTCGCTGAATTTCGGGACTGTTTTGGTGGCTGAAAATGACTGTTTTGGCTGCGTTTTCTTGGGCTAAAGATGGGGGAACTTCTGCAACCAATCTGGGATGTATCTGCTACCTTGCTAAAGGCTGAAAATGCTGTGTATCTGTGCTCGGCAGGTTGGGGCTGAAAGTCAAAACGCTGCAATGCCAGCAAAAACGCTAGCTTGGCTGAAATTGCTGATGTCGAAACGCTGATTCTGCTGATGCTTTGCAATCCCAAAGACGCTGGCTTTGGGGGTTACCTGAAGGGGGAACAAACGCGAGAAAGGGGGGCTTGATGGCGATGGATGATGTTGGGAAAACGCTGAGGATGGGAACTTGCCCGGCGAGGATGGGGATCCAAAAACACTGGGGGTGCTGGGGGGTACTACTGAGAAGTTGCCTGTTGAGCGGGAAGCTCCTGCTGCCTCTTCTGCTAGAAAGTGTGAACTTTGGTTTGCTTATATATTAACTTAGCAAAATTGCCCGACCTACTTTTGTTGGAAAGTCGCTTAAAAATAATAAGTGAAAATCCCAATAAATAGGAAAATAGGCTAAATGCACTGGAAAATTCCCCTAACTGATGCTATTGGTTCTGATGGGAATTCCGATGATCATGCTGTGTGCAACCGGAGGATATGCATCGATGCTAAGATACTGGGCATGCACGGTCTACGAATAGACTCACGAGTACCAGATCACTACTATTCTAAACTGATCGGACTGACTAGATCACTGCTATTCTAAACTGATCGGACTGACTGAACCCTGCTGTGGTGTAGCTTGTCCACGGACACATAGGGTTGGGATGTGTCACGTGACACTTGTCCACGGACACATAGGGTTATATGTGTCACGTGACATCCCCTCCTTTTCAAAGTGAGGTACTGGTACCGAATTGTATGGCGTCGAGGTAGATCGCCAATAGCATCCGTAATCCTGGAAGGGACTCTTCGCCGACCCACTTTGATGTGTGGGTCATGCGGTACTTGAATTTCATAAAGGTCTGCGAAACTTGCTTCTTTGGGCCGCGCCGAAAGCGACACAAAGTCTTCTGTGGATCCTTCGATGCTTCAACTTCGTCGAGAGTCATGCTTCTTTCTTCTTCAAGAATCTCCATGGCTGAAAATTCCTGAAACCATTTCCAACACAAAACCATGAACACACCGATTCCATGTAAAGTGAGTGGAAAAAATCTTGTCTTCCTCAAAGACTGTGCATGCAATGTAGATGAACAAAGAGACGGAGTGCTAAACAGTTCACCACATACACGCAAACAATGAGATCGAATCTTTTTCTGATGACCTAGAGCAATCAACTGTGGCAATTCACAACGGAAATGCCCATGCTTCGTGCTCATACTTTCATGTGCTCGTTCTACCATTGTGTCATGCCAATGAAGAGACATGGAATGTGACTTCCTTGAATGCATACTTTTCAGCTTTTTATGAAAAATCCGCATACATTCGTGCTCATTCATGAGTGAAACGTGCTCAACGTACAATATGTCATGCCTAGGAAAAGGGATCACATAAAGATGCTGACTAAAATACAAGAAACGATCACGAATGAAACACTCGAACAATGCGTGCGTATCAATCATGCGAACCCATAATACTTCTTGTGAGGGTTCTTTGGATCTACGCTCGAGAGCCAAGATCGATCCTTCTTGAGGGGGTTCTTTGGACCTAGGCTCGAGAGCCAAGATCGATCCTTTGTGATTGATCGAATCTGCAACGAGGTTAGCTTCGCTAGAAAAAGCATCCACTAACTCATCATCCTTGTAAACAATCACATCATCTTCATGCAAATCATCATGCTCATGAGAAATCACATCTTGATCATGCAAATCATCATGCTTGTCTTTATTATCCAAATCATCATGCTGATCATTGTCAATCAAATCATCATCATGCAAATCATTGTCATTCAAATCATCATGCTGCTCACAATCATGCAAATCCTGTGTGTCATGCTTTGGAGAAGAAGAGACTGAGAGAGTCTCCGTCTCCTGAATCTCTTGCATCTGTGCCAACACTTGAGAAAAGAGTTGCAAGAACTCTTGTATGTGTCGTTCGCGCTGTTCTTGCCTTGCCTTTCTTTCAGCTTCTCTTTCTGCTTTGTCTTCTACGTGCCTGGGATCCATTTCTGCTTTTATTTCTGCGTGTCTGCGATTCATTTCTGCTATTCTTTATGCATTTCTTGCTTCGCATTCTAAGTTCCTTTCCATAAACATCAGCTCCAAAGTCTCCATAGGAGTTAGTGCAATCCTTGATGTAGATGGGAAAGGGGGAGGGTCGGAAAAACCTCCTGGTGAGGAAAATCTTCTTCGCCTCTCTCATGCTCATCACCTCTATGCGAAGTATCCATTCCGCTTCGAGTGATGACCATTCTGAAGTCGTGGGTTCTCAAGTTCACGAGGAACTTGGGTTCTTGGGTTCTTGAGGGTCTTGGGGTCTTGAGGTTCTTGAGGTTCTTGAGGGTCTTGAGGTTTTCTTTCGCTTGCAAACCGCGTTTGAGAAGGATCTTCTCTTCACCTGAGTTCTACTCCTTTCCGTGGGCGCACCCCTTAGCGGCCTTGCGCTCACACCAAGGTTGCTTTTTCCCACCTCACGTCGATTGGCCGGCCGCTAAGTGCACGGTCCGCTCTCAATGAGTGAAACGAGACACAAGGGAAGGCTGGTTAAGCCCTTCTTTCCTGGGATTCCTGTCACTCTTCAAAAACACGATTAGGAATCGACACGCCCAAGCAAACTTAGGTTCGTGCGATCGCAACAAGCAAAAAAATTTCTTGTGATTCTTGTGGTTCTTTCCTTGAGTGATACAGAACACTGCCAAAGCTCTGATACCAATGTTAGCTGCAGCGGAATGAATGTTTCAACTTTGCTTAAGATGAGTGCTCCGAACTGTGCTCAAGGTTCCTTTTGTCCTTATGGAAGGGAGAGCCTTCCGTTCTTAATGAGAGAGTGCAATGATCACAAACAAGTGAATGGACACTGTGCAAGTGTATGAGACCGAGAGATAGAGAGAGAAGAGAAATACGACAGCAGAGACGTTGTAATACCCTCCTCCGAAGGCCCCACTCTCG
Source organism: Adiantum capillus-veneris (assembly GCF_014529385.1). Classification (NCBI taxonomy): domain Eukaryota; kingdom Viridiplantae; phylum Streptophyta; class Polypodiopsida; order Polypodiales; family Pteridaceae; genus Adiantum; species Adiantum capillus-veneris. Next base: position 25,876,155 of record NC_140952.1, on the reverse strand, counting down.
TCGGCGAGAGTGGTCTACTATTGATTGCACAAATCTCCACAATGCTTGGACTTGCCGACGATGAGGATGACGACGAGATGGGCTGAAATCTGTAAATCTTGTATCTGCTGAATTCTGACTCTGTGTCGATGACGACAATGCGACGACGACGCGCTGAAAACGCAGATGCTGAAATCTGCGTTTTCCAGGCTGAAACTGTAAACCTTGCGGAAACTGACCGTGCGGCGAGGAACTGCTGCGAGAAGGTGAGATCTGCGAGGTTTGGGACTTGATCTGCGGTGTCTAAGGGTTGAAAACTGAAAACGCTGATGGTTCTTGAGTTTCCGTCGCGGAGAATCTGCAAAACACTAGGGTATGAAGCAGATGCAAAAACGCTAGGGCTGAAAATCTGCAAATCTGTCACTGGTTGTCTTGCTAGGCAAAACGCTAGGCTGATCTGCTGAGCAAAAACGCCAGGCTAGGGGAGTCTGCTTGGAGGAGAAAACGCCCCCAAGGGAGGTTCTTGCTAAGAAGTTGCCTGTTGAGCACTGGTGCTCTTGCTGCCTCTTTTGCCAATTAGTGCTAACCTAGGTTTGCTTATATACAAACTTACTCAATTTGCCCTACCTACTTTCCAATAGAAGTCACTTAAAAATAATAAGTGAAAAATGTCAAAAATAGGAAAAATAGGCGAAATGCACTGGAAAATTCCCTTGAAGGATTCTGATGGGAATGCTTATGATCATGCTGTGTGCAACTAGAGGATATGCATCTACACTAAGTGACTGGGCATGCCGGTACTCTGTCCTTTGCACTCCCACGCGGAAACGTGCCAGAGACTGAGCCCATGGCACATATTTAAAGGCCCTTGGCCTTGAAAAGCAGTTACATGAAAAGCATCAAACTCTAAAAGCATATGGTCCCAAAAGTTGACGCTAAAAGCTGCCAGCACGTTTCACGGATATCCGTACAACTTCCATGTTATCAGTGTACAACACGAAAATCCATATAGGTGCCACGTCAGCACTACCAGCACAATTTGTGGGCTGTCCGTACAGGCCGGCCACGTCATCTTCCGCTTGCATGCCAGTCTTTTGAGTGTGGTTCTGCTTTATTTAATACGTTTGTGTCACTTGAGCCCCATCGGACGGGGTGGGAACTTCTTTAAAATTAGGCCACTTGGCAACTCTTCGTAAAACTTCTTTTGCTGCTTCTTTTTCTCTTGCTAATGCTGCTTCTTTTGCAGCTGCTTCTTAGGCTTTAGGCCCCTCGGTCGGGATTTGCAGGTTGGCTCTGTTCTTCAATGACTTGACACATCATTAGTTTGTAACACCACAACAGTTAACTTTTCTACCAAGCAAGCCAATCCTATCATTGGAAAGATTTGTATCATGAAGGACAACCAAAATCAATGTGACCATCCTGCCATGTCATGGAGAACATCATGCCATGAATGTTTGGACGAGAAATGGTTGTCACCGAACAAACAAATGACCTGGCAGACCAGCTGACGTGATGTCACATGCACATCTAACCCTATGTGCATCCTTGGACATGTTCTAGCACCCTTGTGAACCTGTACTGTCATGTGCATGTCCAAGCACTTAGATCAGTTGCATACCTCTGCACATGAGCGAAGCCAATGTTTGCTAGGTGTAGGCATTGGGGAGTGGGAGTGTTCCCATACAATAGCATTAGCACATGGCCTAGGTAGTTCAACGCATACAAAGCACCTCTAATTATGAGTTCTTCAACTTATTAATAAGTGACATAATGGTATTGTTACACCAAGTCATGGAGTTTTCTAGAGCCTTCCCCGACCCAGCATGTTATTCCTATATAAATGATCCTAGGGGTCACCCTTTGAAGAAGTCAAAAGTCAAGTCGGTACTCCTTGGGCAGCCAACCCATAGTACCCAAGCCTCTAGTGTTTTGCTAGGCAATATCCTCACCTTCAGCCTTCAGCCTGGTGTTCTTACCACCCAGCATCAAGTCATCCCAGATCAGCCATCAGTGTTTTCAGCCAGCCCAAGCGCCAACAGATCAGCATTGGTTCATCAACCAGCCTAGCGTTTTTGCTACAGATCATCGTCAGCACCCTCAACATCAGCCTAGCGTTTTTGCTACAGACTTCATCACCATCATCGTCAGCACCCTCAACATCAGCCATAGCAGATCGGCCCTCGTTGCAATCGCAGATCCAAGACACATTCCCTAGTGTTTTGCGTTTTCAGCCTTAGCCTCGCAAATCCAAGCATTTGCCGCAAGATTCCATCAGCATCTCAACATCTAGGTCCATTGTATTAGCATTTGTGCAATCTAAAGTAAATACCTCTAGCCATAGAGAGCAGGGCCCTTGGAGGGGGGCTTTGGGACCCCATCAGTGTTAAGTCTCTTCTCTCTCTCTCTCTCTCACACACACACAAAACCTTCACTCACAATATCATTCTCTCTTCTCTCGCTCGTCTATTGCACATCTCTCTCACGAAGTAAAAGAAACCTTTAGTACGCATTGAGCACTCATCCTAAGTTATCACCATAAATCACTTCAATTGCACATCACATGTATGCAAGACGTGCAAGTTGCATACCCTCTGATTGCACATGAGCACCGCCATTGTCTGGTGTGTTTCCATTTAGTCATAGAGTATCTGGCCTAGGTAGTTTATCGCATACGAAGCACCTCTTATTAAGAGTTATTTACTTATTGATAAGTGACCTCTGCATTTATCATTCAAGCCAAGTCGTGGGATTCTTAATTGGCGTTGCACTATCTCACCTACATATTATATAAAGGGGTCACCGACTCACCACTTCATATGGGCAGCTAACGTCCAACCCAAGCAGATCAGCTCTCTAGCGTTTTTGCTAGCAACAATACCTCCACCAATACCCCTAGCATTTCCATCATCAGCAGTCATCAGCGTTTTTCAGCCATCACCATCAATACTAGCAACTTCAGCCTGGCACTTTTGATACCATCATCGCCAGCATCATTCCACAACAACAAATCCCTAGAGTTTTGCAACAGCATATCGACCTTCAGATTTAAAGCCATAACCCACATCGAGTTTGCAGATCCAAGTCAAGTTCACTACCATTTTCAGTTTTCAGCCCTTCGCCTTGCAAATCCAAGCATCTACCGTAAGATCGTGTTAGCATCTAGATCCATTGTGTCAACATCTGTGCAATCTAAAGCAAATGCCTCTCTAGCAATAGAGAGGGGGGGCCCTTGGAGGGGGGTTTGGGACCCCATCTGGTCTCTCTCTCTCTCTCTCTCTCTCTCTCTCTCTCTCTCTCTCTCTCTCTCTCTATTTGAGGAGAGGAGTAAGAAAAAGAAGGAGATCTCTCATGAAGAAAATGTGTCGGAGAAGGATACAAGTCCCTCGAGTAAATAGGAATGTGCGGCCTATGAGGCCGAGTTACAATTGAAAGTATGCTTTTGGAATTGCAATGGATATCCGTGGAATGCGGGGGTTGGCATTGATGAACTAACAAGCAAAGCCGATGTTGTAAGAAGAAGAAGTGCTTGCCAAGTCTTTGGAGTGTGCGGCATGGCACTGCCTATGAGAAAAAACAACGGCTTGAAAAAAAAATCCTTGATCCTTCTTTGCAAATGATCTTTATGACTTATGCCCTGTAAGACAGAGCGATAAAGACGGGAGTGCGTCCGATGCGCGATGAAATAAGGGCGGGAGTGGCTAATAAGTCCTGGGTCGGGACACAGATTCTTTCACAATAAAATCACTGTAAAACTTGGAAGCGCCATCTTGCTCCGTCTGCTCTTTGGTAGAACCAGTATGCTTTCAAAAAAGCACACGCTTGAAGCTTTGATACCACTATTACGGGAGACGGGCACCACGTGCCAACAGAAAAGAACAGACTGAACAACTTTATGCACTTCAAAGAACAACTTAACTGAAAAGATGCTATAGATCAACAGAATTTTGTGCTTTGAAAAAGGACATGAGTCGGGGCTGAAGAGGGTAGGTTACGCCCAAGACTAGAATTATTCCTACACACAGAAGAGGGGTTACATAGGATACAGACAGAGATTGAAGACAGAGAGTGAAGGAGAGGGTTTATCCAATTCTAGAATCAAGCCCATTGAACGCAACAGAGTCAGCAAAAGGAGAGCTGTATAAGGAGAGGGTGTATGAGATAGGATGAAAAAGAACAGCATGGATGTCGAAGATAGTGATCCAGAAGTTATTTAAGGGTAAAGGAGTCGGCGAAGATCAACACTTGATTTTAGACCGTTGATCGTCAGCTTAAGCATGATAGCATTTGATCCTAGATCCATTGACTAAAGGCAGCGAAACTCCTTCGAGGGTGGCTAATTGTACAGCTCCGTGGGGTAGAATCTCCATGACCTTATATGGTCCTTGCCATGCTGGGACCAACTTCTTTGCTTACAGTGCTCCTTGCGTTATTTGCGGCTTTCTGAGATGGCGATCATGTCAGGCTTTGCGACGAAGCTGCGCTGCTTCCAGAGCCAGAGAAGCCAAACTTCGGCTTTCATCCAAAAGGAAAAGATGAGAGACAGATGCCGACCCCAAATCTCCATTGACACGCAGACTGCTGACTTGCGGAGATCCTGAGTTGAATTCGAAGGGTGCTATCGCTTCCAAACCGAAAGCTAATTGAAATGGGGTGTGATTGGTTGTGGCTTTGAAAGAAGTTCGATATGCCCAAAGGGTGCCATGGATAGCTTGAGCCCAAGTCGAAGGATGAAGATGACATGCTTTCCGAAGGAGTGCTATCAGAACCTTATTAGTGTTCTCTACCTACCCGTTTACTCTAGGGTAATAGGAACAAGATTTTCGGTGAAAAATCTTGTAGTTGGCAAGCAAGGTTGAAATTGTTTTATTCACAAAGTGACTACCCCTATCACTGGTGATTTCCAAGGGACATCCAAACCTGCACAAAATATTTTCGTAGAGAAACTTGGCTACCGTAGTGCCAGTGCAGTCCCTTGTCGCCAGTACCTCTGCCCACTTTGTTGCATAATCTGTAGCCACCAAGAGATACTTCCGATTGCCGGGTTGGGCGGAGGGAGTAATTGGACCTACAAAATCAATGCCCCATCTCTCAAAGGACTGCCATGCCATAGAGACCTGCAGAGGACGGTTTGACTGCTTGCTTGGTTTAGGGCCACAGCACTGACATACGTCACATACTTTTACATAGGCAATTGCATCCCGAAAAATGTAGGGCCACCATAAGCACACTGGAGAATCTTCTGGGCACTAATATGACCAGGGTAATGGCCACCAGTGGGACCACTGTGGACATCCTCCAAAATATACTCGAGTTCATGAGGGGAGACACACCGCCTCAGAACACCATCCTGTCCTAACTTGTATAGCTGGCCCCCAATCAGAGTGAATGGCCTAGACTTCAACAACAATTGTCTCTTCTGCAGTGGAGAAGCGTTCTCTGGGTACACGCTAGCAGAAATCAGATGCAATACATCGCCGTACCATTCCGGAATGGTATCCACCTTAAAGAGACTGCTATCAGGGAAGTCGTCAGCAACCCTCGTTGCTTCTTCACCCGTGTGAATGCGAGAGGTGGTCGGCAAGGACATGATGTTTGCCGGGCCTGCGTACCACTTCGAAATCAAATTCTTGAAATAAGAGTAGCCATCGCCATACTCGACCTGCAACTTGCGGCTTGTTGAGCAGATAGTGCAGGGCATGGTGATCAGTAATAACTGTGAAGTGGACCCCTAATAAATAATGCCGAAATTTTTGGAGAGCATACACAATAGCCAAACCTTCCCTTTCTGTGGTGCTATAGTTGCGCTCTGCCTTGGTGAGTAGACGACTTTGCATAGTGAACAAGGCGATCCAGGTTGTACTCCTTACTAGGCTGAGTCAGCATAGCCCCCACAGCCAGTTGATTGGCATCAGTATGCACATGAAAAGGAAGAGACCAATTTGGAGCCACTAGGATAGGCGCTTCAGTGAGGCATTTTTTGAGGTATGCAAAAGCTTCAGCCTTTGCATTCGACCATTGAAAGGGAACACTAGCACTGGTTAGGCGGGCTAGGGGTTGAACCACCTGTGTATACATGCGTATAAACCGGTGATGATAGCATGTATGGCCTACAAAGCTCTGCACCCCTTTTGGGCTGATGGGAGGTGGTAACTTTAAGATCGCCACGATTTTCTCTGGGTTAGGCGCTAAACCTTAGCAGACACCACATGGCCTAGAAGTGTGCCCTTGGTGACCAAAAAATGACATTTGTTAGGATTTAGCTTTAGGCGTGTCTCTCTGCATCTGAGGAAGACAACAGAGAGTTGAGCGAGGTGTTCCTTTAGATTTTCCACTGGGGTTGAACATTGAGCACCTGAGAACATCGAAAAATCATCCATGAAGATGCGAAGATGATCCGTAAGCAGAGGACAAAAGATGAGATATACTGCCCGATTGAAAGAAGGTGGAGCGTTTTTCAACCCAAAAGATATTCTAGTGTAAACAAAAAGACCCCAGGGAGTCACAAAAGCCGTTTTCAGTTGATCCCTTGGATGGATGCCCAACTGATTGTATCCACTAAATCCATCCATGAAACTGTACAATACATACCCTGCTACATCTTCAAGCACACGCTCAATGAAAGGTGTGGGGAAACCATCTGGGATAGTTATCTTATTCAGAGCGCGGTAATCTACGCACACACGGATTTTATTGGACTGCTTCTTAGGAGCTATCACCATGGGTGATAACCACTCAGAGTGCTCCACAGGTACAATGATCCCTGCCTCTTGCATTTTTTCTAACTCTGACTTGACCGCCTCAGCATACGTCAGGTTGAGCTTGTAAGCTCGGCCTCTTACAGGCTTAGCCCCTTCAACCAGAGGTATAGTGTGGACACCCAATTCTGGTGGGATCCCCTCCAAATCCTTGTAGGACCCGGCAAAAACATCTTTAAAAGAGTGTATAAAAGAGACTACCTGATTGAGTAACGCGGGATGCTCCCATAACCAAGCTGCTAAGAGTACGTGTTGAGGGTTGTAAGGATCTCCCAGGTTGACTTCTTTGACCGGGTCAGGAGGTGTAGCTGGAGAGGGTGCTTCCGAAGATGAGAAGTGAGCTGCCTCTTGCAGCTTAGAGACATCATGTGCTGGTGTTTGATCGATTGGAAACTTCGCATACTCTTCTTGTAACCATCTTGGTGGAAGCTCCTCGAAGGGTAAATCTTCAGACCCAGCCATAACATAGTGCTTTTGAAGGGGCGGGGCATCCGACCTGGGAGATGTTAGAGGAAGGGGGAGATCTCTGGAGAGTTTATGCAGAGGAGATTTCTTCCCCCTTCGGTGATGTGTTATAGGTTCCCCGAGGCCGAGGGCTTCCATCGGCGGGTCATTTGAAGCATGAGAATTGGTGGCTGACACACTTACTTCTTCGACTTGTCCACTGTCTGCTATAGGACTACTGTCTGCTGTAGGACTTTGAACATTTGTGTCCGCCTGAGGAGTTGGAAGCACAGATGAGTTTTGAATGGAGACCACATAGCATGGCATCGATGTGGTAGCTTCCAACCACTATAGCAGGTCCTCGTCAGACCCGTCAGGTGGGATGGGCTGCTCAGGGTCGGGGTTGGACTGTACTAACAATGAGCTATGATGAGCCACTGGATCCATCCCTCCTTCGAGCCGTATTGGTTGCATTTGGGAGCCAGGAGTATGTATCCACATGGCATCGTTTCCCCAATCATGAAGTTCCTTAGTATGCCGCAACCATGGTCTACCAATCAGCCAAACGAAATCCTCCCTCCACCTGAGGAAGACTGACCACCACAAAATCCAAGCTAAATGTGAAGTCTTGTACCCTCAAAGACACCTTCTCTACTATGCCCACAGGGTAGACTGTCCTCTGGTCTGCCAATGTAGCAGTGAATGGAGCAGGGTGGGTAGGCTGCAGACCTAAGGTCGACATGGTAAATTCTGGCATTAGATTGATTCCAGATGCACCATCCACTATGACGCCTGAGAATTGATACCCAAGAATAGATACAGTGAGACGAGGACTTTTGTAGTCGGTGAGGGGAGCAGCTGGATATGAAATCATGTAGGACTCCAAGGGCTGCACATGTAGGTGCCCGCCACTAGGCCCTGTACCAAGGTACAAAGATTAAATTATTGATAGTGTGTCACTTCTAAGGGTTTGCATCTAGCCGGAGCATCTCATAAAGGGACACTTGTTGAAAGGTGTTCTTAAAGATTGCTTCCGCTGTGGGCTTAGCTCCTACAATCTGGGCCTCCGAGAAACTTTGACCTGTTGCAAGTCAGCCACTGCTACCAGGAAGGCTCCATCAATGTCCGAAAGCATAGAGATTGGCCTATTCTTTTCACCACTTAAGGGTTGTATATTTTGATCAGGTAGCGGAAGTGATGGACGAGATGGTTTTGTTGGTAAGCTTAAACCAGGGCTGCTCTTTGTGCCCGAGTGAGCACGCCAGCGGGCTTTGCCACTTGTTGTGGTCGAACTGTATGTGTAGCAAGTGCTGGCTGAGGGGTGGTGTTGACTGTGATTAGATTGATCTTCGGGAATGTAAACTCTTGTTGGTTTTGATTCGGGCCTGAAGATGAGGATGTCCTTTGCTTGGGACAATCCTTACTGTAGTGGTCCTTAGACTCCGGACAATGTCTGCAAGGAGGAGACCCTTCAGGTAAAGGACACTTACTTTGGTGATGCCCACATTCGCCGTATCTGTAGCATGAGATTGGCCGATTAGACGGACGAAACGGGGGACGAGGTGGTCACTGCTCTTGTTGCTACATGAAGCTGGAGGCTGAGGTGTAGAAGCTTTGGGGACCTGAGGGAGTACTAGCATGATAAAAGCTTGGGGATGCAAAGTTGTTGTGCATACCTTGCTGCATAGGAGGTGTTGTCAGCAGAGGGGGCTACGGGTTTTGTGGCCATAGGGTGAGACGATGTTGGATGCAGGTGCTAGCCCTTGTTGGAGAGAAGGACCTCGACTTTGTTGTATTTGCCGCAATCCTTTGATATAGTAACAATCCTTATCTTTGTGCCCAGATTTTTCGCAGAAGTGGCAATAAGACCGAAGGGGACAGTCTTCTGGAGGATGTCCTGAAGGGCGACAAGAGCTGCACCATACCATAGCTTTAGTCTCCTGCTGAGACCAAAGCTCTTCTAGCTCTCTCTTGATTTGATCCAAAGCCTCAAGGTGCGATGGTTTCTCTTGTCTAAGAGAGATTGATTTCTCTTCTTGGAGAGCGCGTTGTAGTTTTAGGGCTTCAAGTTCCCTGCGCAAAGAAGTCAATGGATCAGGAGGACTACTTTCTGAGAACACAAAGGGAGTCTCCACGTGAGGGGAGTTGTTGAACAGCTTCCTGGCCCCCTCTATCCTAGTAGCAACTGCGATGAATTCCTCCAGAGCGGCGTCGGGTCGGAGGCTCTCTCGGAGTTTTTGCTGAGAGGTTTTGGGGAGCGCCTTCTCCACCCACTTCTTAACCATGAATTCACCGGGTTGCTCGGGAAGCTTGGCAACCAGAGACTTGGTTTTAGTCATAAGCTCTGCAAAAGTCTCCTCTGGCTGGAGCACCATGTTGGCCAACTCATCCAACACTTTCTCTTGGTAGTCACCTGGCCTGAAAGCTGCACAGAACTGTTGTCTTAAGGCTGCCCAAGTTGCAAAATGGTTCTTTGCAAACTGGCTGTACCATTTGTCTGCTAAGCCGTCCAAGGTGGATGGAAAAAGTACCAAATAAGCATCTTCTCTGTTAAGACCACGACCCCTACAGAGAGATACGAACCTCCTTGCACGGTCGTCATCATCTTCTGAAGAGAGTCCTTTGAAGGTGGGTTTACCTTGGACAACACACTAACCAACGCCTCCATGGCCCCTTGCTGAGCCTGTTGCTCAATAGCCTGCTGTAGCAAAATAGGAGAGAGCTTTACTGGAGAAGGTGATCTGGAAGATGTGGAATCGGATGAAGGAATGGGGGATGTCGTATGTGGAGGTATGGGTGATGAGGTTAATGGACTTCTACTAGATACCAAAGGTCATCTTCTGTTATAGTGCTTCAGAGGGCTCAGTAGTGCACTTTGATGCTCGACTTACCGCCTTGTATGTGTCATGCAGTGACCACCAATCCAACCAAGCTTTGGACAAGAAGACTGTAACTGTGGACTGAACAACCCAGGTCTAGACCAGGACAAGTGGGGATAGTGACTAGACCTCCTGGTCCAGGACCAGTGACTAGACCACCTAGCTGGCAGGATGAGGAGGACTGGACCAGGGGGAGGAGTAGACTAGAACCCGGGACAAGGATGAGGACTGGTTTGACCAGGGCAAGAGAGGACCAGACCAGCAGACTATCTACACAGTGCAAGCAAGTGTGCGGAGCTAGGTAACAACCAATTAGCTTCACGATTTGTATCTCAACAAAGAGTGAGACTCCATTTGAGGTCCCACTGTGATCGCCAAAATGAGAGTACCTGTAGCGCGGATAATGTGTCCTGCTCTCTACAGTGGGTGGTCCTCAGTGCAATGTGCGTGACAATCTCACTCAAACAGACTGAAAAGAAAGGAAACAATAGACATCAACAGAGCTCACAAAGGCACAACAGCAGACCAGAATATATGACTCGACCATCTCAAAGAACTGATACAAACTCTGGCGTGGCAGCACTCAGCAGCTCCAGCATAGGACTCACAGGTACAATGGGGGTGTCGAGGCTCAGATGTGCCGGGATGGTGAAGACGTGCTCTATGTATAGACTCACTCTAGACGACTACGTGAAAGATCTCACTGACCAAAACGCTACTATTCATATATACAACCATAAAGAGCCACCAACGGCTCATAAATAACAGCACCTAAGTCTATCCCCACTGGGTGGCGGTGGTGACCTGGCCACGATGCCCACTAAACCACCGTATTCCTGCCACGTGTCGTTGCCCAGCGAGTCTATCTAGTGTGAACCGACCAGACCAAAGACCAACTGTAAAATCCAAACTATACTAACTGTACTGTGAAAGTGACACTGACACTATAGCCTGCTACACCATGTGAGGAAGTGAAATGAAAGGTGAAATAAAAATACTCATTTTATACTTTAAAACCAAAATAACATTTAAGGTAAGTCTCAATCATCACCGAAAACATTATGCGTAGCCCAACACTTCTCTAAGGCTGCTTTTAGAAAGCCAAAAAGAACCCTAAGAACCATTCTTCTCTCTTAAAAACCATCAATTATCATTATTAGTATCAGTAATACATTCAATTCTAAGTCAAGGATAGACGAAGCAAGTATCAAGTCTTCTTTATGATATACCAGAGGGACAAACAATCATTTTTTCCAAAAAAAAAAACTAGTTATAGTTTAGGCCTTGCTTTTATTTAAAAAAACCATATGAAAAGGCACCCGTAAGGAAGGCCAAATGGGAGGAGCCCACATACTCAACCTAATTTTACGATATTAATCTTCTTTCATGCTTAGATCGCACATGAGAGTTTTTGGTAACTCAGGTGATCAGTGGTCCCTTATCAAGGGGTTACCAACATCAAAACAAAATTCTTGTAAAAGAGGGATAACCTCGGTCATAAACATCAAGATGCATTCGACCTTCCGGCTAGGGTTCCCTCCTTCTCAAATATATTGGAAAAAAAAAAAGAAACAAAACATTAGTGCACGAGGGGGGCCCTTATGGGGTATCATCCTCCCCCCTCCCTTTTTTTAAGGAGAAAATAAATAGAAGATGACTAGAGATCTGCCTAGCAGCCATCAGAACACCCCAATTTCATTAATATCCAACCATAGGTGTCAAAAAAGCTATGCACGGTGTATAAGTATAGTGGAAAGCAATATATTATTTCAACATTACAAAAGTGGATGAAACTTCCCACACACATGGATAGGTGTTACTCTTTATGTCATCAAGGTGACCATCAAATAGAGTGCAATGCCTTCCACAAAGAGCTACGGCCTGAAAAACCAAACACATGATAAAGGTTTGTGGAATGCTCATCAACGTGAGATGAAGCAACATCATCTTCAACCTTCTTTAATGTCTTTGTCATGGCAAACATAGAGATTAACTAATTAGCATTTGGACAATGAAGAGAGCAACAATACCAACAAAATACACACATTTTTTTGCAAAAAGGACCAAGTGAGCACCACTAAGTGGGATCACCTTTTCTAAATGTTGACAACGAGCAACGTACCTTCCCTGCATGAATGCTTCAAAGGCGTTGGCTCCTTCCAGAGCAAGATCGTGAGTGCATTAGAAATATGATAACAAGAGCAAGTCACCTCTAGAATTGTGTTCAAAATGCAACATACCAAGACTCCCCATGTGATGCAAAGGGTCAAGCCAAGCCTTTGGGAGGGCCAAAAAAGTTCTTCTCTCCATGTTAGTTCCCCATAGTTGGAAATCACAATTGGTCTGTAAGTTTCCAAGGGGGATTGGAATGGAGCGAGCTTTTTAAGTGAGCTCCCGAGTGAGGTCTTTTTGAATATTCCCTAGATGCCGTATTTTATCAAAAACGTTCGCTCATGAAGCAATTGGATCTATTGGAGCGAGCTTTTAGGAGATATATTTTTATTATTATTATCCATATCTCTCTTCTTCTCTTTATCTGTTTCCTTCTCTATTTCTCTCTCTCTCTCTCTCTCTCTCTCTCTCTCTCTCTCTCTCTCTCTATCATAAAGTCTAATATCTAACTTTACCAAATGATTTTCTCATATTAAACTAATCATTTGATATGGGAAGATAAAACGGGAACAAGATTTAGGATATAGATATGTGCTTCTAGACCTATCTCAACAGGGGACCAAAAGGAGAGATGGTTGCATCTCGAAAGGGGTCCACAAGGAGATGGTCTACCAAAGAGCAATGTGCAATAAGTGCTTCTAGGCTTACCTCAGCAGGGGACCAAGAGAAGAGATGGTTACATCTCAATAGGGGTCCAAAAAAAGATAGTCTATCAAAGAGCAATGTGCATAAAAGACCTTAGGGTTAGCTTCTATAAAGCCTCAAAGGTTAGTGTTAAAAGTCCTTAGACCTAGGACCATTAGGTATTGTAGATCTTGGGCAAGCTAGGGCTGAGCTTGAGGTGCTTCAGGGGACTCGTGCTTGAGGTGCCTATTGACTAAGATGCTTGAAGTGCCTATCAACTAAGGTGCTTGAATGCTACACCCCACACACACTCACCAAGAGACACCCAAGCCACAAGGGGCATAAAGGACACATGTCAGGCCCCTAGAAATATTGCCCTCATAATGTCTGAATCCTATTGGATGACCTATAGGGAGGTCCAATGAGAATTTAGATTCAATTAAAAAATTAAGATCTTTCTCTCAAAGGGGGAAAGGAGGAATCTTGTCCAAATTCTACACCCCCTTGCTTGTTATGACTAGAGACATTCATTGGCTAGCCCAAGGCTTGAGCAAATAGGCTTGTAGCAAGAGTAAAGTAGGAAAATAGAATCCTCTCTCTCTCTCTCTCTCTCTCTCTCTCTCTCTCTCTCTCTCTCTCTCTCTCTCTCTCTATGCCCCCTGCTCGCGTGCGTTGCACCCCCCGCCCCCCGGCTCGCAACGGCACTGCACCCCACTGCTCGTTGCCTCTTTCCCGCAGCCCTTGCGTAGAGAGAATGGGCATTTTTTCCAGCATAGAGAGAGAATGTGGTCCAAGAGCGTAGAGAGAGAGTGTGGTCCCAAAGCGTAGAGAGATAATGAGTTTTTTAGGCGTAGAGAGAGAAAGAGGGTTTTTTTCATGCGTAGAGAGAGAATAGGTATGCCCCCCCTTGCTGACGCCCCCCCCCTTGCTGTTAGAGCATAGAGAGAATGGATGTAACGAAACTAGCGTAGAGAGAGAAGCACAAAAGTGTAGAGAGAGAAAAAAGCGTAGAGAAAGAGAGGTGAGAAGCATAGAGAGAGAAGGTTTGCGAGCGTAGAGAGAGAAAGAGGGAAGCCGTGTAGAGAGAGAGAGAAAGAGAGAGAGAGAGAGAGAGAGAGAGAGAGAGAGAGAGAGAGAGAGAGAGAGAGAGAAACCCTCTCCCTCTCCTGTGGCGACCTTCCGACCATGAGGAAGCAACATGGCAAAGATGACCCGGTGGAGGATACTATCCAAAAATGCAAAGAAGAACTGAGCGAGTCCATCAGCATGATCAACCGCCACCTCCTAGGTACTATCAACATACTCGACGAGCGCGTGGCAGCACAGGAAAGCACGATACATACACTCGAGGATCGCGTGAAGGCTCAAGATGAGGAAATCACACTACTCAAGAAAGAGCTTGCAGAGGTGCGATCGCAGAATGTCCTCGAAGAGGGAGAGCTTCAACCCTCAGTAATTGAAGAGCTTAACACGATTAAGGAACAAGTGCGGGCCATCAAAGAAGGTGGGGAGCAACAAAAAGAAATGACGACCTCGTGGGTAGATGTCATCACAAAGACCCAACAAAAAGCAAAAAAGGCCGAAAAATGGATCGAGATTGTCAAGAAAGGGGAAGGCAAGGAAATAACCCCCACCCCCACACCAACCATCATCAACTTGACACTAAAAGAGGAGCAAAGGAGACGTGTGCGGGCCTTACACGTAAGGATATGTGGCCTCAGAGACCAAGATAATGTGGAGGAAGAGGTGAAAGAACTCATGACTCTGGTGGGGGTCAACGAGCAGATGCATATGAGGGCGTGGAGAGTGGGCACAAAGAAAAGCGGGAGCAACGGAGAAACCTCGAAGGAAAGGGCACTCATTCTCCGCTTCCCCTCCATGGAAGCGAAGAAGGATTTCTTGTGAAGAAGAGACTAACTCTAAAGAAGACTGGCATCTTTCTTGGAGATGACCTCACCCTCTTGCAGATTGCTCATATGCAAGAAGTAATGCCGGAAATTAGAGCAGCAAGGAAAAAGGGGAAGATTTCTTTTTACAGAGATGGAAATGTGGTGATATTGGAGCGATGTCCCGCATGACGGTGTGAGACCTATGGGACCACACTAAAGATGGCAACCTGGAATTGTAACGGTTCGCTTCGTCTTGATGTAGGGGCCTTTGCTTCACAGGGAGAGACATCATCTTCTACTCTGAGACGCATCAAGCCCCTGGGAAATCCATGCCACAGGTGAGTGGATATAGATGGGAGCTAGCCTGCAGACAAGAGACCAGATCGGAGCATTGAGGACGAGGCTCAGGGGGAGTGGCAGTTCTATTTAGGGAGGAGTTGCAGCCATTGATATATATAGCGCGCAAGGATGAGCATGCTATGTACATGTGGGTGAGGCTCAGGGCAGAGAAGGGCATATACCTCTACATTGCTATATGTTACTTTCCTCCTAGTACGTCAGTATATGCATCACCTAGGGGACAATCCCCCTTTGCTATTTTGGATAATGACATATGGGAATTTTCTAAGGATGGTGACATTTATTATACTAGGGGATTTCAATGCTAGGACTGCCCACCACCAGACAATATTTTATGATACTTCCAAGGAAATTCTTAGGGAGCTGGACGATACAGAGATGGGTCTATCCAGATTATCACAAGATGAGGAATACACGGAATATGGAAGATACTTGATAGATATGGGAACGACACATAGATTGGCCATTTTGAATGGCCTACAAAGATTTTTGACAGCTGGAGGCTTTACTTGCTTTCCACACCGACATGGTGCCAGCACAGTGGATTATGTTATGGCCTCATTCCATTCTTTCAAGATTTCATGGTGGGCACTAGTCCAATTGGAGTAGTAGTTGATCATGCTATCTTGTCCTTCACCCTGACGTTTCAGTTCAACACAGCTCCATTAGGTGAGGTCCCTACACACATTCGGTATACCTTCATGAGGGAGACGGACTCTGTGTATATGGATGAGATATACAGGAAGCTATCCACCCAAGAGCTAGGACGGCCACTAGATGAACTCACTCAGATACTGACAGAGACGCTCCATGATGCAGCATCAGAAGCATACCCCCACAACCAGCCTACACGGAGACGATTTGGAAAAATGCCCCAGAACAGTTGGTATGATGAGGAGTGTAGAGAGATGAGGATCAAGTTACAGAGGGAAGTGCTCATGGGTATTACCAAACATAGACAGTCACGGATTATCTTTCGCCGCCTAGTGCGATGAAAGAAAAGGGCTTATTTATCCCAGCTAGATCTGTATCAGTTATTTATAAGTCGGGACTCAGGCGAAGCATGGAGGCTATTCCACGAACATTCACCACCACCATCGGTTACCTCCACTGAGACATGGGGGGAATATGCCACATCTCTCTACACAGCATCCAAACAACCACCTCTACCGGACCCACTAGAGACATGCCCAGAGACATGTTCTTTCTTTACTGCCGAGAGGGTAAGAAAATCTATTGATAGGATGAAGACAAGGAGAGCACATGATCATGATGGTCTGGTAGTAGAGCACTTCATCCATGCCAGGGATAAGCTCGCAGAGCTCCTGGCTATGATGTTTAATCGAGCCATGCATGAAGGCTTCCCTGAGACTTGGAGTATGTCCACAATTGTGCCTATTTTCAAGTCAAGAGATCCCATGATTCCCGAGAATTATCGCACTATCATGGTTGGTCACACATTAGCTAGGTTGTATGCATCCATTCTTAAACAAGAGATGAGTAGATGGGCAGAGCAAGAGGGCATAAGAGCACCAGGGCAAGCAGGTTTCAGGAGAGGTTTCTCCACTCTTGATCAGATTCTGACACTCAGAGCTATTATTGAGAAGGGTAGACACCATGGCAAGAGGATCTATTGTAGCTTTGTGGATTTCCGCAAAGCTTTCGACACAATGCCAAGAGCTAGACTTATACGCAGATTACAAGACATGGGTGTGCCTACAGAGCTGATTTAGGGGATTCTGGCTCTATATAGGACAATGATGGGGCGGGTACGCACCACTGAGGGAATGTCGGACATGGTCCTCTCCAATATTGGAGTAAAGCAGGGATGCCCCCTATCCCCGACTCTTTTTGGGATGTATGTGGATGAGTTTTCGGACTATGTAGAGCATCAGGGGGACAGGGGGGCTCAGCTAGCAGGGAGATGGATTCCGCTGTTACTATATGCTGATGATATTGTGCTGATTTTTGACTCACCAGAGGGGATGCAGAATCACTTGGATGCTCTGCATACATTTGCTTGTGACAGTGGATTGTCTGTCAATCTAGGGAAAACCAAGGTTATGGTGTTCAACACCACACCACAGTGGGTCAGGAGGTCGGCACCCACATTTATGTATGGCCAGGAGACTGTGGAGTACACAGATGCATATACTTATCTTGGGGTAGTCTTCGGTCGACCGGTGTTTTCACTAAGGAGAGCATCAGAGACTAGACTGGCGAGAGCATATGCAGTGTTGGAGGACTGGAGAGGATGTGTTCGCAGGTTCAGTTTCAGGAACCGCGAACAAAGCTTTGGATTTTTGACACTCTAGTGACTCCAGCTATGCTCTATGGAGTTCAGGTATGGGGACCCTCAGTAGACCACCATGGGAGATCTGGCAACACAGATGGATGGAGATGTATGGAGATGCCTCTAGTCTCTATGATCGCTCGGATGATTCGTGCTAAGGCCTCAGTACCACATGAGATTATTCGAGCCGAGCTAGCCCCCCCCCCCTCGTGGTGGAGGTGTTGACGAGATCAGTTTCTTTTATGCACAGCCTATGGGATCTCCCCAGTGAGACAGATACGCTCGGCTTATCGTGGAGTCATCTCGACAACTAGCTCTACAAGGCGATATAGCATGTTGGTATGGACAGATGATAGCATGGTTTCAGTCGCATGGTCTCAAGATGGATAGATTACCTCCGCTTCAATACTCCCTGGATGCACCCTCCCTGTCTCTCACACGGACAGAGATCACTAGACTCATACGTCACGATCTGATTCAGCTAAATACCAGGAGCACATGGATAAATCCGACACAAGAGTTGGGCACGAAGATGGCCTTCTATAGAGAGCATATTCTCCAACTCACGGAGGACGGCTTTGTGACTAGGCCTTCTTACATGGACACACACTTATCTCATGGGATAAGATGCGCTATTGGACAGATACACACATCCTCACATCAGCTCCAAATTGAGATTGGCCGATTTCGAGGGGTGCCGGCAGGAGCTAGGATATGTCACCTATGCAGCTTAGATCCAGAGACAGAGGTGCACTACACATGTCACTTCCCGGCATACTATGAGATACGCGGCCGCTTCCACTGCCTGTTCAGAGAAGGGTTCATACCTTTTTCTAGAGTCATGAGATACAAGGATCAGAGGTGTTTCGGATTGTTCCTACTAGAGCTGCGCAAACTTAGGGAGAGCTTGCTGAGAACATAAGAGGAAAGACAATCTCAAAGACAAATCACAAATTTCTTTACACCAGCCAGAGGAGAGCCAACGGAGCACTGATTACAGCAAATCTCAAAGCCTACTCATACTAGAGGTACACTGCTTGATCAAGCCACGGAACTTGACAGATCCTGACGTCCACGACCTCGGGGGGTCTCCCACTACCAACGAAGGCTGCAAAACAGAAGATACAGATCACTCTAGCTCGACATGCAAGACGCCCAACCAAAATACTGACCATGGAGGAGGTCGATGAGATTTGACAGCGACCGATGAGAAATTTCATCTGAACCCACAACCCCCCCCCCCCCCCCCCCCCCTTCCTTTCTCCTTAGCGTCTTAGTGTTAATTTCTTTGTAACTTTGTAATTCCCGTACTCAGACATGGTATCAGATTCACCAATTGTAACTTTTTGGTCTCATAGGTCATTTTGGCCTTTTGAAAACGTTAATATAACATTTCATTTCTCTCTCTTATACTGTACAAGCCACACACACCCCCCATTGTGTTTTGTGCACACAAGTCATCTCCTTCTCCAAGCTTGAGAAGTGGAGAGCCTACACCAACACCCCTTGGCTATGGAATGAAAATTTAACCAAGAGTTATGCTTAAAGCAATGCTTATCAATCTCTCCATATTCATTCTCACTACGCTAAGCTATGCTTTAAGAGTAATTATATGTGAGGAGACTACTCCACCTTTGATGGTGTTTGAGGTCTTGGGATTGAGGCCATGGACAAGTTCTTGTTTATTTCAAGTAGATTAATTGTTGTTTTAAGCATAAGTTTGGTGCATGAAGCTTTCCATATTCACGGCATCAAAGAGGTCTTAAGGAACACAAAGATTGCAAGTAGATTAATTGTTGTTTTAAGCATAAATTTGGTGCATGAAACTTTCCATATTCACGGCATCAAAGAGGTCTTAAGGAACACAAAGAGGTCTTAAGTCTCTCTTCATGGGAGAACCTATAATACAAAAGCCTATTGAAGGGGTGACCGGCTCCAAGTGAATTCGGTCCTCAATTGTTGTCAATTTCTTATTTCTCTCTCTTTTGCAAGTTATTGCTCATGCCATGTTAATTAGGAATGTGTAAATTGTTGTTATCTCCAACCTAGCACTCTCTCTATCTTCATTAGGAATTTTCTTAATGAAATGCTCACTATGGCTAATCTATTTCTACTACACTCAAAGTTATTAGATTAATTCTGTTACATTAGTATCAGAGCTATTGGTTTCTCTTTTCTTGCTTAAGAAGAGAGGTCCTTAAGTTTTCCACGATATGGATGCTTGAGTGCTAATTTTCAAGAGCTAAGAGGAGTAGGAACTAGGGCTTTACGTTTCCAAAGAATAAGTTAACATACACATAAATTGTTTTAGCATGGCTGACAATTATAAAGAGAGTAAAATGAATATTGATAACTTTGATAATTTTGCACATGAAGGTGCTACTAATGATGCCCCTATGCTTGTGAGTTCTCTTGTTTCTAGGCAACAACAAGCTATGGGTAATCCCACCCTACAGGGTGAAGTTTACCAACAACTTCACACCCATGGAATTCTCCAAACTCCCCAAGAAGAGAGAGAAGGCTCTCTCCAATGAGAGAAGAGGAGGATACATACGAAGGGCCTCAACGTCCACTTGAGGATGCACCTCCATTCAAAAGGAGAGGGCATGCTTCAAATGTAGAGTCTCCACCAAAGGAAAGAGTAATAAGTGAATCGCCAAACACTTTGGAAGATGTGGCTCCACAAAGATCTCAAACTCTTCCCAAGAGGAAAAGATCACCGCTTACTCCTCCTCATCGTAATCTCAAAAGGGAAGAGAGGAAGAAAAAGGACAGAAAGAGGTCACCCTCTTCTCCATCTTCATCGCCTTCCTCCTCTTTCGATGAAAATAGCGGGGTTTTTTCCCCCAAAGAACCCAAGAGGAGAGGCCATCAAAAATCCTATGCTGCTTGGAAAAGGTCCAACAAGCTCAAGAAGTTCAAGGAGGGAAGAAAGAACATCTCTTTTCTCACCTATGATGGCACCTTTGATGCCACGGACAAAGTCTTGGTCTTTATCCAACAATTTGATGCGGCCTTAGGAGATAAGGGCTATGCATTTTCAAAGGGCCCCTAGGCAATGGTGGGTTGGTCAACGAGCTAACGACAAAGATCCAAAAACATGGAAAACCCTAAGAGCTTCCATAATGACGTAGTTTCTTGCAAGTGATGCCAAAGACAAAGTTATCACCGAATGGTGAAGCTTGAAGTTGTCTCCCTATGAGTCTATCCACAAGTATGTGGACAAGTTTTGGGATTTACATCTCAAAGCCACTGTCTACAAAAAGATAGACTTTGCAGAACAAAAAGAACAGTTTTGTGTTGGGATTTCTGAAGGTATGGCCGAGTATGTCAACTCTCAACGGCCTAAGACCATCTTTGTGGTCATACACCATACTGTGGTCGCCTTGCGAATCAATTTTCTGAAAGGAGAATTTATTTCAATTACAGGGCAAAATCCATGTACATAGATGCTAATGAGTCGGGGAATACCATATCCCTGGTAAATATGCTTGCTTTTGATAAGTCAATGAAAAGCTCTATTTCTGCTTATGTGACTTTTGTTAGAGTATCTGTAAATGATTCTAATGTTTTCACAAGTAGCAATAAAGGGAATCAAGAAGAATTAGAGTTGTCTAATTTCCTAAATGGATACCAAGATGTTTTCATTGATGACATCCCTAGTAAACTACCTCCAAAATGAGGGGATGATGACCATGCAATAGAAATTCTACCAAGAAGCTCACCCTAATAAACTCCTTATCAAGTTTCACAAGCTCAACAAGAGGAGATCAAGTGCATGAATTGGTGGAAAAAGGGATGGTGAGGCCTAGCTCATCTCCATGCTATTCATCAGTACTTTTAGTGCAAAAGAAAGACGGCACATATCACATGTGTGTCGACTATAGAGCACTAAATATGATCATTATTATTTAAAAAAAATCCCATGCCCGCCGCAGGTAGAATATTCATTTGATAAGTTACAAGTTTTGGCATGATAAATGCTCCAACCACATTCAAACTCATGATGGACAAAAATATTTAGGCCACTCAAATTCTCTTGAGGAGTACAAGCGACACCTTTAGGTAATCTTTCAAGTTGTGAGAGAGAATAATTTTTTCATTAATCAAAATAAATTGAATTTTTCCTACAAGAGATTCAATATTTAGGTCACATTATCTCTAAAGATAGCACCCGTATGGATCCAACAAAGTTAGAGGTAATAAAAGGATGACCTAATCCAAGGAATCTACACAAGCTACGGATCTTTATAGGTATGTGTGCATACTATAGACGCTTCATAGAAAATTCTCGCTAATAGCATGCCCATTATATGACTTAACAAAAAAGGACGTTAAGTATTCATGGACTGCAAAAGAACAAGAAGCTTTTGAGTATCTTAAGGAGAAGCTTATCTCTCAACTTGTGCTCACACTACTAAATCTCTCAAAGCCATTTGAGGTCCAATGTGATGCTTGTGGTGATTGCCTTTGTCCTCATAAAATCTAACATCTAGCTAACCCAAATGATTTTCTCATATTAAACTGATCATTTAATGTGGGAGAATAAACACGAACAAGAGGTAGAATAGAGACATGTGCTTCTGAACCTATCTCAACAAGGGACCAAAAGGAGAGATGGTTGCATCTTAATAGGGGTCCACAAGGAGATGGTTTACCAAAGAGCAATGTGTAAGAAGTGCTTCTAGACTTATCTTAGCAAGGGACCAAGAGGAGAGATGGCTACATCTCAATAGGGGTCCAAAAAGAGATAGTCTATCAAAGATCAATGTGCATCTAATGGAGCTTAAAGACCTTATGGTTAGATTCATTAAATACCTCCAAATGTTAGTGTTAAAAGTCCTTAGACCTTAGGCAAGCTAGGGTTGGGCTTGAGGTGGGAACCTGGCCCAAGCTTGAGGTGCTTGTCGTGCTTGCTGACTAAGGTGCTTGTCATGCTTGATGAGTAAGGTTCTTGAGGTGCTTGTCATGCTTGCTGACTAAGGTTCTTGAGGTGCTTGTCAGGCTTGATGAGTAAGGTGCTTGAGAAGTGTAAGAACATGGGTCCTACGGGCAAGGCCACCGACACGATCAAACAGTGTGTACGCTAGGAAGAGGCTATAAGATAGTACGGTTGGGTGGAGACTAGCACACGCATTACCACTGCCCTTTCACTGGTATCCAAGCTATTTTTGGAGAAGGGAAAAAGCGGGTTGCATGTGCATGCGACGCGCTACTTCTCTCCCACGTTCCGCAGACAGCTGCGTCTCTTGTGTAGCAAAAAGAAGACATACACAATTTCTTGTGTGCGCCCCGCAGACAGATTAAGGTGCTTGGGGTGCTTGATCAGTAAGGTGTCTGAGGTGCTTGTCATGCTTGGTGACTAAGGTACTTGAGGTGCTTGTCATGCTTGATGAGTAAGGTGCTTGAAGAGTGTAAGGGCATGGGTCCTACGGGCAAGGCCACTGGCACAGTCGGACAGTGTGTACACTAGGGCGAGGCTATAAGATAGCACGGTCAGGTGGAGACTAGCACACGCATTACCACTGCCCTTTCACTGGTATCCGAGCTATTTTTGGAAAAAGGAAAAAGCGGGTTGCATGTGCGTGCGACGCGTTGCTTCTCTCCCACGTTTCGCACACAACGATGCTTTGCTGTGCAGCAAAAAGAAGACAGACACAGTTTCCTGTGCACACTCCGCAAATAGCGAGAGCGGCTACCCCATGTACGTCCTCCACATCGCACGAACAAGGCGGGCGACCAAGGCAAACTCAACCGGAAACTCTACGACACTAAGTCTCCGAAGGCTTTTATTGGCGCCGTTGGCTGCGCGTGTAGGAAGCCTGCTTAACCTTTGCATGAAGGAGGGTTGAACCCACTCCATGAGGGTAAGAGGCCAACACTTTACCATCAAGCTATTGACCCTTGTTGTATATTTCAAGGAAAGATAGCATACTTGTGTTGAAAGGAAAGCTAGAAGGAAAGGGAAAGCTTCAAACTTCAACGAAGTAGTTTCACCCTTTTCCTTTTCACTTCTTGGAGGAAGACAAGTTTTCCTCAAAAAATGCTTCAAAGTGAACAAAAGCTTTCACAAAACAACGAGTTTTGTGAAGAATCAACAAAGGTGTTCTTACGACGAATGACACGTGAAGTGCTACAATTCTCGCAAGGCGAGGTTCGCATGCAACGCAAATTGCGAGCATACAAAACACAGACTTCAATTTCACAAGGTACAAGTTGATGTTTTTTTTCTCTCTTTACATTAGTGTGTTTTTACCATGGCCAGTGAGGATATCCCACTTACACACACGTTTGATTTTGAGCACGTAGATCAAAATCAAGGCACCACCAGTGCTGCTGACACTAATATGCATGACGATGATGATCTAAGAGATCATGGCCTTGTAGGTATGGCTGCTTTCAAGACTTTGGAAAATCACCAAAGCATACTTGAACGCAACCTCTCTGCACTCAATGCAAATGTTACCAATCTTATGGAGTTACTTGTGAAATTTATGAATGCACGGACGGCTCAAGGAGCCACAAGTGGCACGGTTCAAGGGAACCAAGCTCGCATGAATCAAGGAGTCTAAGAGACAAGTGATTCAAAAGATGCAGAAGGTAGCAATGCATTACTTAAGGATATCACCATTCCTGAGTTTCACGGGGAAGAGCGTGATCACAACAAGGATGCGGTCAATACGTTCTTACACAAATGGAGTGATATTCATAGATTGAGACACACCCTGCATATAAACAAGGTTGTGGAAACAAGTCTATCTCTTAAAGGCAAGGCCTATAAGTGGTGGATGACATTTTCAATAGATGCTCGTCCTCCATCTTGGGCTGCATTTCAAGCTTCTTTCTCCAAAGAGTTTTTGGACTCCAATGAAGAAGATAAGAATTGGTTAGCATGGGATGCATGCCGCATGTTTGGCCTCTCTCTCACATAGTACCTTTCAAAGTACCGGAAATTATATTAAAACTAAAAGGTCTAGATGAATTCCAAAAGATACGGGGTTTTAATAGGGGTCTTGACAAAGACTATTGTCTTCATGTCAAGACCAACATCCAAAACCTTTGGAAGAAGCCATCAGTCATGCCCAAAGATATGATGATGACCAAGAGAGGAAAGAAAATGTTCCCTACTCTAAGAATAATTTTGCTAAGAGCCAATGGCGAGGTAGATCTCCCACACGTTCCAAGAGGAATAAGAGACAATCTACCTCTCCCCGCCCACAAGAGGCTAAGAAGCCTAAGCCTAACCTCCACGTGGGTCTCTCAGCACTACTAATTTTGAGCATGAAAAGAAAAACAATTTATGTTTTAGATGTCTTTCGGACCAACATAACAAGAAAGATTGTCCTCTTTTGCAAAGGCAAAGAAAAGGCCATGCACACGGTGCAACGCCTCACATTAGATTCATCTCCTAAATATTATGTTGTAGAGGTTCTTCATATGGAAGGAAAGCACAAGTGTTGTGTGCCTGCTTCAATGTGGCAGCCCACCTTTGGCCCCATGATTTGATCTGCATGCATGGCACTATTAATGGACAACATGTTCGTATTTTAGTGGATGATGGTGCAACTCATAACTTCTTGAACTATAATCTAGTAAAGAAATTGAAGCTTACACAGACTCCCTGCTCTCACAAGTATGTGGTCGAATAGATGTCTAGCAATGATAAAGAAGTACGGGACACGGTAGTTCAAGGGGTTGAGCTTATTGTTCAAGATCATACAATGACCCTTGACTTTCAAGTTATGAACATGGGCCGTGTTGATGTAGTTTTAGGATGGGAGTGGCTGCATGGTTTAGGAAACACATTGCACACTAGTTATGAACACAACTCCTTATCCTTTATGGCCAATGGTAAACATGTGCTTTTGCTTGGTGAGAAAAATATACCATCTGCACCTCTTCTATGTACAACCGAGCTTTCTATTTTGTAGAAAGCAGATTTAATAAATGAAGTCTTTTTGTGTTATTGCTTATCTCCAAGTCTTGTGAATTCTCAAGAGCAAAGTGCGGTGAATTCGAGTAATGGTATGCAAAGTGCAACGAATTCTAATGATAAACAAAGTGTTAACAAATCTGACAAGCAAAGTGCTCTCAATTTTAATTATATAGAGCAACGTGCAACTGTTGTAAAACAAACATTACAGGAATTACAAGATTCTCCATTCCAGCATAACTCTAGTTTACTTTCTCCTTTTTCACGGCAAAAGCTGACTCACTTACTCACAGAGTATAGTGATATATTCTCAAGTGATTTACCACCGGGTTTACCCCCTACATGTGATGTGCAGCATGGCATAGATGTCTTGCCACCAGGCACTAAATCGGTGAGTAAACCACCTTATCGTATGAGTGCTAAAGAAGCCAAGGAGGTTGAGAGTCAGTTGGCTGACTACCTTGCCCGTGGTTTCATTAGACCTAGCACTTTGCCTTGGGCATCACCAATTCTATTGGTAAAAAAGAAAGATGGTACTATGCGCATGTGCTAGATTATCACGGATTAAATTCCATAACCATCAAGAACAAGTATCCTTTGTCAAGAGTGGATGAGTTGTTTGATCAACTCCATGGGGCAAGATACTATACAAAGATAGATCTTTGTTCAGGATACCACCAGGTTTGTATCCTTTTGCAAGATATCTCCAAAACTGCCTTTAGAACACGGTTCGGGCATTTTGAATTTTTGGTTATGCCTTTGGTCTAACCAATGCTCCAGCTACATTTATGACACTCATGGATAGTGTCTTACGTCCCTATCTTGGAAAATTTGAAAATTTGTTGTGGTTTTCCTTGATGACATTCTCATTTACAGTAAGACTGAAGATGAACACATAGAACACTTACGATTAGTGTTCGAACATCTACGAGCTCACGCGCTGTATGCTAAGCAAAGCAAGTGCAATTTCTTTAAAACAAAGACAAATTACATTGGTCATGTGATCTCTTATTCTGGCATCAAAATGGACATTGACAAGGTCGCTGCCATTCTTCGATGGCCACATCCCAACACGGTTGAGGAGCTTCAAATATTTTTAGGCATGGCTGGATTTTATCGATAGTATATCTGTGATTATGCCAAAATCGTTGTTCCTATGACGGATCAACTTAAAGCAAAAGGTAAGACCTTTTCTTGGGAAGAAGCCCAAAAAACGTAGTTTTGAACAGCTCAAGGTAGCTATAGCCACTGCTCCCATCGTAGCAATCATTGACCCACTTAAGCCGTTTGTGGTAGAGATTGATGCTAGTAATAGAGCAATTGGTGTGGTACTTCTCCAGGAGGGAAGACCTATAGCCTTTGAAAGTAAAAAGTTAGATAGAGCTCAACATAATTTTATGTCTATGAGAGAGAGCTCTATGCCATAATTCACGCTTTACAAAAGTGGAGACACTATTTATATGGTGGGAGTTGGAAGTGGTTTTTGACCATGAGAGTATCAAATGGTTTACTACTCAAATGGACTTGAAAGGCCGTAAAGCTAGATGGGCAGAAATCCTTTAAGATTATGATTGTTAGCTACAATATCGCAAGGGGCGAAATAATGTAGTAGCGGATGCCTCAGATTAATTCACTTGCTTTCACAGAAATAAAGAGTGGATTTTTGGAGTCATTATGTGGTACGTGTGCACAAGATCAATCTTATGCTAAAGTATGGAGTGTACTTTTAAAAAGGGATCCCTCACACTCACATGTCTCTGCACGTGCAAATAAAAACTCCAACACATAGAGCTCCACCCCTACTCAAGAAGAGCTTAAGTGATGGAAGAATTTTTCCATTGATGATGGCTACTTACTCCACAAGGGTAGAGTATACATGCCAAAGGACTCAGACACTAGGTGCCAAATCTTATTTGAGTGTCACGATAGTCCAAGTGTTGGTCATCCAGGTATTTGTAAGACGTATGCCTTAGTTCGATGGCAATTTTATTGGGTGGGCTTACATCATGATGTTCAAGAGTACGTACTAAACTACCAAAAGTGCCAAGTTAATAAGGCAGAGTGCCTCAAGGTAGGTGGCCTTTTACATCCTTTAGAGATTCACAAGGTAAGTGGGAGAGTATCTTTATGGATTTTGTAGTAGGACTACCTACTACAAATCGTGGCCATGATGCCATATGGGTAATTGTAGACCGTCTCACAAAGATGGTTCAATTCATTCCCATTAAGACTACAGTTAAGACACCGAAATTAGCACGGCTATTTGTAGAGCATATATATAAACTCTACGATCTTCCAGCTAGTATCATTAGTGACAGAGATCAAAAGTTCAAAAATCAATTTTGGAGATCTGTGTTTCAAAAGTTGGAAACTAAACTTAATCTAAGTACAGCTGATCATCCAGAAACAGATGGTCAAACCGAAAGAGTTAATCAAGTGCTAGAGGATATGCTACAAGCGTACGAGCAAGTAGCAAACCAATTAGGAAGACTACTACCTATATTGGAATTTGCTTATAATAGTTCAAAGCATGTGACTATAGGGTTTAGTCCATTTATGCTTTTATATGGATTTCAACCTAGATCACCCATTTTGGTGGGGTTGGCTAAGGAGAAGATACAACAAGCGAAGGATTTTCTCCAAGACCATTTTGACATGCTTCGAGTTGCTCGACAGAATGTTAAGCAAGCTCAAGATTGATATAAGAAAGATGCGATGAGCATCATCGTCTTGCTACTTTTGAAGAAGGAGACAAGGTTTTCCTCAAAGTTCCGGAGCATTCAGAAAATCTGAAGACGGGAAAAGTTGCTAAACTTTGACCACGCTATTGTGGACCGTTTACCATTCTCAAAGGGATAGTTCAAGTGGCCTATAAATTAGCTCCTCCAGAGAACTCACGAGTTCATCCTATTTTTCATGTTAGCCGTTTACGAAAACGGCTAGGACAGAATGATAATGTCAGTGACACAGGTGTGTTAGTTGACCTTATCGAACCGCCAAGCATCCCTCATGAGCCCGAAAAGATTTTGGATTTTCATGAGCTTTGCACCAGCCATTTTTGCACATTGAAGCGAAACCCACCCGATATGTATGCTCAACAGGCTCAAGCCTCAAGATAAATAATTACACAATCCAACTACCATGGTTAGAAAGTAGTAGCATAGGACCTTTTCTTTAAATAGAAAACCCATTCAGAGTAAATGCTGAGTGCGGCAAATCAGAATGGAAAGCCCATATAAAAAACAAGTGTAAGTTGCAACACAACACAAGCCAGGTAGAGCACCAACATGAGACACACTATCATTGTCGACTACCTCCGTTACTCCACAATTAACGAAAAATCTCTCACTCCTCTCTTTCACATGCACACACCAAGCAATTGAGGCTAAGTGAGGGGCCAAAGAAACCCTCACCTCTTTTTATAGTAGTATCACAAAGGTTGAGCCATTTTGGCATATCGAAGCGAAACCCACCCGATATGTATGCTCAGCAGGTTCAAGCCTCAAGACAAATAATTACACGACCCCAGATGCCATGGTTAGAAAGTAGAATCATAGGTATAGGAGAGAGAAGGGAAGGGTAGGGTTTCATACAGTAGCACATCAGGAACTTGTGCGTGTGGCAACAAGAGGTAGGTGGTAGGGAGAGAGAGGAGGAGGAGTAGGAGGGGCGTGAAGGGAAACACTAAGAACGTATTAACTACCCCACCCTTCTGAGGGCAATAAACATTTTAAATGCGGCGTACTGAAATCTAGCCAGAGTAATTCAAATATCAAGCGCCCATTAAGGGACCCCATCTCACCATGGGCACAGGAGATGAATACATTAAAGGCAACCAATGGGTAGAGGTTTCCACGTTGGTGAGAGAAAACCATGACCCAAACCCAAGGGTGTTTGCTCACACCACAAAAATTGTGAAAGTACCATAGAGATAGTAGTTGTGTAAGTCTAAACACGGTTTATAGTGTCAACAGTTTTGCCAAGAAATATTGTGGTATGTGTGTGTAAACGGGGTTTGAATTAAAGTAGATGTGTAGGAGTGGGGTCATACTACAAGGTATGCTTTAGCCAAAGCATGGATTAGGTATAGGGTTTCAAGTGGCAAAAAGTTATCCCAGAGATAGTGCTTTTTAGGTGAGAGCGAGTGTGAGGGCATGGGGTTAGGCTTTTTAAAAAAAAAATTATAGATCAGATAGTGATACATGTGTGTGTGTGTGTGTGTGTGTGTGTGTGTGTGTGTGTGTGTGTGTGTGTGTACCTATCCTATCCCAGGCACCATACACAATGGGTCAGAAATAGGCCCATTGCATATGGGCCTACTACCTATTAATATGATGAGATTAGTACAAACTTTTGTCGGGCCAGTTATTAAGTGAGTTAGCATTAGTGATAGTGTTAATTAGGTCGTTTCTCTTAAAACCATTGAGGTGGAATTTATGAATGAGATGATTGGTATCTTCCCATGTCGTGAAGCAGTCAGAAGAAGAATACAAAATCATGTAGAGTAAATTAATACACGTGTTTAGTGTTGTTTTATGTGGTCGATTACTCATATATATTATAAATTCTATAGAGATATTTTGGTTGTCTCTTTTCCAAATGAAATGAAGATCAAAGTTACCACTATAGGGTTTGTGTAGCAAAATTGAGAAGTTAAGGAATTGTATAGAGGTGGAAAAGAACCCTGAAGAAGTATCAAAACTGTTTCCAAACGTTGGCTCGATTTAAAGGTAGTTTGGATATATTAACGTGATTTCATTGAAAAAGGCTCTATTTTTAAGGCTAAGAATATCATCCATGTATCTATAGGTATGATTAAAAAGCGAAAGTTTGTGGTTGGTATTTTAATTTAGCATGGTTTCAAGAAACCATTTATATTCAAAAAATGGTAGGTATAGGTTGCACATAAGGGGTGAGCAAGAAAAGCCCATTGGAATACCAAGGCTTTGGTTATAGCAGTTGCCACCAAAATGTGCAGAACTATTATCAAAAAGCCTTAAAATGGATTCATAAAGTTTATTCTCATCAAAGTGGGTAGTATGTGATGAGTTAGATTTTTTAATCCATCTAGGTTTATTAACGAGAGAAATGTGGGAAAGGCCTCTTAGTCAAACATTGCTAAATGCAATCATAGTCATTTTTTTCAAAACGTTTTTTAGCCCTATATCTCCATTGAGGGGAATGTTTTCGCAACATTGAGTAATGTTAGCAGAAAAAAGATGAAAGCTTTGACTGGGGAGGTTAAGAGTAACCTTCGTAAAGCTTTTAAAAATCCAAAATGGATTGTAGTGGATCTTGAGAAAATTTAAACATACCTTTTGTTCCATTGCACCGATTGATTCAAACTCTAATAATATAAGGTCTAGGCATAAATTAATGTCTCTAGTAATATCAGTAAAGATCCCATTCAAGGCGTTTGAAATCCACCAAAATTTATGTTTGTGATGTTTATAGGTAGGAAATAACGGAAGTAATTTGACTATCTCCAGAGAATATCCGAGATTATTACAATGTTTTTAAATAACATTAGTAACTTCAATAGGAGATAAGTTAAGTAAAGTAAAGCAAACCCATCCCCTGTTAGTCGTAAGTTAGCAGCTTTCCATATAAGGTTTTTTCAAATAAGAGTAGGGCAATTGGCGGCTTTATCAAGACCAACAATAAACAAATCTTGTGCGAGTTTTTGGAGTTTTAAGCTGAGGTCAGGTGTGATCCAAGTGCTATCCGTAGATAACCAGCTATGTGGTAAAGAGCCACTTTTTGATAAAAAAAATTGTTCAACCAACCTGGTTAAGTCAAGTAGGCATGCCTTCTCCAGTCGAAGAGTGTTGACTAGCTCAATCAAATAGCTAAGTAAAGCTGAGAGGGCAAGGTATGGGTTTTTTGGAAAAGTCAAAATGTGGTTGAGACCTTTGGCAATAATCCTTTGGACTGCAGAATCATTGCTAATTTTAAGATCACAAGTGCAGACGTGCCTGCCTAAATTATCAAAGTCTATACACAAAGCATCAATCTTTTCACAGGGACAATATTATGGTGTAGAAAGTCATTGCTGTAAACTAGATTTTTAATGGACTGATGATATGTCTGGCCGATTATGACCTCATCTAACATGTTATGGTTACCAAAAAGTATATTAAAAAACTCACAAAAGATAGACTTGGGTGAAAACCAATCCAAAAGTTCATTCTGGTACAAATAGTGTACATAGATATGCTTTGCTGTCAAAGTCTTTTTGGAAAGATGCTTCCTTCCACAAGGTCCAAAAATCACGTGCATGGTAAATAAGTTACACTTCAAGGAGGTTTCGGATAGGTGTGTCTCTTTGTATACCTCTAGTGAAGCTACAAGATTTCTCCCTATTGAATCTACAAGAAGTGCCAGGTGTTAGGGAAGATGTAAAAGAGCTATTGGGGGCGGTTAATGGGTTAGGTATTTTAAGAGAGGGAGAATCATCATCTTCAATGCAAGGTTTGAGTAATCCAATAGCAATTTTAACACCCTTGTAGTTGGCATAGGTGGTGAGATAGTTTCTAGGTTCTTCTGATTTGAGCTTCTTAAGAATGTCAAGCATCAAGCCGTGAAAGGTGTTAAAAGTAATCTGAGCAATTACCAGGGGTTTAGCTTGCCCACCTAGCCATGAGCAAATAAGGGATAAATGAAAGTCCACATGCTTTTTTCCAAAAGAGTTATTCCAAATGATTGAGAATGTACCAAATAGCATGGTCAAACCACATAATACTGGAATCTCATGAGGCTTTTGGGTCAAGAAATTTGCAAACACATTTTAAGTACGGTCAAAAGACATTCCAATTTGACTCAGTGTAGAAGTCTGGATTGCTCTTGGAAAACTCCAATTTCCTTTTGTGTGAACATATAGATAGCATTAGACGAACATTTAGAGTGATCAATAAAATTGAGGTTCAAAGGTGCCTTAGTGAGCTCCCCTTTGTCCAAGAACTGTTTAGCTTTAAGTACTTTGAATCTACAATCTTCCATAATGGAAGTAGGTAGGTGGGCAAGATATACCCAAGTTTTTCTTAAGATAGGTACCAAAGGACCCAAAGCTGATGGTCTACTCCAAAGGCTTAAACTTCAATTTGTCTGATGGGAAGAAAAGGGAAGACTTTGGAAACTTTGGACCATCTCTAACAGGGTAGAGTCACTGAGGGAGCATATATTATTTTGAAATTATTTGAGAGCTTCTAGAGTAGCAGTGTCTCTGCAAAAGAAGCCACCAAATTGTGGGATAATAGGGGTACTAACAAAAGAAGGATTGAGGCCACATAATTTCTTAAGAAAATTAGACAGTTCATCACTAGAAGAAGAAAATTGAGCAAACTCTTGGTTGTAATGTAAGGCTAGTATATGTAATTGGGCAATGTATTGAGAGATCATAGCTACACCATGTCTAGTATCTTTGTCTAAAGTAGCCAAAAGTTTGACCCAATCATTAAAAGAGAGCATATGTAAGATAGATGACTTCTTATCAAAAGCAAGGATTGATTCATAGATAAGTTGTGACGCACCCAAGTTGCTTATACATTGAAGGACAAGGGAGGTAGCCACAGAAAGAGGTTACAAAGCTGACTCCAAACCTTGGGAGAGAGATATAGCCTGTAACAAACGTTTGAAGAGTTAGAAATTTGACTATTTTGGGTACGAGATTACAATGCTTTTTGCCTTTCAAGCAAGAAAAGGTCTTGTTCTAGGGGAACGGGTTTTTTTAGGGGGATGATCTTTTAGGTATTGTGTAATTTGTTCCATTATCCTTCCGTGTTTCACTGGGTCATGGATCTTTATTCGAGTAGTCATTTTATTTTGAGTGTGTACCCAAATTATTATTTAGAATCAAGGTTAGTAAAGATGGATTAACCTACAACCCTGAAACTGGCAAAGTCAAAAGACTACAATAGCCGTGAGCATGAATCCTTAACTATAGTCCAAGAGGGACCACCTAACACCAGTCAACCTAAACAAGAATTATAGACAGTGGGTCCAACATAGGTCTATAGTCCAGCAAAATCCCTAAAGCTAGCATTCGGGTGCCCCCAAAAGATTGGGAGAGCCTTGTGTTAGGACCTATGTGTTGTTGTTTTAAATTAATATGTATACACAAAAGAGCATAATAGCATTGATTGTCTATAATGTGGCGAGAGTCAGGTACATTGGTGATGGCTAGCAACTAAGCCAAAAAAAAATCCTAAGAAAGGATAGAGTCCTCACCTACATCCATGAAAACAAGATAACATATACGTTAGCCTTGAATACATATTACAAGTGTCGATGGACCCTACAAGTTGTCATCCATGTCTATGTTACAACCTTTTTTAACTTAAACCTACTATCCAAAATATATGTGAATTACTGGAGTGGTTTTGTTTGTTTGGTGTTTTCATTGTAATTGTAAAGCCATTGCTTTATTTTAAGGTGTGTTTTCTTTTTAGTTCTTTTTCAGGTTCAATTTTAACTTGTAATTAGAAAGGTCATCACTCCTTTAAGATTTAAGTGAGTCTATAGGTTATAAATAAGGCTACTATTAACCCTAATTTTAAAAAAAAAACTTTAATATCTATTCACGTAGACTAAGTTCTGATTAGAAGGCCACTACCCCTTCTGATCCAAGTGTTTAATCCCACATTTGTCCCATGTGTTTATGTAGCTTTGGTTATAGGATCTTCCCAAGAGTTGTATGTTTGGCAATCACTTTACTAGGTAGATTACAATCTTGAATGCCTTCGTGATTTGCCAAAAAGATACCAATGGTGGGTGCTAAACAATGGCCCACTTTATAATTTTTTTACAGAATCTCCTTTGCATTCCTTCCAAAAAATAAACTCCACTCATGCTACTTAATTAATCACAAACAAAGTACATGACCGTTTTGAGATGAAAAAACGGGTTTGTACAACCTTTCCTAGATAACCAAAAACTGAGAAAGCATTTTTATGCCAAAGTTGTAGCTTTTTTATCCCAAAAAAAAAGTTATTCCTACCTGAGATATTAGCCATCCCTTCATCTTACTTAAATACTCCTAAGTATGAATCTGACTCAGTAAGACCAGTATAACCACCCCCAAAGAAGGAGACTTATTTTGCTCAATCAATCTCCAGGCAAACCAAATAAAACATTTTTTGAGTGAGAAAATACAAGCAAACTCGATGCCTTTACTTCTTCAAAAAGACCCACACAGCAGACTAACCGGCAATGACATAATCTTCAATAATAGAAAATCAATCATAAAAGGATGCATCAGAGATTTAGACAATAGGATGCATCAATTCTCTCTATGTGCTTGACAGACAAGATTAATAAACCAATATTTTTAAACCAATTCAAAGTAAATGTTGAGTGCAACAGAAAAAACCAGTAGGCCAAGTGTAAGCTACAATAAAACTTAAGCCAAGAAAAGCACCTCCACAATAATTTAGCTAGTAGGATGCATCAACTGTCCCCCAATCTTTTTTATAAAAAAACCCATTCAGAGTAAATGCTAAGTGCGACAGATTAGAACAAAAAGCCCATATAAAAAACAAGTGTAAGTTCCAACACAACCCAAGCCAGGTAGAGCACCGACCTGAGACACACTATCATGCTTGGCTACCCCAATCAAAGCTGAGTGAGGGGCCAAAGAAACCATCACCTCTTTTTATAGTAGTATCAAAAAGGTTGAGCCATTTTTTTACACCAGGGCAAATCCCACCCGATCTGTATACTCAACGTGTTCAAGCCTCAAGGTAGATAATTACATGATCCAGTCGCCACGGTTAGATAGTAGAAGCATAGGGATCAAAGAGAGAAGGGAAGGGTAGGGTTTCCTACAGTAGCACAATAGGAACTCGTGCGCGTGCCAACAAGAGGTAGGTGGTAGGGGGAGAGAGACGGAGCATGAGGGGCGTGAAGGGAAACACTAAGAATGTGTTAACTACCCCATCCTTCTGGGGTAGTTTATTGCCCCCCCTTCTGGGGGCAATAAACATTTTAAATGCAGCCTACTGAAATCTAGCCAGAGTAAAACAAATATCAAGCTCCCATTAAGGGACCCCATCCCATGGGCACATGAAATGAATACATTAAAGGAAACCAATGGGTAGAGGTTCCTACATTGGTGAGAGAAAACCATGACCCAAACCCAAGATTGGGAAAGTACCATAAAGATAGTAGTTGTGTAAGTAGGAAAACAAGCTCAGGGTTTATAGGATCAATAGTTTTACCAAGAAATGTTGTGGTATGTGTGTGTAAAAGGGTTTTGAATCAAAGTAGATGTATGTACGAGTGTGTTCATACTATAGGGTATGCTTTAGCCAACGCATGGATTAGGTATAGCGTTTCGAGTGGCAAAAAGTTGTCCAGAGATAGTGCTTTTTAGGTGAGAGTGAGTGTGAGGTCATGGGGTTAGGTTTAAAACACACACACACATGTATAGCAGATAGTGACATGTGTGTGTGTGTGTGTGTGTGTGTGTGTGTGTGTGTTTCAATAACAATATAACATATCCACCAAAGAATCCTTTCAGATGACAAAAGACATTAGAAACTATGCCAAAGCTAAGGAGGTATAATTCCCATTCATAGTAAAGAACAGTCTTATGCACAAGTGCTGAAATCAAGAGCCAAAAAGATATAATAGTCCGCATCTTCAAGCCAAGGAACTTTGAAAACCATAGTTGAGAAGGTAGCCCTCACCTTCACCCATGGAAACAACACAACATTTAGTTAGCATTGGTACCATATGTAGGTGATGCATGGTACCCCACATGTTATAGATGCCACCCAACTAGATTGCTCTCAAAGATAAATAATAAGAAAGGTCAAGCTAATCATATATTCAGAGATGAAATCATTTACAAGGGGAAAAACCATATGAAGCCCCTGTGCTTTACAAGTTCTCATGAGATAAAGTTCAGTAGAAGAAGCTATTCAAATTCCTCTACCGGCATATGCATGAGGAATACTCACAACCATCAAATATTTCAGACAGTAGTCCATTTCAATGCCAAAAGTCACTAGAGAATGAGTCAGAGTAGCCAACTCCACAATAACCTGCTTATCCTTGCCCTTTGCCATAGATCCGACATTTAACACTACCCCTTTGCAGGTAAAATCCTCACAATCCTAATGTACAGACACTTCTCCCAAATAAACACACCACTAATGCTAAGTAAGCATGTAAAGCTCACCTTTTTATAGGTTTTGAAGCAAGTGGCTACCTTCCTTCTTAGCCGTATCGCGGGCCGGTTTCAAGAGGGGGATGGTGTAGCAGCACCACCATGTACACACACACACACACACACACACACACAGCACTTAAGAGCGCATTATCGCAGACCCGTCAGGAGAGGGTCACCTCAATATTAAGCAGAAGAAGAGATCATTTACAGAGCTGGTTAGCCCGTCCATAACCCATTTAGTATCTAAGGGTTAGGTACCACTAAGGTACCACCCTACAAAAATTACATAGTGAATTTAAGAGAATTATTCACTAACCCCAGGCCAGCAGTCCCAGTAAAAATATACCAAGAAAATAGAAACACACTAAAAACAGCCATGTGTGTGTGTGTACTAGTACCAGTCTAGTATAGTTCAGTAGTACAAATAGGTATCAGTTATCAGTACTAGTACGACTCCATTATTACCAGTAGCAGTATAGGAGTATCAATACCAATAGTGTATAATGCTAGTATCAGTACCAGTATAGTCTTGTAGTACCAATAAGTATTAGTACCAGTACTAGTATATATTGTACCAATACAACCAGTACTACCAGTAGTAGTATAGGGGTATCAATAATAGTAGTGTATAATGCGAGTATCAGTACCAATATCGTCTAGTAGTACCAGTAATTTCCAGTGCCAGTGCCAGTGCCAGTACCAGTACCAATATATATTGTACCAGTACAACTAGTACAACCAGTACTACCAATACTAGTATAGCAGTAACTGTACCAGTACCAGTACTACCAGTATCATTAGTAGAACCAGTACGAGTACCAGTATTGTGTGTGTGTGTGTGTGTGTGTGTGTGTGTGTGAGAGAGAGAGAGAGAGAGAGAGAGCCCAAAGTAATCCAATTGTGACTCAAAGAAGATCTAAATTCAAGGGCATCTTGCAAGGAATTAATGGATTTTATTTCTTTTAGCTCCATCACCATGGTTATCACAAGCATAGGATAGCCATGCAGAGGTGGCAAGATTGCATTTGTTGACCCAAAAGTAGTTTTTGGTTTTGAGCGCATGTCATAGGGGTAGCCTTAACCCCTATGCCACGTTTCAAGGTTTGTGGCCAGCTACAAAAATGTGTGGGTCCATTAAGATGGGACATGAGTATTGCAAGTTAGTGTGGAGGGCATACACCTTACCATTTGGCCACCACCAGTTTGCTACACAAGAAGGCCAATGTTTTGATAAAATCCTAGTGTGACACAAAAAATATGGGCCAAAAGAAACAAGGTGAGGAGTCACAAAGGGCTGCTAAAGTTAAGTAGGGGTGAGAGCTTTGGGCAACAAGAAAGAGATGAAAATCAAAGAATGCGATTGCTTGCCACAGCTCTTTTGGTTGGGCCATGTCAATGGCTTTCCCCCAACAATGTGAAATTTATATTTAATCTTGAAAAATCACATTGATGCATACTTTATGCAAATTGGTGCATGCATGGATTTGTGGATGTCTCTTTGATCTGATGGTCAAGTTGTTTTCCTAGTTTTATGCATATGTAATTGTTGGTATCTAGACATTCACTTTGATATCAAATATATATGACATTTTTGAGTCTATAGTGATGACTTGGGAGAGATGAAAGTCTTGTTCACGTCAACATTTGAGATGTTGACATTGCATATAGGGCACACTAGACATCATTGCTTCAGACATATGAGGCAATAGAGGATACATATGTGTGATGCAAATTCAATGATGATGGGAGTAAGAGAGACGATCGCCTCTTGTTTATCTCCAACCTAATTTATGTCTTTGGATGGCACGCTTTCTTCACAATAATAACTAGATGATGATTCTACTTTCCTTATCACATCGTGTCGTCATTGGTTTAGTGGCTATTCTAGTGGTGTGTGTATCTTGTTGATGGTTCAACATATGACATTGTTGGTGCAAGAGATGTTTGCCTATCATTTCCTATTAGTGCATTTTATATGCTACATCATGTGCATTATGTTATTGAGTTGAGACAAGCTTTATCTCAATAAGACAGTGGATGCCATGTATTGCTTGGAGAACAATATTTTCAAACGCATTGGGGTTTGCTAGTGATTCCAAGAGGTGCCAAGACTGGCTTGATATACCCATTGTGTTGGAATTAGGGTTGCAGAGAAACACACAGAGCTTGGAGAAGACGAAGGAAGCTCAAGGCACACAATAGAGAGTGTGTTACTTGGTGTGCAATGGAAAGATAGATAGCCCTAGAGCGATGGGCGTATATACAATGCACGGAGGAAAAAACCTCCTAAAGAGGGAAAAAATGCCCCGGCGGTCCTAGTGTGTTCACACACATCACTACCACATGTATATGGTAACAAATCCCCCCTGGAATGATGCGGTGAACAAGAGCTGGCACATGAGTAAAGGGAAGTGCCATGCCCTGAGGACATGATCAGTCCACAAAGAAGAGTAAGCCCAAAGCTTTGCGGAAAGCTTCAAGCTTCTCATGAGACAATGCCTTTGTGAAAAGATTTGCAAGGTTGTCCTGTGTTGACACATAAGCCAAGCTGGTCTCTCCTACTGAGAGCCTTTCCTTGACATAGTGGTAATGCACCTCAATGTGCTTTGTGCGAGCATGAAAAATTGGGTTCCTCGCAATTGCCAATGCGCTCTAACTGTCAGTGTAGATAGTGTTCGCAGTCTCCTGTCCAACACCCAAATCAGCCATAAGGCGTCTGAGCCATACACACTCAACTGTAGCTGTAAAGACTACCTTGTACTCAGCCTCACAACTTGAAGTGGCCACAGTAGGTTGCTTCTTGCTCAACCATGATATATATGAACTGCCAAGCATGAAACAAAAACCACTTGTGGACACTCGCATGTCAAAACAACCAGCCCAATCTAAGTCCGAAAAAGCATGTAAATCTGGCGGCAATGATCCCCCTTGGGATAAAACAAGCCAAGATGTAAAGTGCCACTAAGGTAGCAAAAAATCCTCTTGACAGCCTGCTAATGCTTAAACCCTGGGCTATGCACAAATCTGCTGACCTATAAGACTACAAACTGATTATGTGTCCTCGTGTTGCATACATAAATGAGGCAGCCAACAGCAGTTTGGTAAAGAATGACATCAGCAGGATTGCCAGCATCATGTAGACTCAACTTCAAACTTGTTTCCATGGGAGTGGCAATAGGTTTGCAATCCTCAAGTCCAAACTTACATATCAAATGTCTCTATGTAACTTTTCTGACATAAGGCAATACCACTATCACACTGCTTAAACTGTATGCCCAAATCATGATGCAACAACCCCAAATCTTATCTTGAAAGTAGCATTCAAATCAGCCTTAAGTTCAGCAATATGTCTCTCATTTGGTCCAGTGATCAGCAAATCATCTACATATAGAACCACAATGAGAAGTACATCACCCTCACGCTTTACATACAATGTGCTTTCTATTGGACTGTTACAAAAGCCTTGTTTGACCAAATGAGTGTCAGCTTTCTCATACCAAGCACGAGGAGATTGCTTCAACCCATACAAAGCCTTGTTACATTTGCACACTTTGTCCTCTTGTCCTTTCTTGACAAAACCGCGAGACTGTAGTACATAAACTTCCTCAAATATGTCACCATTCAAGAAAGCAGTAACAATATCTGATTGATGTATATCTCAACCAAGATAAGCTTCCAATGCACATAGAAAACCCATAGTAGTCATACGACAAGTGGGAGCAAAGGTCTCTTCATAATCTATGCCTTTTTGTTGTGCATAACCCTTTGCAACAAGTCGAGCCTTGTGGCGATCGATCTCACCATCCGGCTTGTGCTTCAACTTGTAAACCCACTTTATACCAATGGTCTTTTTGCCAGGAGGCAAATCACATAAAATCCATGTGTCATTTTCTATAAGTGCATCATATTCTGATTGCATGGTAGCCATCCAATTTTTTGAATTATGTGCTTCATCAAAAGACAGAGGCTCCTCAACATCATGTAAAATAGACACAGCCAAAGCATAACAATCTGATGCATAAGATGCATGGCAAGAGCCTGAACGAGTACGACTAGACAAAGGTGCATCCAATTTACTGTCAGGCAAAGTGTGCACCAGCCATTTTGGAATACCTCTAGCCTGCTCATTTTCAGCCCTTTCCTCATCAAGTACATCATGTACATCTGCATCAGTAATAGGTTGATCTGTAATATTTTTAGAAACCCCCATAGGCCGTACATTTTCCTCATTGGAACTTAGGTTCGTATTCCACCACTGAAAAGAGGCAACAAAGTGTCATAAATGTCCTGTGAGCTTACATTATTGTCTCTAGTACATGACAGCAAGGGCTGAACAAAATCTTCCACAAACACTACATCCCGTGAAACCAGAATACGTTTTGTTTGCGGATGATACAACCTGTAATCTTTGCTTTCAGCACTATAACAAAAAAAATACATTTGACAGCCTTATCATCCAATTTCCTGCGCTGTGTTTGTGGCACCAAAGCATATGCCAAACGGCCAAAAACACGCATGTGCTCAATAGAAGGCTTTCTATCATGCCATGCTCATATGGAGTAATAGATTGCAAAGCTTTTGTAGGACACATGTTTAGTACATAAGTGGCACACAGGATGGCCTCAAGCAAAAAAGAATGCGGCAAAGCTTGACTTTTGGCCATATATCGTGCCATTTCCATAAGTGACCTATTTTTTCTCTTAGCAACACCATTTTGTTGAGGTGTATAAGGCACTGTAAATTGGTGCTTTATCCCACGACTAGCCAGAAATGCATTGAATTCATGAGACATATACTCCCCCCCTCGATCCGAACGGAGGGTGCCCATAGTACATTTCAAGACATTTTCAGCCATAGCCAGAAATTGTTTGAAGAAAATAAAAACTTCGGACTTCGCTTTAAGAGGAAATACCCATGCATGCTTGGAGTAATCATCAATGAAAGTGATGAAGTAAAGGTAATTTCCCAAGGACGGAATTTGCATGGGCCCACAAAGATCACTATGCACAAGCTACAACCTGCATGTGGCCCAAACTGAACCATCCTTTGGAAACTTAGAACACTTCATCTACCCAAAATACAGCCTTATACAAACATGTTTGATAGGTGCTTCAAGAGGCGGCAAAGAAGCAACCATATCAAATTTTCGCGAACGCAACAAACTGGCAAAATTTAGATGACCAAAACGTGCATGCCAAAGTTTTGCATCTGAAATAGCCCTTAAATCTGCAACTGCATTTGCAAAATTTTGTCCACACTTGTCATACAAAGTGAGCTTATACAACCCACGGCACAAAAGCCCAGATGCAATGATTTCATCACCAAAATTTAGATCATGAACTGTACATCTGTCATCCACAAAATTGACTACAAGTCCAAATCTAGCAAGTGCAGATACAGACAAAAGATTCTTCTTGATCCCAAGTACATAAAGTGCATCAACAAGTGTGAAAGAACTGCCATTAGTAGCAGTAAGCACAATCTTTCCAACTCCCTGAACCGGATAAGAGGCATTGTTGGCACAAGTGACTGAATTCCCATGAGGGACAGACTTGAGAGAGGTGAACAATTCATGATGTGAGGTAATAGGATTGTAAGTGCACTCTGCACTAAAAGCCCATTCTGCATCAACATTAGCATTACAGTCTACTTTTACAGAAGACTCAACAATGTCTGCATTTGTAGTGGAACCGGCATTTGCAGTGGAACCACCCTCTTTCTTCTTAGCCTCTTTGGACTTTAACTTAGGACACTGCTTGATCAAGTGATTATTAGCTTCACAATAATGGCAACGCATCTTGTTTTTTCCCTTATCACCAGAATTGCCAGACTATGTGCTGCCAGCAGAAGCATTGGGAACAGAAGTTTTGCCACCCGCAGTAGAACCATAAGAAGTGGCTGCATTGCTATTACCACCCTTTCTTTGAAAGCAATAAAAGCTTGTTCAACTGCACACTGTCTAATCCTGTTTTTTCTGGAAAGTGACTCTTGCAACAGCTATGTGCATAATGCATCAAACTTGACAAGTTTTGGATTTCCTTGGGTCATAAG
This sequence comes from Adiantum capillus-veneris, assembly GCF_014529385.1. NCBI lineage: Eukaryota > Viridiplantae > Streptophyta > Polypodiopsida > Polypodiales > Pteridaceae > Adiantum > Adiantum capillus-veneris. The sequence goes on along the minus strand of NC_140952.1, from coordinate 25,833,603 downwards.
TCTCCAAGTACTAGCAAAAGTCTGGTAAGGCATCAAGAACAGTCTGCACAAGGGGATTGTCTGAAATGACTTCACCTACAAAAATAAGTTGCTCATTGATATCCTTGACACTAGCAAGGAAAGTGTCCATATCATCTTCCTCATGCATAAACTTCGACTCCAGCTCCTTACGCAGCAAAGCAATTTTAGCCTCATTGCAACTTGCATAAAGACCAGCCAAAATATCCCAAGCCTGTTTTAGATTTTTTTGAACGGATGTGAGGAACATTGGTACACTTCACAGACAGCGCAATCAATGCATGAGCCTACGCATCCTTTACATCCCAACAAGCTTGTTCTGCCGTAGGCAAAACAACTCTAATAGCAGCAATCCTTGCAGCAAGACCTGCAACATCCTCAACATCACCTACATCCTCAGAACCAGGACGTACATCAATGCCTTTCATAATATTCCAGATGCCCTTTGACACAAGAACGTGTTGCATCATATAAGCCCACATAAGGTAATTGTCCCCATCCAACAACTTGTCCTCAGCAACAAACATCTTGAAGACATTTGTGTTGTTGTCAGCCATGGTAAATGCTGCACCTGATGTGAAAATTGCCCGAAAATAGGAGAAACAGAGCGGGAACAACACGTGCTGTATAGCACAAACCGTAGAAAACTATAAGACACCTGTTATGCAGAAAACATCACTGACAAAAATTCTGCACAAAATGACAAAATTGTCTGTGGAGAGGTACTACCTGTAGTGGAAACGAAGGCCAAAATGAGCCCGAATCAGAAATCTGAGTAGACTAAGCTCTATGAGTTTTCTCAAAATATTTGTCCACATGTGAATGCTCGCCAAACCTCACTGTAATCCGAGAAAGTGAGCAGGTGTGTGCTGGAGCAGCTCGCGACTAAGCCCGGGAGGACGTAACCTGCTCTGATACCAATTGTTGGAATTAGGGTTGCAGAGAAACAGACACAGCTTGGAGAAGATGAAGGAAGCTCAAGGCACACAATAGAGAGTGTGTTGCTTTGTGTGCAATGGAAAGATAGACAGACCTAGAGTGATGGGCGTATATACAATGCGGGGGAAAAAACCTCCTAAAGAGGGGAAAAATGCCCCGGCGGTCCTTGTGTGTTCACACGCATCACTACCACATGTATATGGTAACACATTGCATATTTCTCATGTACGAGAAGTTAATATCTCTATTACATTGCAGACATATAGTGTTCAAGAGACAAGATGTGTTTCTATTATGGATGAGCTCCAGGATGCTGAGACATTGTATGTAGGGCCAATTGTGCCAGATATGTATGTGGATACAAGTGTAGAGTAGCACTGCTCTAGTGAGTCACAACAAGATGAATCATCATGTACAATGACAGAGATGACTAATTTTAAATTCTATGATATGCTCATGCTAGAAGCTCATATGGTTATGCCATGACATTTGGATACAATCCCTATGGATGGTAGAGGTGATGGATACCCCATAATTGACACATCCATACATGACTTGTCATGATGATGCATATGATGCACATAACATTAAGATGGTTGACATGGTCAGATTAACCAAGTCCATGCATATATCGTCAGCATTTGGGACTATCATGTATGACCTTTTAGTGTCAAGACCTAACATAGCAGCTATATTGGGAGCTTTTTCATTTGGGATTTTTAGTCATGTGATGATTGACATTGGCATGATGCATGATGGAGCTATGTAGGTAGGTTGTTAAACGTTACCTCAAGATATGCATGTAGGATCTAGCAGCAATGCATATATTTTGTTATTGCTATAGTCAATACAACTGCATATAGAGAGGGCCAATGGGTGTATCTTGGGAGCTCATCTCTCCATATCATATTGTATATACTAGTAGCTAGCTAGTAGTTCTGCTTATCGGCACACTCGCCTTTAAGTGGGAGGGTGTTGAGGTGAAGGTTGTATGCCTTGTCTGGGTTGAACAAACACTAAGTGTCAAAATGTCCACTCATGTGTACATCTCTTATTCTAAAATAAGGAGCTTTCTCTCACATAAGAGAGGAGAAGAGGTTTCTCCACACACATCCATGTTTTCTTCTTCTCCACACCATGATCCCATGCACTCTTCATACATAGAGGATCAAAATCAAATGACTACCAGCTGTAGCTTTTGTGTGTAGAGTCAATAATCAATTTCCCTCTGCCTATACCCTTGAGACTTCATAAAAGCATCCAACATATCATACCATTTCATGTGGTACCTACTTCAAACTACAAAGGCTTCTCTTAAGATTACACATCTACTTCTCTTTACCATCCTAAAAAAAATCATCTAGATGTTGCATATAAGATCCTCATGATCACCATGTAAGAACAAAGTCTTAAATCCATTTGGAGCAACTCTATGTCCTTTTTGGAAACAAAAGCCAAGTACTGTTTGCAAGGCACTCATCTTGACAACTAGCAAAATAGTCTTGTCAAAGTCTATCCCTTTCTTCTACTTGAAACCTTGGCAACCAATCTAGCCTTGTACTTTGGCTTCCCAGCATTGGGTGTAATCTTCAACTCATTGACCCATTTACACAGCAAAGCATTTTTCCCCTTTGGCAAAGGTACTAAGCCCCAAGTTTGACTCTTATTCTAAGAATCCATCTTTGATTTCATAGCACTCACCCACTTAAGCTTGTCATTCAGTAACATAGAATCATCATTGCAGGAAGGCTCACCACAATCTGACAAAATGTAATTTAGGCTCGGCACAAACCTCTGAAATGGCCTAGAAACCCTAGTTGACCTCCTCAATTCATTGTGCTTCGCATGAAGAGTCATTTATCACATTGGTGCTTCATTACCACTCGATGTAGTCCAATTACTCTCTACATGGTTACGACTATTAGGAGCATCATTGTTGACACTTTGCTCACCCTATGGCTCATGAACAACTTCTTGTCTTTGTTCATGAATAGGCGGCGTGACATCCTAAAATGGAAGTTTCCTCACCTCAACTTCTTTGTGATAATTCTTGTGCATTTTCTTCTCATTGAATATCAAATTATTTCTATAAATAATCTTATGAGAAATTGGAGCCCACAAGCAATAACCCAGTTTGCCATTTTCTCCATAGCACCAATGAAAATGTACTTTGTAGACTACGCCTCTAGCTTTTTTCTAAGCTAAACAAGTATCTCAACACCAAATACTTACTAATGATCATATGATTGATAGAAGCTCACCGCCTAATAAACCTCCTTATTGAGTTTCACAAGCTCAGCAAGAGGAGATCATGAGGCAAGTGCATGAATTGGTGGAAAAAGTGATGGTGAGGCCTAGCTCCTCTCCATTTTGTTCCCCAACACTTTTAGTGCAAAAGAGAGATGGCACAATATCACATGTGTGTCGACTATAGAGCATTAAATAGGATCACTATTTAAAAAAAAAAAATTCCCGTGCCACGGGTAGAAGATCTATTTGATAAGTTACAAGTTTTGGCCTGACAAATGCTTCAGCCACGTGGACAAAAATCTTCAAGCCACTCAAATTCTCTTGAGGAGTACAAGTGACATCTCCAGGACCATTACATGACTTAATAAAGAAGAACGTTAAGTATTCATGGACTGCTAAGGAGAAAAATGCTTTTGACAAGCTCAAAGAGAAGCTTACCTCTCAACCAGTCCTCATGCTTCCGGATCTCTCAAAGCCATCTGAGGTCCAATGTGATGCTTGTGGTGATTGCCTTGGAGCAGTTTTGCTTAAAGAAGGGCATGCCATAGCATATGAGAGCCAATGGCTCAATGTCGATGAACAGGTCTTGGGCATATACGAAAAAGAGCTTTTAGTTGTTCTACATGTTCTAAACATATGGAAGCACTATCTCTTGGGGGATCCATTCATCCTACGAATGGATCACAAAGCCTTAAGAACTTCATGACACAAACCAAGTTGAGGTGGGCAAATTTTCTTTTGCAATTTCAATTTCATATTGCTCACATTGCTGGCAAGCACAATCAAGTGGTCGGTGCACTTTCACAACAACGTCCAAGGGTAAATGTGGTCTCTATAGCAACTCACAATGATCTATCTGTTATGATAGATGAGTATGCTAATGACCAAGAATTTAAGTAGGTAATTACAGCCTTTGCATTAGGGAAGAAAAAAAGAACCATTCACCTTGAAGGGTGGTTATCTTCCAAACGGCAATATGCTATGTCTTACTCACCAATACAATAAGAAAGTCATGTATGAATCCCATGCTTCTCCTTATACGGGGCAAAGATGGATTCCATAATCTACTCTTCGAGGAGTAGAAATGTATCTCTATTGGTCTACCATGAAAAGTAAACATAGAAGAGTATGTTTCAAAATGCAAAGTATACCAAAAATTGAAATTTGATCGAGAGAAGCAACTTGGATAGTTTCAGTCGGTCGACAGGCTTAGCAAGAAAACACACTCTGTGCCTGTCAAAAAGACTATTAAGGCACATCAAACGGCAACCCTCTTTAGATCTCAAATTTTCAAGTATCATGGCTTGCCAACATCCATAGTGTCGGACAAAGATCGTAGAATGAACAGTAATTTCTAGAAGGGTCTTTTTGAGAATCTAGGAAGTAGATTAAATTTCTCTTTCGGCGTGTCATCCACAAATGGATGACCAAAGTCAAAATAACTAATCTAACGATTCTTGAATCTACTAAAAGCCTATGTCATGGAAGTAGATTAACGTTCTCAATGAGAGAAGTACCTTCCTCTTATAGAATATGCCTACAGTAACATTGTACATAATTCTATGTGGAAGCACCTTTCGAGGTTAAAGAGGGAAGATCCAAAAGTCCCTTACTAAAAGTATATGGGAAGATCTTCGCTATAGCGGAGACTCACAAGAATCTTTTCCAAAGATTAAAGAGGTTATTTCCATCTTAAAGCAAAGGCAAAAAGGGCTGTTGCTAATAAGCACATAAGAGCCTTAGCCTTTAAGAAAAATGATTGGGTGTTGCTAAAGTTTCTCAAGGTTCGTCTAAGGCATACTATGGGCAAGAATCTTACGAGCCACCAAGAGTATTATGCTAAACTAGCAAAACAATACTATGGTCCTTTCTTTTAAAATTCTTAAGCCAATCAATGAGATGGCTTATTAGTTAAAGTTTCTCAACCATTGGCTCATTCGCAATGCTAAGCATGTGAGTCTACTCAAGCCTTACAAAGGAGAGTCATCAAAAGAACCAATAATGGAGGACCCACCAGAGATCAAAGATCAAGAAGAGGTGTTGCAACCCAAATCAATTCTTCGACACAAAGACAAGGTACTAAGAAACGGTAATGTTTTCCAATGATAATTTGTAACTTTAAGAATTATCCTTTTAAAGATGCTAGATGGATGCAAGGAATCTAGCTTAAGGATAATATGAACCTTGTCAATGCTTACAATGCTACACTGGAGTAAGCAAATGAAAATGCATTTTAAATGAAAAACATTTTTGTCTTATAAGACTCATTCTCTTTCTTTTATTGTGCACAAAATTTAAGAAGTATGCATGCTTAGGATCATGTTTGTGGTGATGACGTCTCCCAAATACCAAGTAGAACTTGTCACTCTACTTTGGAAGTAGGATATGGACTAAAGAGTAGACATGCTTGCGGCAGCTAAGTCTCCAAGCACCAAACGGATTAGTCATCCATTCTAAAATGATGTCGTAGGGTAAAAAGGGATCCTCTACTTGCTAAGAAACATGGACTAATGACTAGGCTTTATCTTCTCTACCTCATAGTCGAGGACGACTATGATTCAAGAGAGAGGTAATGTCACAAAATATAATATCTAACTTTACCAAATGATTTTCTCATATTAAACTGATCATTTAATATGGGAAGATAAAAGGGGAACAAGAGTTAGGATATAGATATGTGCTTCTAGACCTATCTCAACAGGGGACCAAAAGGAGAAATGGTTGCATCTCAATAGGGGTCCAAAAGGAGACGGTCTACCAAAGAGCATGTGCAATAAGTGCTTCTAGATTTACTCATCAAGGGATCCAGAGGAGAGATGGTTACATCTCAATAGGGGTCCAAAAGGAGGTAGTCTATCAGAGCAACGTGCATCTAATGGAGCTTAAAAGACCTTAGGGTTAGCTTCATTAAAGACCTCCAAAAGTTAGTGTTAAAAAGTCCTTTGACCTTAGGAAAGCTAGGGCTGAAAACCTACCCAAGCTTGAGGTGCTTGTCAGCTTGCTAACTAAAGTGCTTAAAGTGTTTGTGGGAACCTTGCTGGAGCTTGAGGTGATTCTCATGCTTAAATGACTAAGGTTCTTGAAGTGTTCAATTCAAAGATAAACTCTCAAGAGGCATAAACGGTTTCCATGCTTAATTGACTAAGTGCTTGAAGTGTTCAATTCAAACCAAATGACTTAAGAAGCATAAAAGACACATGTCAAAATTCTCCATATGTGGCCCTCATGATGTTCTTGAATCCTATTGGATAGGCTTTAAAGGGGTCCAATGAGATTTTAGATGCATAAAAATAAATAATTAAGTTCTTTCTCTCAAAGAGGAAAAAGAGGACACATGTCCAAATGATATAATTAAATAATACGAGAGAGAGAGAGAGAGAGAGAGAGAGAGAGAGAGAGAGAGAGAGAGAGAGAGGTGGACCAAGCTTGAGAGGGGGTATACTCTCCCACACACACACACATTCTCTCATTGTGTGGGGTGCAAAGTGCAAGAGCTCCATCTCCTTCTCCAAGCTTGTTGAGAAGTTGAGAGCCTACACCAACAATATTGGCTATGGAATGCGAATCCAACCAAGAGCCATGCTTCAATGTTTAAGCTTGCCATCTTCTTCATCGTCATTACTCTACTATGATGCTATGCTAAGCAAGAAGAGTGATGATAAGTGAGGAACTATTTCTTTCTCCTATGAATGATTCTTCTTCCTCTTCCCTACCCTCAATTCCTACTAGCTCTCTCCACCTTCGAAGGTGTTTGAGGTCTTGAGACTGAGGCTAGGGATAGTTAATGCTTTTTGAAAAGTTTATGTTATGCTCATGATGCATGAAGCTTTCCATTTGTATAGCATCTACAAGGTCACAAGGAACACAAATATTGTATTGTACCAAGTCTCTCTTGATGGGAGAATCTATAATACAAACGCCTTTTGGAGGGGGGACTGGCTCCAAGTAAATCCGGTCCTCAACTATTGTCATGTTCTCTAATACTCTCTCTCTTGCAAAAGTATTGTTCATGCCAAGTTAATTAGGTACTATGTTCATGTTGCTACCATCAATTAAGTTCACCCTCTATGTTCTCAAAGTAATCTCACAAAAATGCTCACTCTAATTCTCTTAATTCCGCTATTCTCAAAGTTCATAGGCCATTTCCATGACATTTGTGAATTTTGTGCTTCATCAAAAGATAGAGGTTCCTCAACATCACATAAGCTAGACACAGCCAAAGCATAACAATTTGATGAATAAGATGCATGGGGAGAACCTGAACGAGTACGACTAGACAAAGGTGCATCCAATTTATTGTCACGCAAAGTATGCACCAACCATTTAGGCATGCCTCTAGCTTGCTCATTCTTAACTCTTTCCTCATCAAGTACATCATGTACTATATTATTTTCAGAAAACCCCATAGGCTGTACATTTGCCACATTGGAATTTAAATTCAAATCTCCGTCACTGAAAAGAGGCAACAAAATGTCATAAATGTCATGTGAGCTTACATTACTGTCTCTAGTACATGATAGCAAGGGCTGAACAGAATCTGCCACAATCACAACATCTCGTGAAACCAAGATACAAATTGTTTGCGGATGATACAACGTGTAACCTTTGCTTTCAACACTATAACCAACAAAAATGCATTTGACATCCTTATCATCCAATTTTTTTGCGGTGCATTTGTGGCACCAAAGCATATGTCATATAGTTAAAAAAATCGCATGTGCTCAGTAGAAGGATTTCTATCATGCCATGCTTCATATAGAGCCATAGAATGCAAAGCTTTTGTAGGACACGTTAAGTACATAAGTGGCACACATGATGGCCTCAAGCCAAGACAAATGCGGCAAAGCTTGACTTTTGACCATACATCTTGCCATTTTCGTAAGTGATCTGTTTTTCCTCTCAGTAGTTAACACAATGTTTCCAACTCCCTTGACCAGATAAGAGGCATTGCTGGCACAAGTGACTGAATTTCCATGAGGGACATCCTCGAGAGAGGTAAACAAGTCACGATGAGAGGCAATGTCCTTTGTAGCACCACTGTCACCACACACGAGCATCTGTAGCAACAACTGACAAACATGCATCATGGATAGAAGGATCATAAGTGCACTCTGCACTAAAAGCCCATTTTACATCAATATCAGCATCACAATCTCCTTTCACAGAAGACTCAACAATAGCTGCATTTGTAGTGGAACCACCCTCTTTCTTCTTAGCCTCTTTGGCCTTCAACTTAGGACACTTCTTGATCAAGTGATCATTAGCTTTACAATAATGACAACGCATCTTCTTTTTTCCCTTTTCACCAGAATTCCTAGACGAATTGCTGCCAGTAGAATCAGTAGGAACATGTGATTTACCACTCGTAGAAGAACCATGAGAAGTGGCTACATTGTTTTTACCACCTTTTCTTTGAGAAACAATAAAGGCATGTTCTACTGCACACGCTGTCTATTCTTAGTTTTTTCTAGAAAGTGACTCTTGCAATAGCAATGCACATAATGCATCAAACTTGACAACTTCTAGATTTCCTTGGGTCATAAGTCTCCAAGTACTAGCAAAAGTTTGGTAAGAATATGGCAAAGCATCAAGAACAGTCTCTGCCCAAGGAATTGTCAGAAATGACTGCACCTGCAAAAATAAGCTACTTATTTATATCCTTGAAACCATCAAGGAAAGTGTCCATATCATCTTCCTCATGCATATTCTTTGACTCCAACTCTTTACGTAGTAATGCAATTTTAGCCTCATCCGACTTGCATAAAGTATAGCCAGAATATCCCAAGCCAGTTTTGCAGATTTTGCTGAACAAATGTGAGGAGTAATAGTACGCTTCACAGACAACACAATCAATGCATGAGCATGCACATCTTTTACATCCCAAGGAGCTTTCTCAATCATAGGCAAAGCAGCTCTGGCAGCAACAATCCTGCCACCAAAACTTGCAACATCCTCAACATTGCCTAGATCCTCAGAACGAGGATGTACATCAATGCTCTGCACAATATTCCAAACACCCTTTGACACAAGGATATGTTGCATCGTATAAGACCACATAGGGTAATTATCCCCATCCAATCTATCCTCAATAAAAAACATCTTGAACACATCTGTGTTGTCAACAGCCATGGCAAATGCTACACCTAATGTGAAAACTGCCCTAAAAGAGGAGAAACAAAGCGGAAACAATACGTGCTATATAGCACAAACTGTCGAAGACTGTAAGGGACCTATTAATATTTACTTAATTACTTGAAATTTTGTGTGATCACATGCTCTTATTAACATATTTACATAATCACACTCAACATGATTACAAACAAGCCGGTTCAGAGCAATTTGGAAACCCACAAAAAGCCCAGTGGGCTTTAACGTTCTCCTTGCAGGCCCGCTGGGCTTTCGATTTTTCTTTGTAGGCCCACCGAGGAACCCTAAAGCCTGGTGAGGCCGCAAATAAATATATATAGGGCCTCGATCGGGCCCGTTGGGTGTATTTTGTTGAGCCACATAGAGAGAGAGAGAGAGAGAGAGAGAGAGAGAGAGAGAGAGAGAGAGAGAGAGAGAGAGAGAGAGAGACGTGTGGGAGCATGCTCTACGTCTCAGTGCACAACAATAGTCGAGTACCTGACCACACGGCTCGGGTGTGTGTTGTGTGTGTGTGTGTGTGTGTGCGTGTTGTGTGATAGCATGTCTTTTGTCGTATTGCACGTTAGTCATAAGGTACCTTACCACACAATGTGGGTGTATGCATAAGCTGTTCTATGGAATAGTGCTTACCACAGGGGCATCACCTTGGTTACGCAGAGAATATGGTGTCCTTGTGGTCGTAAGTATTGGCTCACTGTTTAGGTACTACATCGGTAATGCAGCAATATTAATATCCTTATAGTGAGTCAACTTCCCTTTCCATCGCCAGTAAAGCATATGGGCATCGGTCGGTAACACGGCCATATGATGCTTGTATGCAAACCATTATTGCTCTTTAGATTTGACGGCACTCGGTTGATAACGCGGCTAATTGAGTGTCGTTTATTAGAAGCATTTGTTTTTGCATAAATGTGGTGTTCAGGTCGTTAACCTGGCCGTATGAATACCATATAATTTGTATGTGCATGTGCAATTCATTTTTTTTAAAGTATTAATCATATGGAATACTTGGTGGGTAACGCGATTGTGAAGAGTATTTCATTTACAAATGTTTGAATTGTCTGAAATTATCGTTTTCAAGTGCTCTTGTGAAAATATATACTATCTAATCATATTCAAAAGAAAGTTTTATTCATCAATCATCGTTGCTATTTTAAATGCTACATTTATAGAAGTCATAAAAATTATAACATATATGAGATCACTTTTATAGCAACCTTAACAGTATCTACACTAATGAACAATATTCTTGCAAAACCAAATGCTACATTTTCTCTGAAATTCACAATATGCTATTTCTCTATGTCTATAAATAGCTAATATACTTTGAATTTAAAAAAGTATATGCACACATTTTGCATGTAAGACGTTTATTTAAATTTTTTTAAAGAGCAAGACGTCTATCTTAGGAGTTACTTGTTTTTATTGCATTTTGCACGATTATACATAGCATTTTAAAGTGAAACTGGTTATCAACCTGAATGAACATAATCTTGCACAATTTTTTGAAGTATTTAAGTCATGGTTACGGTTTGTCTAAACTAGTGTGAGTGTGCAACGTGTAAAATATGAACCCATGTCTCATGGTTTATCACAATATGTTGCAACGTTTTGGGGTTTTAACCTGTATTGTTCGATCTGGATAGTTTTCTTAAGATTTACTTGTTTTTAATACACTTTACACGATTAAACATAGCATTTTAAAGTGAAAATGGTTATCGATCGTATTAATATAATCATACATATTTTCTTGAAGTCTTCAAGTCACGGCTATGGTATGTTTGAACTAGTGTGAGAGCGCAATGTGTAAAATGTGAACCCATGTCTTATGGTTTATCACAATATGTAACATTTAATGGCCTAGAATCTTATTTGTAGCGGAAATTAGCATGAACATAGTGGGCATTTCATTAGAATAGATTCCTAATGATAATTACAAGAGTGCTTGGGTGGAGAGAGCAACAAAAAGCATAACACCTAGTTAGATAGCATCGACAATACTTTCAAAAGAGAGAGCAATTAAACTATTGACAACAGTTGAGGACCGGATTTGCATGGAGCCGGTCCCCCCTCCAAAAGGCTTTGTATTATGGTTTCTCCCATCAAGAGAGACATTGTACAATACAATTCTTTGTGTTCCTTCAAGACTAGCTAGTGCAATGAAGATGGAAGCTTCATACACCAAGCAAAACACTTAATCAAACACAACTTGAATTATCCCCGTTCTCAGACCCAAGACTTCACACACCTACGAAGATGGTGAGAGCTAGCAGGGTATGAGAGTAGATTGAGAGGAAAAAGAAGTATCTTACGAGAAAGAAGTACATCTCCTCACATAATCACTCATATTAGCATAGCTTAGCTTAGTAATTAGCTTGGTAGAGAAGATGAGCATGCATTGAAGCTTGGCTCTTGGTTGGATTTGCATCCACATGCCAAGAGAGTGTTGATGTAGGCTTCTATCTCACAAGCTTGGAGTAGGTGATGAGCTCTCCATTAAAGCTTGGGAGGAGATAGAGTGTTTTTCCTTCACACATGGTCAAGTGTGAGAGTGTGTGTGTCAATGCCAAGCAAAAATCAGCCCCCTCTCTCTCTTGGGCGAGCCCTAGCTGCTAAGTTAGGCTGGCTTTTGCCTCATTGGACCTCCCCAGGTCAAGCCAATAGGGATTAAGCAGCATAAGTGATAGCCTTCTGACATGTGTCCCCCTTTCCCCTTTTGTGAGAGCTTTAGATAATTAAATAATTAAACTAAACTCTCATTGGACCCCTTTGCCTCCTGGCCAATAGGAATCAGGCAAGCCATGGGGCTCCTGAATGCTCATTGGACCCCTTGGGAGACTGCCCAATAGTCTTCTAGGACACTTAATTCTTATTGGTTTCTTTTATTAAATGTTTTTAAATTAATTAAACTAGATTTACTCTAGCCTAATTCTCATTGGTCCACTTCAAGGGTCTTCCAATAGGAATTGGGCATACCTTGTGGGCATCTGGCCTAGGGAGCTGACATGTGTCCCTCATTCCCTTTGTGTAAAGGGAGCCTGTGTGTGTGTGTGTGGCTTTCTCTCTCATCCCCTAGCTTTGGGGCTCGCCCCCTCCCATGTAGGGATGCAGAAAGACTTTTTGGGCACACACACTAAGCATCCAATTTTCCCTAAGGTTGACCTTTGGACACAGCCTTTGAATTTTGGAACCTTAGCATTTTGGAAGTCTTAATGGGCTGAACCTTAGGGTCTTTTTAGCCCATTGTTTCACATGGCTCTTTTGCAGATGGCCCCCCCTTTTGGATCCCTACTGTGGCCGGTCTGCTAACTTAACCAATATTCTAGCTTTTTCTCCCTTGGCACTTCCCCACATTAAATGATCAGTTTAATATGAGAAAATCATTTAGGAGAATTAGATATTGATTATTATGACATTACCTCTCTCTTGAAATCATAGTCGTCCTCGACTATGGTGTAGAGAAGATAAAGCATATGCATGAGTCCTTTTCTTAGCGGGTAGAGGATCCCTATGTTACCCTACGACATCATTCCATAATGGATGACTAGTCCATTTGGCGCTTGAGAGCCTGAGGCTGCCGCAAGCATGTCTGCACATTAGTCCTATCAGTCTTCCATAGTAGAGTGACAAGCTCTACTTGGTGTTTGGGAGACGTCGTCTCCACAAACTTGATCTAAGCATGCATACTACTGTATTTTTGTGCACAAATAAAGAAAAAGAGAGTCTTATAAGACAAAAAATTTTGTTCATTTTTTAACATTTTATACATTTGCTTACTCTTGGGAAGCATTGTAAGCATTGACAAGGTTTAGGTTATCCTTTAATTGTATGCCTTGCATCCATCTAGCATCTTCAAAAGGATAATTCTTAAACTTAATAAGATATCGTCGGATAGTCTTACCGCCTCTTAATACCTTGTCTTCATGTCGGAGAATGGACTCGGGCTGCAGCACCTCCTCGTGGTCCTCGATCTCCGGTGGGTCTTCAATAGTTGGTTCTTGAGGTGGCTCTCCTTTGTAAGGCTTTAAGAGGCTCACATGAAAAGCATTGTGTATGAGCCAATGATTGGGCAACTTAAGTTGATAGGCCATCTCATTGATTGGCCTAAGAATCTGGAAGGGACCATAGTACCTTTTTGCTAGTTTAGCATAGTACTTTTGGTGGCCCGTAGGATTCTTGCCCGTCGTGTGCCTTAAGCGAGCCTTGGGAAACTTTAACAAGACCCAATCGTTTTCTTTAAAGGCTTGGGCTCTTCTGTGCTTGTCAGCAGCAGCCTTTTGCCTTTGCTGTGAGATAGAGATAGCATCCTTAATCTTTTGGAAAGATTCTTGTAGGTCTCGGCTATACTCATCTGCAGCGAAGATCTTCCCATGTACCTTAAGTAGCAAGGGACTTTTTGATCTTCCCTCAATTACCTCGAAAGGTGCTTTTCCTGTAGAAGTATGTACAGTGTTATTGTAAGCATACTCTACTAAGGGTAAGTACTTCTCCCATTGGGATCTTTGATCTACTTCCGTTACATAGGCTTTTAGTAGATCGAGAATAGTTAGGTTAGCTATTTCACTTTGGCCATCAGTTTGTGGATGATAGGCCGAAGAGAAGTTTAGCCTTGTTCCTAAATTCTCAAAGAGACCCTTCCAGAAATTACTGGTCATTCTATGATCTCTATCCGACACTATGGACATTGGCAAGCCATGGTACTTGAAAATTTGTGAAATGAAGAGGGTTGCCATTTGATGGGCTTTGATAGTCTTTTTGACAGGTATAAAATGAGCTTGTTTACTGAACCTGTCTACTATCGTCCATATTCCCGTATTCCCATGGATAGACTTAGGCAATCCAAAGATAAAATCCATGGATATGCTCTCCCACGGTGAATTAGGAATTGGCAAGGGTTGAAGCAATCCAAGTTGCTTCCCTCTATCAAATTTTGTCTTTTGACATACCACACATTTGGAAACATACTCATGTATGTTCACTTTCATGGTAGGCCAATAGAAATATGTTTCAATTCCCTTTAGGGTAGACTGAATCCCTCTATGCCCCGCATATGGGGGAGCATGAGATTCATACATTACTTTCTCACGTAGTGAGTTAGTAACGCAGAGTCTATTGCCATAGAGAAGATAGCCATCTTGTAAAGTAAATGGTTCTTCTTTCTTCCCTAAGGCAAGGGCTGAAATCACATCTCTAAAATCGGGATCAATAGCATACTCATCTATCATTAAAGATAGATCATTGTGAGTTGCTATGGAAACCGCATTTACTCTCGGTCGTCTTGAGAGTGCATCGGCTACTTGATTATGCTTGCCAGCAATGTGAGCAATATGAAAATGAAATTGCGAAAGGAATTGTGCCCACCTCATTTGTTTGTCGGAGAGCTTGGTCTGCGTCATGAAGTACTTAAGACTTTGGTGATCCGTTCGCAGAATAAAAGGAGTCCCCAATAAATAGTGCTTCCATGAGTCTAAGGCATGTAGAACTGCAAGGAGTTCTTTTTCGTATATGCCTAGAGCTTGCTCAACAGGGTCGAGCCTTCGACTCTCATAGCCTATGGCGTGCCCTTCTTGGAGCAAAACAGCCCCAAGGCAATCACCACAAGCATCACATTGGACCTCAAATGGTTTTGAGAGATCCGGTAGTGTAAGCACAGGTTGAGAGATAAGCTTTTCTTTAAGCTTTTCGAAAGCATTGTTCTCCTTAGCAGACCACGTATACCTAACATTTTTCTTTGTTAGGTCATGTAATGGTCCCGCAATTTGTGAGAACTTTTCTATGAAGCGTCTATAGTATGCACACATACCTATAAAGCTTCTTAGTTCATGAAGATTCCTTGGTTTAGGCCATCCTTTTATTACCTCTAACTTGGATGGATCCATTTGGATTCCATCTTGAGAGATAATGTGACCTAAATATTGAATCTCTTGCAAGAAAAATTCACTTTTCTTTCGATTAACATAAAGTTTATTCTCTCTTAAAACTTGAAATATTACCTGGAGGTGTTGCTTGTGTTCCTCTAATGAATTAGAGTAGATGATAATATCATCAAAGAACACTCCAATGAAGGTTCGATGAGGTCTGAACAGCTTCTCCATCAAGCGGTTAAATGTGGCTGGTGCATTAGTCAAGCCAAAAGGCATGACAATGTATTCGTAAAGACCAAATGTAGTACGAAATGCGGTCTTTACAATGTCTTGATCAACTATCCTTATTTGATGATAGCCACTTTTTAGGTCAATCCTACTGAAGTAGGTCGATCCTTGTAGCTTATCAAATAGGTCTTCTACCCGTGGAACGGGAAACCTATTCTTGATAGTGATCCTATTTAGTGCTCTATAGTCGACACACATACGATATGTGCCGTCTTTCTTTTGCACTAATAGCACAGGTGAGCAAAATGGAGATGAGCTAGGCCTAACCATGCCCTTCTCAATTAACTCATGCACTTGCCGCATAATCTCCTCTTGTTGAGCTTGAGAAACTCTATAAGGAGGTTTGTTAGGCGGTGAACTTCCTGGAAGAAGTTCAATTGCATGGTCGTCATTACCTCGTTTAGGAGGTAGCTCACAAGGGATGTCGTCAATAAAGACATCTTGAAACCCCTTGAGAAAATTGGATAACTCTAATTCCTTTTGGTTGCTTTTATTTTCTTTTGCTAAAGCATTAGGTTCATTTTGAGAATCTTTAACAAAAATCATGTACACGGAAATAGAGCTCTTTATTGACTTGTTGAAAGCTGGTGTATGTACAATGGGGATGGTGTTACCCATCTCCCTAGAATCTATATACATGTCCTTTTCCCTGAACTTAAAGAAGATTCTCCTTTCAGGAAATTTAACATGGGCAGCCAGACGGTCAAACCATGGTGCCCCTAGGATTACATCCTCATGCTTGAGAGGAGAGATAAAGAAATCCTCTTTGTCCACATAGCCTTGGACATGAAGCCTCAATTTCCCGATTAAGGGAGTGACTGAAGCTTCTTGCCCCTTGAAGGCACTGTCTGCGGGTAGGATATCTCCCATCTCGTAGGATTGTATGCCTAGCTTGGTGGCTAACTCCATAGATATGAAATTGTGAGTAGAACCAGGGTCAAAGAGAATAAAAGCATCATGTTCTCTTACCTTTCCCCAAGCATGGCATAGAGGAGATCCTTTGTGGTGAGTTTGGTGAATCTCCTCCTCTTGGATTTCAACCAAAGAAGCTCTAGGAGGATCTTGGCGGTTGTTCTTTTGGGGACAAGCGCGGTACGCATGCCCTTGTTCGCCGCACTTGAAACACCGGTTATCTTTACGATAACGCTCAAGCTCTTCAGGAGAGAGTTTATTCTTTCCTTTGTAAACTCCCTTCTCTTTAGTTTTGTTGGAATTGCCCTTAGGAGACTTTTGGACATTGTCCTTCCCCTTAGGCTCATTGGAACCTTTGTTTTCCGGGGGCTTATTATTTCTTTTACCCCCCGTTTGGAAATTGATTCGCGAGGCCACCATAGTATGGTGTATTACCGCCGATATGGTACGTGGCCTTTGGGAGTTGACATACTCCGCCATTTCTTCGGTTAAGCCCGCACAAAATTGTTGCTTTTGCTCTCCAAAATCCAACTTTTTGAAGACAGTGGCTTTGAGTTGTAGGTCCCAAAACTTGTCTACATATTTGTGGATGGATTCATTGGGAGAGAGCTTTAAGCTTCGCCATTCGGTGAGTACTTTGTCTTTGGCATCGGTGGCCAAAAACTGCTTCATAATGGAAGCTCTTAAAGCCTTCCATGTTCGTGGAGCTTCACCGTTGGCTCGTAGGCTAGACCACCATTGTCTGGCGGACTTTTGAAAGTGCATAGCTACATGGCGTAGCTTAGAGGACTCCGTGAAGCCCTCATCTCCAAACGCCGCATCGAATTGCTGGATAAAGGCCAAAACTTTGTCTGTAGCACCGAAGGTGCCATCATAGGTAAGGAAAGAGATGCTCTTCCCTCCCTCTTTGAATTTCTTCAGCTTGGACGACCTCTTCCATGCGGCATAGGATTTCCTATGGCCTCTTCTTTTTGATGGTTCAAAAGTTGCACCATCACTTTCTTCAGAAGATGAAGAATTTGAAGAAGGTGGAGAAGAGGGTGACCTCTTTCTCGTCTTTTTCTTGTCTTGATCTTTGTCGTCTTCACCATAGCTTTCATAAGAGGAAGAGGATAAAGAAGATGGAGAAGAGGGTGTCCTCTTTCTCGCCTTTTTCTTCTCTTGCTTTTTATCATCCCTCTTTGAATTATGGCGTGGAGAAGAGTGTGATGGTCTTCTCCGCTTTGGTGGTGATGGAGAGCGTTTAGCCCGCCGTCTTCGTGGAGCCATGTCCGCCGAGGTGGCGGGAGACTCGCTTCTTTCTCGTTCCTTCGGTGGAGGCTCTTGAGTTCTCCTTTGGGAAGGAGATGCATCATCAAGAAGTAAGTTCTTGAGCCCTTCATATGGATTCTCTTCTTCTTCCCGAATCGGAGAGAGACCTCTTTTGGTAGTCTCACAAGGAGGCTTCCTAGGTGTTCTCTCGTCATGGTGATGAGCTTGGAGAATCCCGTGAGCACGGAGCTGCCGTTGCACTTCACTTTGGAGAGATGGATTGCCCATGGCTTGTTGAAGCCTAGAAACAAGATAATTAACAAGCATTGAAGCATCATTAGTAGCTTGCTCATGAGCAAAATCAAAGTTATCAACATTAACTTCACTCTCTTTAATATTGTCAGCCATTCTAACAATTTTTAGGTGTAAACTTTTTAGGTGTACTTTGGCACTTCAAGCCCTAGTTGCTACTCCTCTTTACCCCTTTAGAAAAAGCACTCAAGCTACTGTACCCGCGGCTCGAATACCATTAATTGCAAGGAATAGAAGAGAGGGTCTTTCGACACCAAAACAGCACCGGCTCCTGTCAAGCTTCTAATAGCTCAATAGTGGTTAAGCCGTAGGCAAGCCCCGTAGGACTCCACTATTAAGACCATAGCTCTCGACGGTGATGCCCCGTTAACTGCACAAAGGCAGGCGCACTGCAAGGCTGAAAAATCCCTATTCTACTTACTCACAGGCAATTAATAATACCAACCATTTGTAGCTAGCTTGAGGACCTCCCTTCTTGAGCAAGAAAAGAGAAACCTTGAGCTCTGATACCAATGTAACATTTAATGGCCTAGAATCTTATTTGTAGCGGAAATTAGCATGAACATAGTGGGCATTTCATTAGAATAGATTCCTAATGATAATTACAAGAGTGCTTGGGTGGAGAGAGCAACAAAAAGCATAACACCTAGTTAGATAGCATCGACAATACTTTCAAAAGAGAGAGCAATTAAACTATTGACAACAGTTGAGGACCGGATTTGCATGGAGCCGGTCCCCCCTCCAAAAGGCTTTGTATTATGGTTTCTCCCATCAAGAGAGACATTGTACAATACAATTCTTTGTGTTCCTTCAAGACTAGCTAGTGCAATGAAGATGGAAGCTTCATACACCAAGCAAAACACTTAATCAAACACAACTTGAATTATCCCCGTTCTCAGACCCAAGACCTCACACACCTTCGAAGATGGTGAGAGCTAGCAGGGTATGAGAGTAGATTGAGAGGAAAAAGAAGTATCTTACGAGAAAGAAGTACATCTCCTCACATAATCACTCATATTAGCATAGCTTAGCTTAGTAATTAGCTTGGTAGAGAAGATGAGCATGCATTGAAGCTTGGCTCTTGGTTGGATTTGCATCCACATGCCAAGAGAGTGTTGATGTAGGCTTCTATCTCACAAGCTTGGAGTAGGTGATGAGCTCTCCATTAAAGCTTGGGAGGAGATAGAGTGTTTTTCCTTCACACATGGTCAAGTGTGAGAGTGTGTGTGTCAATGCCAAGTAAAAATCAGCCCCCTCTCTCTCTTGGGCGAGCCCTAGCTGCTAAGTTAGGCTGGCTTTTGCCTCATTGGACCTCCCCAGGTCAAGCCAATAGGGATTAAGCAGCATAAGTGATAGCCTTCTGACATGTGTCCCCCTTTCCCCTTTTGTGAGAGCTTTAGATAATTAAATAATTAAACTAAACTCTCATTGGACCCCTTTGCCTCCTGGCCAATAGGAATCAGGCAAGCCATGGGGCTCCTGAATGCTCATTGGACCCCTTGGGAGACTGCCCAATAGTCTTCTAGGACACTTAATTCTTATTGGTTTCTTTTATTAAATGTTTTTAAATTAATTAAACTAGATTTACTCTAGCCTAATTCTCATTGGTCCACTTCAAGGGTCTTCCAATAGGAATTGGGCATACCTTGTGGGCATCTGGCCTAGGGAGCTGACATGTGTTCCTCATTCCCTTTGTGTAAAGGGAGCCTGTGTGTGTGTGTGTGGCTTTCTCTCTCATCCCCTAGCTTTGGGGCTCGCCCCCTCCCATGTAGGGATGCAGAAAGACTTTTTGGGCACACACACTAAGCATCCAATTTTCCCTAAGGTTGACCTTTGGACACAACCTTTGAATTTTGGAACCTTAGCATTTTGGAAGTCTTAATGGGCTGAACCTTAGGGTCTTTTTAGCCCATTGTTTCACATGGCTCTTTTGCAGATGGCCCCCCCTTTTGGATCCCTATTTTCCCTCCTTTGGATCCCTACTGTGGCCGGTCTGCTAACTTAACCAATATTCTAGCTTTTTCTCCCTTGGCACTTCCCCACATTAAATGATCAGTTTAATATGAGAAAATCATTTAGGAGAATTAGATATTGATTATTATGACACAATATGCTGCAATGTTTTGGGTTTTTAACATATTGTTCAAGCTGAATGGTTTTCTTAAGAGTTACTTGTTTCTAATGCATTTTACACACTTAGACATAGCATTTCAAAAAAGATAAAATGATAATCTATATTAATATAATCGTGCACATTTTTTGGAAGTCTTCAAGTCACAGTTATGGTTTGTTTGAACTAGTGTGAGAGTGCAATATGTAAAATATGAACCCATGTTTTATGGTTTATTGCGATATGATGCAATGTTTTGAGGGTTTTAACTTATATTGTTCGATCTGAATGGCTTTCTTAAGAGTTACTTGTTTCTTATGAATTTTACACGATTAGACATAGCATTTCAAAGTGAAAATGATTATCAATCTGTATTAATATAATCTTGCACATTTTTTTGAAAGTCTTCAAGTCACGATTATGGTTTGTTTGAACTAGTGTGAGAGTGTCAGTACACGCATGAAACTGTATTTGATATGTTGTTTTTTAATATCCAATGCAAAAATGACGCCAAAGCAAAAGAAAATTATTATGCATGCCATTTGAAAATAATGTAATATGGAAACATCTTCATGTGCAGATGGTCACATACAACAGATTAATGAAAGTGACTTCTTCATTAAAGATCTCACAAGTGCTATCTGGGAGAACACAGAGCACAAGCTGTGAGGCGAAGTTCAGTATGAGTTGCTAATTCCTACAAAGATCCAAGAATTTGACCCCCACCACAAGGTTAGGATAGTGTTGGGCAATATGAAAGTGTGTTGTAGAGACTTGAAAGAAAATCTCCCTCCCACTTGCGTTATGAAAAAAAAAACGTTGTGGGATAAACACTGGGAAGAGCAGAAGGTCAAGATGAAGCGGGTGAAAGCTCAAGACCAAGCCTCCTTACCCAAGAGATTGAAGATGGCCCAAGATACGCAAGTGACTGTAGTTGGTCGATCAAATGCCAACGGCATTGACACAATCATGCGCACAACATTGAATGCCAAGTACGCTCATCTGATCGGCATTCCCCACGAAGCCCTGGTGGAAGGTGCAAGGATTGGAGCAAGCTCTTTTGGTGTATGCACATTATACACTATTAAAAGCATTTCTTTCTTTCCATTGCACATTACATATGTAGAAAAATGCTACAAGGGAGGGAATGAGGCAAAATTTGATAGCTTTCAGACATAGCAATAAATGAAAACACTTTACCCCTCCATTGTAAGATGCATTGGCTTTACCACCGAGGCCCCCTGGATCAGAATCTTCCCATACTACAATGGGGGGCACCTTGGGAGACATGATGTGCCGCCTGCCATTCACCCGAGGAGCATTCATATGCTACATGATGCTACAATATAATTGGAGGACTTTGCTACCAACAAATCATCACTTATCAGAGATAGAGACTACACAAATCAAAGGAATGATTCAGTAGATGCCAGCAATCTTACACGCTTTAATTGATGGTGTTGCAGCTACTCACTCAGCTGGTATAGTGCACAACGACCAACATCCTTTCAACATAATATCAGGGAGAGTTGTGTCACATTCACACGGGAGGAGGTGGCATTGATAGTTGAAGGGGCCAACATACAATTAAAGAAGGAGAATATATTTTAACAACACAAGTGGTAGAGAAAGATGCAAAAATAACACGACTATCTGTAGCAACCCAAACACCCCAAGCATCCCGAGTCTGAATGGAGAAAAGTATTCATCACTTAAGCCAGGATGGTCAGAATTGACACAAGAGTAAATCCTCTGCTTGTACAAGGGACACACATTAGTAACCTCGTCCTGCATCTAGAGTTGGTTCCCACGTCACAATCAGATGCATCTTTATCTTCCCAATGTCCACTTTGCTACAAGAATTTTGACGGATAGACTGGATCCTATGCATTGGCATGTGGCCAATATTATCACCTCTCGTGTGTTTAATTTGTTTAATGCAAAATAGTAGCCGATGTGCAATCTGTTTATAATATATTCCACAAGGAATATATTATATCTTTGGCATGGCAAATGAGTATAAATTCAAGCAAGCCCGCCAAGACACCCCTAAAACAATTAGAAATCTATTTGGTAATGAAGATGCAGGTTCTGAGCACAACAATTGAGATTGACAAATTATGTATAATTGCTACTCTAAAGCATTGAATATGATCAAAACACGTTGAATACAAGCTCTTGAATAATGGTTTTTGGCACAATCTTCATTCTACTCTTAAGCTATATTGAATCTGTGAAGTTGTTATCTTGTTCTTAGTGTAATTCAACTTCCATATCTATTGTCAAATTCTCTTCTATTTTGTCTATATTGCATTGAGATACACGACCGTCTTCATTTTGACAATCATGCACCCAGACCGGCATTTCCTCCTCGTAGCCAACACTTTTGATCTGATGCAATATCTTTTCGTTGCAAAACATATACACTAATTTTTTTGCCATTCTGCCAATAATTTGTTGCGAATAGTGCTATGAACATAATTGTACACACTCCAGTTTCTCTTTGAACTTGAGTTTCGGCACATTGTGCTAGTACTTTCATTGCAAGAAGGGGACGCAAGGACGAGTAATACTCTCCACCATTCATCATCCCCACTTCCATGCAGGTTGCTCTTTTGCCATTGATTGTACAAAATCATCCGCAAAAGGACCTTCTTTTAGTATAAATTCACCCATTTCTTTGATACAGTCAATCCGGTCCTGAACATTGGAGTAGAAGTATTAACCATCTGATAGAAATTGCTGACCACCTCTGTATTGGACATCAGATCTAAATTCCAATACTTCAGATTGAGCATGTAAGCCACACTATGGAGTGGACTATGAGAGCTCTTCCATCTTGCATGAAAATACTTGGCTAAAATTCTTCGTTGTTTGACAAAGAATGGTAGTCGCCACTCCTTCTCTACTACAGACTCTTTTAGCTCCTTAGGATTTTCAAGACTTTGTTGGACTGACCACCATGTCATCCACACTTTGCCCATGTTTGGTACCTTCTGATCAAGGTTGCAAATTGCAAACATAATGGGCATCATTACATGGTATGAATCCATTACACTCCTCCATCAAGCATGCTTGTTTATGGACCCACATAGACATGAAACTTTCTCTTTCTCTTTTTCTTTCTGCTTAAGCTGCCATTCGTCAAAGGCCGTGAATTTGAAAGTGTCAATCACAACGCACTTATTGAGGAGGAGTGATTCCAATGTATAAAATTGCGTGCAAAACCAAGTTTTAGCAAGAAGTTTCAACATCATTGACATGCACATTCTCTACAAATTGAGCACTCTTTGTCGTTTCAAGATAAACTTCACAACTTGTCGTGATGTGTCAATTATTTTGGTGAACCATGTGGTTTAAACCGTGTATATTACAACCATTGGTGAAAATGTGTGGAAAGCACTTTTTTATTAATTTGTTAGCATTTTTACAATTCTTTACATTGTCCATGACTACGTGAACGACATATTCAACATTGAATTCTTTAATTACATTAATCAAGACCTCAAAAATGTATTTGCCACTTTTAATTGCACTAAAACTGTTAACCACCTTTATGGACATTTCTCCCTGAGCGAGGACAAACTAGCATGACATTGATAAGTGATATTCTTTGAACATTAGACCAATCATCACTCACAATTGTGCAGCCTGAAAGTGATATTCTCCCAAGAATTACTTTGGAAACACGCTCTTTGACTTTGATGTAACATTTTTCCAAGAGATCATTTTGTATCCTGTGATACATTGGGGCTACGAAGGGGCTAAAAATCCTGGGCCTAGCTCATCCATTTTTTTCCATGCGACTGCATTTGAAAGCTTTGATGCAATGATTTTTGACGCATTTGCCTAAGTCCACCTTCATTGTGGCACTTAAAAGGAACACTACTTGGCATTTCCTCTCCCTATGCAGGCTATTCTATAGGGTTAGTTGGTGTCACCATAGGATTAGGAGAGTTGACATTTGACTTTGTCTGCTCTTCACATGCATCCATAATAGAGCTATGTACCCTCTATCTGTTGCCACCCTTTTTGGTGACCTCTTCTCTTAAACGCTTTGCAATTGCACGCGCATGAGGATGTTCATATTTCTTACAATTCTTTTTAATGCTACCCAAAAAATGGTTCCTAATACGTGGTGCACCGCCCAATTTTATAGCCAAGAAAAATTTTCATTGCCACTCCATATATCGACCGCATATGTTGTGAGCATAATCCCACTCTTTGCCAAGGGCTTTTTTTATTCTTACCTTCTTCGTACCACTTGTGCCGACATTTTGCTCCATTTCTTTCAATTTAATATTGAAGGCACAAGAACTAGATGTTCAGTTCTAAAAACATTTTTCTTCTTTTCAATATATATTAGAAAAAAAATCACTGAGAAAGAAATCAAATCTACACAATATGAGATTTGCAATGCACTCTAGTCAATCCACATATTGAACACATATGTTGTGAGCAAACATACACATTATAATGCACTCTCTACACATAATTATGGGATTTTTATGGAGATTCACAAAAATGCCAAAGCTCACAAAAATAAGAGAAAGTGAGTAGACGTGTGCTGGAGCTGCTGGCGACTAAGCCCGGGAGGATGTAATCTGCTCTGATACCAATTGTTGGAATTTGGGTTGTAAGAAAACACACACAGCTTGAGGAGATGAATGAAGCTCAAGGCACACAAAAGAGAGTATATTACTTAGTGTGCAATGGAAAGATAAGATAGCCATAGAGTGATGGGCGTATATAAAATGCACAGGGGAAAAACCTCCCAGTGAGGGAAAAAATGCCCCGACGGTCCTAAGTGTGTCTACACACATCACTATCACATGTATAGGGTAACATAAATCATTGTGGAGATGGAAAGCTAGGAAGCTGACCTATCAAGCCAAGGTGAAGCTCTTGTAGGCTTGTGATTGAAAGTGATAGAGGTTGAGACACAACTCAATACCATTAGAAGAGAGCTTGCACTAGCTCAAAGCAAGCTTGCAGTTTGGTACCCTTGCAGAAGAAGATGTTGGAGTTGCCACTGCCAACCTCAAACATATTTTTTATTGCATCTTCCAACTCTGCATCCATTGGCTCTGATGAATTTTGTTTGAATGAGATTTTGGCAGATCTCACTCAACATGCTGAGTTGTGAAAGCTATAACTTCTATTGTTGTAATCATTCAAGCGAAAATTTTGTTTGAATGAGATTTTGGCAGATCTCACTCAACATGCTGAGTTGTGAAAGCTTTAACTTCTATTGTTGTAATCATTCAAGCGAAAATTTTGTCTCATTTTCATTTTGGTTATGAATTTTATACAATATGTGTAAAATAAAAGTGATAGACAATATGACACAAAGTGACATGGTAAAAAGAGAGAGATCATAAGATATGGGATTATGAGTACGGTGTACCAAAAGCAATTTTAAGCAATGTCATCACAATCAAACACCGGAACCATGTCAACTTCTTCCATGTTTGAACATTTTGAAGCCACCTCCCACTCTGACTCACCATCACTTTGCAACTCAACAACACTGCCTCATGGATTTGCTTTATACCAAAGCAATGTTCAGTAGCTCTCATCACAATGTTGGTTGGAGCATGCAACAATCTCATATCACAAAACAAATATACCAGAGCCTCGGCTCATTTTGGCTGTAATCTATTCCTCTTTTTAGTGTGTATGAAGTCAAATGCAGACCGATTTCCCTCGCAATTATCACTTGATGCAACAACATATATTACTCTGACAACTATGTGTTGTAATTCTATGTTTTCTCCACCATAGTCTTTTCACCACATAGGTGTGTTGAATTTTTTGATGGTGTCAATGTGCCAAGCATTACCAAACATACCAACCCTATTTGCATTCGAGTCCTAAGAGTTGCATGCAAACAACTTTGAAATCACTCCCCACTTCAAACTTGGAGGATTGTTCATGGATGTGAAATTTTGGATCCAAAGAAAATGCTGCGCTATGTAACAGCGTGTGCATTTGGGCCCATCAAGATTGTGTGCATGAAACCAAAAATGTTTTGTCTCTACCAATGTAGCCTTGAAAGTCCTTGAGGTTTTCAATGGCTTCTGACATATATCAACACACCTTTCCAAAGACAACAGAATCTTTATCCACCAAGGTGCAACAAGTCCACAAAGGGTTTAGTAACATTGACAACCTTTTCCACATTTTTCCAAAATACTGGAGAATTGACGCGTTGATGAAACCTTAATGTTGTAGCTTGGTAGCTGGGATATTTGCTAAGCCATGGCTGCCATCGCTTGTCGGCAATTGTCTCCACTAGATCATGTCAAACATCTTTCAGTGTTGACAACACATAATATGCAATAGCAAACCAAGTTGCACAAAATATTTGTAAAGCATTGTTAGGCAACTTTGTTCGGAACAGAGCATTATGAAAATTGATGCTCTCTAATGAACTTTACTATTCTGTTTGCTTTCAACAAAGTAGTCTCTATTTTGTCAACTTTGCCAATGTCTTTTAGAAGCAAATTAGTAGTATATGCATTGCATGGTACCCATGTTAGTTCCAGGTACTTTGCTTGAAATGCAAGACCTGCACCTTTGTAATTAGCAGCATTGTCGAGACGATGACTGTAACATTCCTTGGCCCTCCAACTTTTGATATGGCACACTCATAGATCTTTGAAAGAAAGAATAGTTTTTTCTTTCAAGGACATGTCAATGGCTTCTAAAAATAGTGACCCTCGGGGACAAATCAACATCACATTGATTAAAGGCTTCTTCTGACAATTGGTCCATCCATCCAAAGCTATACTACACCCAAAGGTAGGAAGATATTCCAACATTGCAGATTTGAGCGTGCTTTCGACCTCATCTTTGACTTTTTCAACATACTCTGTGCACATTTTATTATAATCCAATATCACAAATCGTTTTTTGGCGGTGCTCATCAATGCATCTTTGAAGATAGGGTTGCACACTACATTGAATGGAATACCACATGCGAGAAATGCTTGCGTCCATTTCAAATGCAGCATCTATAACCACTCTTTATCAAAATCTTGATGGAGTGTTTGATCCATAGATATCCCTCTTCCAATACCATCAATACAATTTCTCTTCAAATTAGATGCAGTACTCGATCATCTTACTTTGAAGGATGTTGTCCGAGCGCTTCACTCTGGGAACAAAGATTAGGGGAATTGTGCTCTCTATTCTCATCGCACATCAGATCCCTCTCCTCATTTGTAACAGGTCCTTCATCCATTACATAAGCTCTTCCAAAAGTACGACCATTTTTGCTTGCCACTTTAATTTTATTCTCAAGGATAGCCTTTACGTTTTGTGCATAATCCAAAAATATTTCGTATTGGGTAAAGGGGCCTTATTAAGAACCTTTAAGCGAGGGCTTGGAAAAAAATTGCATTTTTTTTGTGTTTCAGCCTTAAAGGTGGATCAGTCCTAGATCGCTAGGTGTCCAACCACATGCTCAAATAACGTGTCATAAGATGAGTCGAAGTTATCTAGAATTGAACCAATCAAGGGCGCTTGCTTAGGGATTTCACTTACTACCAGTCACCGTCATGGAATGTTTCTTCTCTAGTAATGGTGCAATGCCGCTTCAAATCCAATGCGCATAGAGAAACTAATGCGATGGAACTGAGCAGCAGTGAGTGTGAGAAGAGCCATCGCTTGCCCATGAAGAGCTCATGTCGATACCGACCCACTCACGACAAGTGCTGCAATGGATCAAGCGTGCGTTGAAGTCAAGAAGGGCTGCAAGACCGTCCTCGCCCTCATCTTGTATATCAAGTCACTCAACTTGCTGCTTTTTGCATAGATAAGGAGTATGTTTTTGTAATATATAAGGTGAGGTGTCCATCTTTACGCTTCTCCCTTTCTTCTCTACTTAGTTTCTTTTTGTTTTCTCAGCTATGCACTCTGAATGATTGATTTCTAGGGAGTTTCATTGTTGTGAACAACCTACTTCCTTCTTCATTAGTCTTGGTCAAGGAGATCTTCTTGCTCGTGGCATTTGAGCATCATCAACAACTATGCTGGCCAATAAGCAGCTCGCCATCTACACCATCTGAAACACTCTATAGCTTCCTGGCTCGACCAGTCCATTTTTCTCATGGTTAACTTTACTGCCATCCAATCTAAAAATATTTACAAATTCTTTGGTATTTTGTCCCATTGCATGATCCTGAAAGTCTTTTGATGTGTTTAACTGTGCAATACCAAGCCTCTAGAGCCCTCTTCATCATTATCATCACTCTATTGATTGATTTTTTTAAAGCAAATAATATACATGATTTGAGGACATGTTGAGTTTTTTGCGATGACATTAGAAATTTCTTCTCGGCAGGCACTCTGTGGCTTTGTGATCCCTCAAGTATTAATTCTAACATCTACCATAACTACAATGTAGTGTGCACATTTCTTGTCATTTGCTTTTGCTACTCATGTTACCTTTGTGGACTATTGTTTGCTTCCAAGAAATCAAACATGTTACTAAGAAGGTATTTCCTTGGAGAGTATGTGGCCAAAGCTCTTATCAGTGGCTCCTTGTTTGAGCACAGAAGCAGCAAAGGTTCCTTTGAGGGCATCATTCACAACACTGATGTCAACAACTCAGGATGAAATCAAGGGTGCAAGTATAAAGGAATTTCCTTGATTTTTTGCTGTTAAATAACTATCTATCACACACTCATTTTTTCTTGTTGAATGGAAAAATTATCACATTCTCGCTTTGTGTAATCTCTGAATTGTAAGTATTTTGCAGACCCCTAATGATTTGCAAACAAATCACTCAAAATCAGTCTCAACAAAGCCACACAAAGAGCTCTTCCTAGGGGTTGTCCATCACCGTAAGAGGTGAGGTTGCTCTAGAAAATCCTCACTCAGCAATTATGATTCCTAATGGGTGTTCTTTTATTGCTATTTGTTTTTCTTGTGCTACGCATGTGTATCATTGTTACTGTGTCCAATCATTTAGTCAAGGTTAGTAGTTGCACAAAAGATGTTAAATTTGAAGCCATGAGATAATAAAACAAGCGTAATAGACAAATGTACTTGTCTCATCTATCACAACAAAGATATTGTAGAATTGGGATATCAAAAGTACATGAAAACTCCTCATGTGAGATAATTATAAATTTTTCATATTAGAGGATAAGTAATGTAATTGGAAATGTAGAAGATGGTGCTGTCAAAACTACTTCATTCAAGCTGTAGTCCACTTCAAGGATTCGAAGAGGTTGGAACTTACCAAGGCCGGAAGTTGCTGAATCAAAAAAACCTGGGTATTGTTTCTCACTGTTGAAGTTGAGAGCTTTGGAACTTTTGTAAGCAATATTTCCTTGCCATGGCATGGTGTGGTTGATCCACATGGAGTGGCCGCAAGAGAATACCTTCAATTGAGCCTTGCTCCAAGATACTACCTGTAAGTATCTTCCAAAGGAAGACTGTTGAGCCTCCCATTGCTACCTTGTTTTCTTTGCTTGCGCTGCATATCTTTTCTTTGTCTGCGTTGCTCCTTCTCAACAAGGGATTGGAGCCTTTTCTTCTCCTTCTCTAGTTTGTACTCTTCTTTTGCCTTCACACTTACGATTGCTATCTCGCTAGCTAGCATTGTTTGGAATTGAAGTGGGAGCTCTCATGCAAGCGTAACAAGCCTCCCCTTCTTGATAGCATGGAAGCTGGTGGGCAGTGCCTTCTCTGTCAATTCCTACGTCCTACCTGGAAACCTATTGTGTGTGTATTGAAATGGCAATTGTACTAGGCGTCGCAGACCAACTAGAATCGGCTGGTCACCCGGGGCGTCAACACGAGTGGACGCAAGTCGAGAGGTGAAAAGGCAGAAGAGATGAACCCACCTCTATGGGAGGTAAAGAGGCAGCGGCAGAGGGGGAGAGAGAGAGAGAGAGAGAGAGAGAGAGAGAGAGATCTTGCCCTTAGCTACAGGGTCGAGCAAAGGGGATCGGGCTTGAGATAGAGAGTAGATTGTAGATAAGTGTCACATGGTATCCTCTTTCTTTGCAATTTTTTCCTTCATTCTCTCCACATATTGGGCTGATGTGAGAACCAGGCTATTGGTATAGTCCACAAATGCTTCTCATGGTGGTCGGTGCACACAAGCTTGTGTCATTGGAACATGTAGTAGATTAATGATTCTCGCTTCTTCATCTAATTCTTGACATGTAACAGGTCTTGCAGATGAAGATGGATTCACATTTTCATATCCAAATCTGCACACGGGTGTTGTCCTTGAGGAAATATCCATGCCTTCATCCACAAATTTTCTCGCAGATCCTGTGCTTGAGGATACATTCATGGTTTTAGTCCCAAGCTTGCTCATGGGCCTTGTGCTTGAATTTGGGATCATGTTTTCATTCCTTAATTTGTTCATGGATCTTGTGCCCAAAGATGGGTTTATGGTTTCATTCCCTAATCTGTTGTTTATTGAATCAATGCCTCCATTCTCTAGTACTCTTGCTTCTGTTGTAATGTTGACATTCCTAACAAATTCTAGTTGTTGCAGCAATTCTGGAAAATTGTTGCTATTTGGAAAGTTGTTGGTGTCATTGTTAATCTCTTGCTCGATATCTACCATTGATGTTAAGACCTAAGCTACCTCATCTTCCACGACCAAAATTTGGTACTTGATATATATCTTCATCATTGTAATTGGTTGCAACCTGGTTATCCAAGTTTTCCAGAGAGACAACTGCATAGGTGGAATCATTTGCTTCCTCAACAATCGCAATGTGATTGGAGGAAATACCATCAAATTTCACTCCATGTGGATTGTGTGGCCATATTCCAGTTGCTTTAAGTCCGAATTTAATGTTGGCTTTTGTTAAAGATGACTTAAAAGCTTTTCTGCAATGGAGGCTAGTTCACTCTTACTAGCCCGAGAATGTGTTGTTCTTTGCTGCCATATGCCCCTTTCTTTTTGCAAAAGTGTACCTTTAGGGATTTGAAACATATACGTCCAAAGGCTGGAGCTTGTGAGATGTGTGTGTAGGCAAAGTTACAATGTCGATGCCAACGTCACAAGCACTTGCACCACCTCTAGCGAGACATGGCTACAATGCCCATCTAATATCAATAGATGTCTATTTTGAAAGACCATCTCTTGCATGATTGCACTTTTGAAGTGATTTATCCAGGCTTGGAAAAGTTCTCCTATTGTCCATGCTTTTCTTTGCATTGACATGGTTGCTCCTCACAATTTTCAATGTAATTGTCCTTCATTTTATTGCCTTTGAAGATGTAGTAAGATGAGATTGCTTGACTTGATGCATTCACGCAACAAAGAATAGTCATCCACTCTCTAGAATCACATGTAATTTTGTAAACAGCCTTGGTTCCTTTTTCTGCAAGGATTCTCATGCCTTTATCATGCAAGCCTTGAAAGCCCGTCTTGTCCGCATTCCATATGTTTGAAGGTGGAGTTAGCTGCATACAATTTTGCCAAATTGTCATATAGAGATTTTACTATTTCTGGTCGAAATCTCATAGCCCTTGATTGCTCAAGACCCTTCAAAACTCTGAACACCAATTGTGAATGAAAGGTTCCACCAGCTTTTGCCTGGAATTCCATTGTGAAAAGTGTGTGTCTAGTCTGACACATTTCTCCAACCTTGAGCTTGACATCTACAATGGACACCCCATGTTTTGAATCACACTGGAGAAATATCCATTGGAGCAAAGCCTTTTATTCATTTGTTGTTAGCAGGTTCACAGGGCCTCATCTCTTTTTGCATGTTGTGCCGTCTTCTCAATTTGAAATTGTAGATCTGTTGATGCCAAATTGGATTGAACATTTTTGTCGAAAGAGCCCTTCTTCTCGAGCTGCGAGCGTCTTGGCCATGTCCTCTCCTATCCATGGTAGAGTACTACACCTTGCCTTCACAATGGATTTGTTGACTTTGTCTTCATTGAGGTTTGAAAGCTGATGAATTGGTGCAGGTGTCATTTGAGTCCCATGTTTAGGGAATTGAACCCTTGCTTGAAGTGCAAGGGGTGGGCTCCCTCTTGTGGTTGTTCCCTTGCTCCTTTGTCCTTTGTTTTTGTGACTTGCACGAGAGGAAGGTGAGATGGTTGTGCAATGATTTTAGGATGTGTATATGCCTCTAGTGTTTCTACTCAACCTTGCTCCACTTTTTGTCATGATCTACAAATCAGTGCATAAGAACTCAATGGCTTCTACTAGAACTAGGTTTACGTGACGTTAATGCGCTGACATAGCCATAACTTGTTCACTTTTCTAAATTAGATCATTCACTTGATGGAAAATACACATGTATCTTTACAAACGGGGTGATAAACATAATGAGAAGCATGAGCTTGCTTATAGAACAAAGAATGATCACATGAAATACATGTGAATGAGAACGAACATGGTAATACACTTCTTGAAGGGCTAATTGTCTTGAATATCTCAAAGGAGATGCTCGTACTGTTTGAATGAGAAATTCTTCTTTTGAACACAAGGTGTGGTTGCTTCAAGGCTGGTTCATAAATTTTTGAAAATGACAGACTTGGGGGC
The DNA here is from genome assembly GCF_014529385.1 of Adiantum capillus-veneris. Lineage (NCBI taxonomy): Eukaryota > Viridiplantae > Streptophyta > Polypodiopsida > Polypodiales > Pteridaceae > Adiantum > Adiantum capillus-veneris. The sequence continues at coordinate 25,800,977 of NC_140952.1, read as the reverse complement.
TTCACGTGCTGGCTGATTTCTTCCCTTTTATTGTAACTTGTGTATTCACTTTTGGTGCTGTGATTGGGGCTTGCTATTTAGGATGTGTACATAGGAAAGAAGGATTCATATGTACCTTGCCCAACAAAAAAACTCATCCTCCATGGTGATGGACAAGAATATCAGTACATAGGTAATCTGCAAGTTGTGGATGCCTTTGAATCAAGCATCATTTACACTTGCAAGGAGCAATTGAGGCCATGATAGGTGGATAGCTTTCTTCTTGGGTGTTGCATGTACAATTCAACTTCCAGAAATTTGTTGTTGATGATGTTTTTGAATCAATAAATGACTTGCATGATCAACACTATTGATTACTAGTTAAATGTTGTGGCAGTTGAGGTTGGCTAGTAAGAATATAGTTAGTTTGGTCCCTTTCTAAAAAACATTATGCACGTTAAGGTTCACTGAGGTCTTGGAATAGGTAAGTGAAAGTGGGTTGTGGAATATGTGGTTGGCTTCAGCTTTGTCTGTAAAGGAAAGTAATGACAGGTGCTACTTTAGGGTAGAATGGAATGCGCAGCAAGAGCGATACATGCTGAGGAGAGAGTCATCTACTAATCTTTATTTGTGAGCTTGGAAAGTTGATTTTTTGTGGGAAATTTTGAAACTTCCACTACGCATGGTATAAATTCAGTGTGGCTTCCATGATGGTTAAGGATCTGTGTAATAAATGCACGCTTTATTTTGAATTATGTGATAGGGATTGCCAATGCTAAGGAATGTGCTACTTGTTTTTGTGTGGGAGATGGAGCATCAACTATGGGAGAGAGAGCACCAATTTTGGAAGGCGAGAGTGTCAATTACTCATTTTAGTACACTGTGAAAAATGTGCACTAAAATTGGAGAGCTTTTGTATGTAATTTGGATGCATCCCACTTTTTTGCTAACTCTTCATTGAACCATTGTTTTGTTTTTAAAGTGGACCCCATCCCATAATCGGCCCCTTTACCCTATGTCTCATGGAGACAAGGTACACGGCCGGACATTGCCTGACACTTTGAACAAATGCTCTTTGATCCTTGTAGCATTGCCACTGAACACGTGGTGACAAGACTTGCACTTCAAGCCAAATGCAGTTCGTCCTGGCACTATTTCATGCACGTATGTCCAATCATGACCACAAACCATGTTGCATGAAAGAGATCTATAAAAATTAGACAATTTTAATTTGTAAGTTGATTCTTCTATTAATCACACGTGAAGTACACAATTCATTAATTGATTATGTCAAAAAATTGATAGTACGTAGTTAATCGTATCCAGCAACAATTTTTCATTGTACGCACACATCCAAAAGAGAATATAATTAACTGTTTAGGTCTTTGGAATAAATTTCTATACTTTACACCTATAAATGATAAGAATCATACCCTAAACAATATTTTGTCGCATCGGACCATCTCAAAGTGTGAGCATACTCTAACTCAACGTGATGGTTATTAATGACCAATTTTGGATTGTAGTTACATTATCATGATCTTTTACAAATCACTTTACAAATACACTCTGTAGTGATCATTGCATATCTTCCTCGAAGTGTGAACAACTACTCTAACATCCAAGGTGATAACATCATTGTAATTGAAGCACTTCTAGCGGCACAAGATAAACATCAAGCATGACCAAGAAACTTTAACTAGAAGTATTCCTTGAAGTTTGAGCAATTGCTCTAACACAACAAGGTGATAACATTATCGTAGTTGAAGCACTTCTAACCATACAAGATAAACATCAAGTACGGTAAAATGCTTCAATTAAAAGCTTGGTCAAATTTGTGAGTATATCACTCTAACACAAGGAGTCATAGAAATTCATAATTCTATATTCATTTTGAAATGTGAGATAAACTCAAACACAACAAAAATGAATGATTAAAACCTATATAAATGTATGGAAATATAACATAATAACATGAAAGCTTAAACACAAGTTAATACTACAACCTAGATCTGAGAAAATAAAAATCATAAACATTAATTTATATCCCGTGCAGTTCCATATTTGAGTAGAGTTTCTCCTCTCTCAACAAAAACTCTAAGCCTGTAAAGTTTGGGAGTAAAATCTTAATCTAAGTAAAACAACTGATTATCTCCAATGCGAGTGAACACTTTTACTCTAGCACAAAGTTAACACTAGAATGGTAACAGGACACTTTTATGTCCTTGGACACTTTTGTGCCCTGTTAAGTGACCATTTTGCTTGAATTATTTGAAGAGTATGAAAATGAATTTTTAGGTGCTATATATTCACAAAGTTGCCTTACGAGCTGAAAATAACTTAGCATTTTTTTTGGAGTATCAATCTCACCATTAACCTTACTCTTGCACAACATTTTTGAACCTAAACTGTGTGAAAAAACGGGTCCTGTTTTTGGTTTTTTTTTTCAATTTTTGGCAACTATACCACTCTAAACTTCATGTTTGTGAGGTTTAGATGGCTAGAGGTTATGCCTTCATAGTTCTCAACATGTTTTGATGCTTGTAGGGAGAGCTAAGTGTTAAAATTGAAAGTTATGACCAATTTACAAGAATTGCATAATACTGTTTTTTGTGCAAAATTAGCACTTTCATGATTTTTCTGGTGGCTTTCTTGATATCCAAATTCAATTTTGATTGTGTAAGTGTAATGTAAAACATAAAGCTTATCTTCCTTGAGTTTTGGGGGACCTAATATGCTATATAACATAGTATATGATGATGGTTGAGTTTTTTGATTGCTGAAGAATACGATACATTCTAGAGTAGCAAGTATAACTTTCTCAATATTGCTAGTTTCTTAAGCCAATTGTGTGTATTTTGTAGGTAGTAACCATATCTAATCCTAGACTACAAACTTGGCTATATATTGAGTAGTTTCTATGGGTTTCTAGAGGTCATAATGCTAAACCCAGTTTTTTCATGTTTGCTGTATTTAGCACTTTACAATTGCCCCCAAGGTTCCAATTGTAAGAGATCCATTATCCTTTTGACATGATCCATGGATCCTTTTGAATCCAAAGGCACAAAGGGAACTAAGAAAACATGTATATAGTATCTGTATTGAGCGTGAGTAAAGAAACTTTGATGATAGGTCCGCAGAATGGCAAAAATGCAACTTTTTTGTACCTATTTTTTTTGCCCAAAAAAAAAAAGTGAGGTAAAAGCAACCATATTTTTTGGTCACCAACCCATTGAAGTTAACAGGCATTTTATCTCATGTCCTACAAAAATCCCCACTCTTATTTATATGCAATCAACCGTAAGAAATTGTTGTTTTGGGCAAAATGCACTGGTCCATCAACTTTGGAGGCTTGTAGTGACCAAGGGATGAGAAAAATTACAAGTTTCTCATTTTTTCCATATGTAGTAGTTATTGAACTATAAGCTCATGAAATGATTTTTCAAAATGAGTGGATCTACTATGGTTTTGAAAATTTTTCCCAAAACCCTGAAAGGACACTTTTATGTCCTGTTAGGTTACCATTCTAGTGTTAAATAAACACTATTTATGATACGTACCTATCTTCAAGTGTGAGTATATACTCCAACACAATGATAGATGGTTACAAAACCTAATCTTGTCCTCTTTAAGTGTGAGAAAACTCCAACATAGAAAGAGCACATTTTTAATATTTAAAATATTCAATTTAAAAATGTACAAAAAAACTCTACTACAAATTATAGTGATTGAAATTTAATTATATCATTAAAGAAAATTGAATAAACAACTAAAATTTACTTTTTTTATTTTTTAAAATTTTCACGTTTTTTTAAAAAGGAGAAGAGGATTATTTTTTTCAAACAATTTGATACTTGATTGTGTGAAAAATGTTGTTGGGGGGCACCGATGGTTGCATATATAAACTCTACACTTTGATGAAGTGCAAAGAAATAATATGGAGGGCAGTGACGTGTTATCGTATAATACGGTCATTGATCTGATCAAACATATTATACAATCATTAAATGCGTATAATACATTTATCATTTAACCTATAATGCAATTTAGCTTGTTTGACGAAATTTATCATGTATTAGTCAAAATTTACGATCTTGTATTGCTCTATAGGTAAAAATCAACAAAGTACATCTTTTTGGGGACTCCAATCTCCCATAAACATCAAGAATATATGGTCGTACTGAAATCTTTGTTATGCAAAATTTCTTGAAAATAAATAAGTTTCCTCCACAATCATGAAATTAAGATTATGCATGCTCTATTCATGCCCATACCACATGATCTCATATGATTTATTGGTATTGGTATCTCCTAAAGTTTTTGAATTTAAGCTCAATTATATAGCTAATTTTTCATGAATTAAAAATAAAATTTTTAGGGTATGCAGTTTCGAAAATGCAATACATTATATTATTTTGAGTTCACATAAAGATCAATAATTCTTATCTTATGCACTAGTTGTAGAGAGTGAGTGCACATGTTACATTATGAAATCTTTAATCAAATAAAAATAAAGTTTTAATTTGGCTTATTATACCTACACAATTTGTTATTATTTAATATACTCACAAAAAATACGTGAAATTTGGGAAAATGGATAGTACAACTATAAATAGTTTTCTTAAAATTTTCTATCACCTACATTCATTTTTTCTAAAGCTTGTGCCACCGATTTCTTTAAATAATCAATTGCAGTTTTGCGCAAGTACTATTTATGAGTGTGATTCCACATCATTTTTGGCTCAAAATTGTAGGGCTATATTTTTTAGGAATATTACGGCTGACATATTCAAATTTCTCAAAATGATTTCTTGCAAATATTTTCCATTGCACATAGCATTTTATTGGAAATTGTAAGAAAACAGTACTTAAGTGTCCTATTTTGATACACATATACAAAGATGCGAAGAGTTTGTTTCTTTACCCAATGCCCATAAGTACTCAACAATGTTTAAACATCCTAGAGAAAAAACCTTTTGTAAGAAGATCTACATGGTTGTCATTTGTGTGCATCTTGACAAGCTCAATACGCTTGTCCTCAAGCACCTCATGATTGAAATGATACGTCACATCAATGTGCTTTGTCTTCATATGAGCACTAGGTTCTATGCTAACTAGATAGCCTTTGGCTATCACAATGCTTCTAGAACTAGAGCCTATGCAGTAATGCCCAAATCTCTCACTAGACAAGTCGGCCATTTAGCTACCTTGCTAACATCTAGCACACCAACATATTTATGAGGTCTCGCAAACAAGGTTGTCATGAGATTGTACCACTAATAAATGTAAAGACATAGGGTAATGTAGATCTTAATTGCCCACAACCCCTAGATAGCCTCTACACGAGTCCCAATAATCGCATGCATAAAAAAACCAATTATAGGTGCATAAGGAAGCTTGGTCTCTCAGCTCTTTCTTTAATGGAAATGGGTCAATTTTCTTGGCCAAGTTCTATATGTGGTTTTAATGGAGTACTAATCAAATTTCCCCTCAATTGAATGATTATGGGGTAAAGAATATTTTGTCTCCCTTGTTGTACAATTTTCATGCCAAAAATATGGTTTGCTTTGCCTAAATTCTTCATGCGAAAGTTCTCATGCAACTAGACTTCAAAGAATCTACCTTGAAGTTGTTCTTCCCTACTATAAGGAAATCATCCACAAAGGAACAAAATCAAAGGACTAACATCCGTAATCTTACCATTTTAGGACATTGTTCAATTACACTTCTTCTTTATGCTTCAGAAATCATGGATGCATCAAAATTAGGATAGATTGCTAAACCATATAGACGTCTTTGAGTTTAATGAGTAGTTAATTGCCATTGGCAAGGTCATTCTTGATAGTACTCTTGTGCAGATAGTTCTTGATGCTTTGCTAGATTCTAATCAAAATTTTGACGCCACCTTTAAGCTTGTGATAGAGAATAAACTTGATGATGTTCTTATCTTTGTATTGCAACAAGAGAAAAAAAAAAGGGCTAAATAGCACTTCTTAAACAAGCATTTCACGGTTTCACAACAAAAGAAGACTAGCATTATTGCCATCTTCAATGGTTTTACAAGTAGAAGGCCTAACCCCATAGTTGTTGCTACTTCTTCAAATAACAACAAGTCTGAGAAATCTATTGCTAAAGGCAAGAAGAAGTTGAAATGTCATTACTGTAAGGTAAATGATAATGTCATCAAGATATCATAAGCTTAAGGCTAAAGAAGCTCAAAAGAAAGAGGCAAATGTAGCCATTGTAGATGCTTTTTCCAATGCCAATTTGGAAAACGTTGTGCAAGAAGCAGAATGGGCCTTTAGTGTGGAGTGTCAATATGACCTATTTGTTCATGATGCATTTGTGTGGAGGTTAAAGACACACTACCAGCCATTGGAGTGAGAAGGATCCCTCATTTTCACATGGCTCCACACTTTGGAGTATGCATTGTCATGCTCATATTTTCCCTTGAGAGATTCCAAAAACTCTCTTCAAAGATCGGCAAAAAGAAGAGAGTTAATCTCAGGCATACAACTAAGAGCATTAGCTACCACATTGTATCATCCTTTATGACATCGGAGCTTTGCATCCTTCAAATTTTTTTGTTGTGTAAGCCATTTTATGCTTTCATGATCAAACACAATCTCAAACTAAGATCCATAAAAATAACGTTGCCATGTCTCCAAAGCAGACACTATTGCATAGAGTTAAATTTTGTAAGCAAAAAAATTTTGTTGTGCTAAATCAAGCTACTTGCTTTCAAATGTAATTGGCCTTCCCTCCTGTAGAAGGATTGCTTCAATAGCATGGTTACTAGCATTTGTTTCTAAAACAAATGGTTTCAAAGGATCCACAATATCCAAAATAGGAGTTGTAGCTAGCACGTTCTTGAGAGCATCCAAACTTTTATGTCAAGCTTCTCCCCACTGAAAGGTTTTCCCTTTGGATTTTAGTTGGTCCTTCATTGGAACACCAATATAAGCATAGTTTTTAACAAACCTTCGATAAAAACCTATAAATCCCAAGAAGATCTATAAGTCTTCTAGATTTCTAACAAAAGGCCACCTATGAATGGCATCCATTTTGGATCTATCCATATGTAGCCCATAGGCTGAAATAACATACCCTAAGTAGTGAATTTCCTCCTTGCGAAAATCACACTTTGGTTCCTTCGGCATAAAACTTATTTACTAGTAATGATTCAAACACCTACTTCAGATGTTGTGGGTGGTATCCCTCAGAAGCACTATACACTAAAATGTCATCGAGGAAAAAAAAAACTTGCCCAAACATGGTTTTAAGACACAGTCCATAAGCCTCATGAAAGTTGTGGCCGCATTGGTTAACCCAAAGGGCATAACCAAATGCAATTTGGATATATCAGCAAGCCTAATGTGTGCTTGATGATACCTTGACCACAAGTCGATCTTCGTAAAAATACGAGCATGGGTGCGTTATCAAATAGCTCATCCACCCTTGCAATGATACTTGTTCTTAACAGCAATAACCACATTTAAACCACATTCCACATTAATCTATGGACATGTGATTATACTACCGTCTTTCTTCTTCACCAATAAGATGGGAGAGGCCATGGTGAAGAACTAGGTTGTATAAACCCTCTACTAATATAGTCATCAAGTTGACATCCACCTCAGTATCCTTAGAATGACTCATTGTGTAGGGTTGTTTACTTACAAACTTACTGCCTGTAACCACATCTATGCCATGGTGCACAGTTCGTGTCGGTGATAACCCTGGTGTAAAAATCATCTAGAAATATATCTTTGTATTCCATTATTAAATTTTTTATCTTATTAGGAACATTTGCTTGTTCTGGGGGAGAGAGAGAAGTAGCCATAGTTGGAAGAGAAGAGAGAGAAGCATGCGACGTTGAGGAATTGTCATTCAAAACAATATCAACATTTGACAAAAAATGAGAGAGTGAGTGATACAAAGAGAGTTCTTCTATTTCATCTTGAGAATAGATCTTCATAATCTTGGCTAACAAATGAGTGGTGAGGAAGAAACATCCTTCTTTCCCAACAGTAGCACATGCATGCCATTGGATTCAAACATCAAACTATTGTGCTCATACCTACATTTAAGTGATGATCCTAAACTATGTAGCCACTCCTCTTGACTAAGGACCATATCTATCCACTCCATATTTATGACTTGGAAAGTGAAGGATGTGTCATCCCTTTAATTTATAGCTCTACATACTTCACTCGAGTATCCCACACCTTGAAGTCATGGCCATTAATCATCGCTACCTTGTAATGGTGGGAACTTGGATTTCGGAGCAACTTGAGCCATTTCACTAACTTATAGTTAATCAAAATGTGCAAAGCACCATCTTCTACCAATATTCACACCTTGTGACCTTGGATATACCAATGCACATACACCAACTCATGTGGACCAAAGGTCGGTTGCCACATTGAGGCCATTACACAACACTCGTGCACAACTTCCGTGTGTGCTACCTCCACATTGGAGAAACGAGAGGAGGACTCTAGAGATAGTAGTTGCATCATGGGCACCACTTTATCCTTAACTTGGACATTAGGTTTCTCCTTGGGACAATCATTTTTCCAATGTCCACTCCCCAAACATGTAAAACATACTTTTTTCTTTTTATCCTACTCAAAACTCTTTACAAGACAAAGGGCCCTAGATTCCTTGGTCTTCTTGGACGCCTTATATGCAACTACTATAAACTTTATTTTATTGTGCCCATGCTATGTGTAGTGTCAATTACATGAGTGTTATACAATGTGCAGTGTCAAGCACGTAGTGTTATGCAATGTTGTTTCATTAGGATCATCGTGTATATGCGCTTGCACTATGGCCTCGTCAACCGTCTTGGGGTCTTGGGTTTTGACGTGCTTCTTAAGCTCTAGTGTCAATGCATGGATAAACCCATGCACTTATTGAAAGGTGTCCAAACCCTGCAACTCAAGATTTACATCATGATAGTGCAAGATATAGTCCAGCAGGGTCTTATGTTGATGCATAGAGCACTTATCCTAAACATACCAATTTCTATCCGCTTCATGTATGGGAAAAAATTTCTTTTTTGAACACAATCTCGAAGGCTGCCCAAGTGTGTGGTATGATGCCCTTCCTTGAGAGACATCCACCATTTATGAGCCTTGCCTTCTAGTGTTAGACTCATTTGCATTGTCTTAATTGCATCTGGAGTGCGTCTAACACCGTGAATCCTATCCTATTTACTCAAGAATATATTCACAATATTTTTGTTGTGTTACCTTTCCTCTCCCCTAAAAATTGGTGGCTTGGTATTCTTTTACAATGAATCCACCTCTTTTTGAGAGAGAAAGTGCAACCCCTCTAGATTTGAGCCTTGCTCTTGCAGACTAGGTGTAGTCCCGCTAGGCACATGGGATGCAAAAACATGAATCTACTCATTAACTTGGCCCTCCGCCAATTGCTGCATGAATTGCACAAACATATTAGACATTTTGGTGACATTCTCATTCAAGTTTGCAAAATTAGACTCGAACAATCATGCATGTTCATAGTGCTCTAAAATCTTGGATGTCAAGCAATTCATAGCTATCCTCCAACCTCGTTGCCGTGTGGGTACCCTCCCCGAGAGTAGCCAACCCTGGGGTAGCAGTAAGTGGAACTTGTGTAGGGTTTTCAAAATCAAACGTAGGCTGCATGGTAATGTCCGAATCCATGGCAATTTTTTGATGTTCTAGCAAGAGAAAAGATGTACCTTAGAGAAAATCAACTATGAACCATTGCAAAAAAAATTAATTAGCCTTGCCACTTTAATTAAATCAAGTTGTGGAGAATCGTTGATGTTAATGTGGAACTACTGGAAAATATCATCCAACTGCTAGCTTTGCGGATTTTTACATGCTCGTTGGAAAAGATCGTGTCTGAGTTAACCACAAAAAACCATGAAATTTTTGCAAGATTTTATTGCCTTCGTGCGTCAACTTGTGCTTGCCATTAATTGGCAAGATACTGCCACTCCAATCCCTCCAATTTCTTATAGTTCTTTGGTAATTTTTGTAGATATTGAGATTTGGAAACCTTGACTTTGTGAATACTTGTAATTTGCTTTGGATTCTCTGTATTTTCTCTAAAATTATAGAAAATCAATTGTCATCCTTGGTGTCTTTGCCTTAGTTGCCTCGGTTGCGGTTTCCTTGAAAGCTTTGTCAAACTGCAAAGAAGAGGCTAAGGGGGATGCTCACCATGGACACTTTCCCTTGCTTAAGTGGCTTTGAAAATTGAGCTGATCCAAGGCAGACCATTGTGGAGCGGCCAAGTAAAAAATGAAGGAGCTTTTTTCCCATGTGGTGATGATGGCAATCTTCAACAAGGAAGAGAAAGATGCAAGCAACACCAAAAGCTGAGAGAGAGAGAGAGAGAGAGAGAGAGAGCGTTGATGAAGCAAAAGTGAGGGCTATACTCAACGCAATCTCATCGTGCTTGACCCCATCCAAAACGATGTTTTCTACCTTTGCACTCTGTCCTGCTAAGCGGCCATGCCCATGGACTTCCTTCATCTTCTCAACAACGACATGCAAAAAACTTTTCTAAAAAAAGACCACACCCTTGCTTATGCAAAAATAGATCCAGCTCTTATACCACGGTGAGTGTGAATGCCAACTCTCCACCCAATTTTAGCCTCTTATAGGCACCCCCAAGCCACATTCAAACCAGCCCTTGGCTTGACACCTTGCCCGTGGTTAATTGTTTTCTTCAAATGCGCATGTTGAGCTTGAATTGGGCTCACCTTGAATCACTTGTTTGCTTTGGAACCTTGAATGAGGTGCCTGCCCCTTACAAACATTGAAACCACTTACAATACCCCTTTTCTTGTGAGGCCTAATATGAGCTTTGTAACTTGAATTCAATGATCCCTCATACTCGCAGCTGGACGTGCAATATTCAAAGCCTATTGCAACCTTTGTGACTGCATTGCTTGTGAGGAGTGACAAGCCCATCAGAGGGGGCTCTTGTAGTGCCCTAAGGGAACTTTTGGGTGCCCAATTTTAACTTACATGTGAATTGAAGATGCCATGGTGGGTTGCAAACTCCATGAACAACGTGAGAGGAAGAAAGGATGTTGGGCTCAGCACATGCCTTGAGGCAGGGTGCTACAAAAGTAACTTTTCATCCCCACCCCCATGCGTATCCCACAAGCCCTCTTGTTCTTGATTTCATGAGTGTGCTATCGTGAGGTGTGTGCATCTTAGTCCATTGCACACATTAATCCCCACTTTGTCTTCTCCCTTTTGTTTCTATAGGGGTTGCTTCTCACGACTGTTTTGAGTCCACCATAGCACCGTAAGGACGAGAGAGAGAGAGAGAGAGAGAGAGAGAGAGAGAGAGAGAGAGAGAGAGAGAGAGAGAGAGAGAGAGAGAGAGAGAGAGAGAGAGAGAGAGAGAGAGAGAGAGAGAGAGAGAGAGAGAGGGACCATCCATGCAAATACTTAGATGGATCTTCCCTACTTCTCTTCTCCCATAGGCTTTAATACAATGAAAGGACATAATGACTATCGCATGGTCATCTCCACACAATTGTCCTATATATAGGCGCTTGGCCCTGACTATATATAGACCCCTTTACCCCATGTGTGTCTTGGCCCTTGGCCTGATAGGAGGAAGGCCATTGGCGTTTCAAATCTGAAGAAGCCAAGGAGTCTGATAGAAAAAAGGCAAAAAGAAGGTGGGTAAACAACCAAGTGTATCGATGGTGGAATTGGTTGAACTTCCTAGTTTAGTCCAAACCGATGCCAATGTAAATCTGTGTACTCGTTTGAAAAAGAAAGTGTATCGTAAAGAAGTAGAAAAATAGAATTCCAATTGAAGGAACAAGAATAAGTCCACAATGAATTTCTCGAGTGGAACCAATGACTAAACCCAAGAATCCATCGTTTTATGATTCGGACAACCTCATGATCAGCTAGATATTCCACCAATGGTGGTAGAGCAAGTAGTACATGAATGGGTTCTAGAAGTAATAACCAACACACAACATTAGTTGATGAGGAATGGATCAGTTTGTGGGAAGCACCTATTTATATTTCATTGAGAAAGTTATTGCAGTTGGTTACTAAATTTTATGTAAGCATTTATGGCTCAAATCAATAGTGTTAATTCAGTACTGTGCTTTTTGCAGGCACTGATGAGAAACCCGTGGAGGAAGCTCATGTGATCCAAATATTCAAGAGATAACAGTTAAATATGCAGACAAATTGATTGATCAAGTGCTGATTGATGGAGCAGTAGGAGTCAACATTGCCCCCTTCACATTTGTGAGCAAATGGGATGTATGTAGTGAGAGCCAGTACCATTCTTGATGTGGATGGCGGATCAAAGGTGTGTGTACCCATTGGGAATATTGAATGAAAAAGTGATCAATGTTTCATCTCATTGTCATGTCATTTGTGGTTCTTCATCTGGATGAATTCTCTAAGGACTTCAATCTCCTAGACCGTGCATTTATCAAGCCAAAGTGACTAGTAATTGGAAAACTAATCAAATGAAAGCTCGTGATGTGATAAAAACAAAGTCCAATTTTCCTTGAAGGAACACAAATAGATACATCGTGCAGTGTTGCCTATGATTGTAGAAACAATGAATATGTTGGATGGTATGGACGATGATGAGAAAGTTTAGTTCCTTGGTTAGAGTGAAGATATTATCCCTCTCTATTTTTAGTGGCTTTATCCTTTTTGGATGAGGTAAAGGTAGTGGAAGCAAAAGAGTCTTTTAGAGATCAAAGGATAATTTTTCCAACATTGACATGCATGGGGACTTCAAAGAGATCCTTTTAGTTAAGCTTGAGGAAAGCTTAAGTAAGATGGTTAGGATGTCAAAACAAGGTCTACAAATGGTGTATTTGGATGAGAAACAATAGGCTAAACTAGTTAAGTTGAGCACATAATTAGATGAGGAGTTTCAATAGCTTATTACAAGATTTTATGGATGTGTTTGCATATTGGGATTACATTCGTAAAATCCTTCATGGTACTACTCTTGCGAGTGTGCAAATGTTGTGCGTGTGCGGAGAGAGAGAGAGAGAGAGAGAGAGAGAGAGAGAGAGAGAGAGAGAGAGAGAGAGAGAGAGAGAGAGGCAACTCACCACTGTGTGTGTCTGACAGAGCCCTTTATTATTCTATCTAGTAAAGAATAAGGTATGTACAAGTAATGGGTGGTCGGACGTCTCTGTTGTGTCCGGCCTTGGTAAGAGGCACACCACCTTTACCCAACAATCTTCCACTTAAAGGAAAATGTACCGATAAGTGTTACTACTATAGGACCTAGTAGTATGTACAAGAGGTATAGGGAGGAATCTTGTCTGAACCTATGCCCACTGGCTCTCTCAAAGTCTATCCATACCACCGTATAGGCTCTAGCAGTGTGCAAAAGCGTATACCCCTATTAGAACCAACATGAAAACCCTACAGGTATCCTATAATGACCTGTACTACTCCATGATGCATCATGCTATTGTTAGTCATCTCACCACGAATGACAAACCCAATTGCAAACGCTCCCACTATAGCTGCTATGCCGGGTCTCAACACTAAGAGGTCGTACATGAGAGTCCCAAAGGTTGATGATAAATGCGTAATCTCTGTTGGCATATCCGTGACAATCACATCAATGCCATGTGCAATTATCTCTTGCATTAATGCCATGTGAAGTGATCTCTACCAATCTATTCCAAGTATCTATATCAGTCCTCACTATGTACATCACCACCAGAACTAGTCACGTATGGCCACATCAATCCTGACTCTAGGATAGTCATCACTACCTCATAATCCATAGGGATTGTATCCACATGTCCTAGCGTCAGCATATCAACATCTAGCATGAGCATGTCAAATAACTCCATATCGCTCATCTGTATGGTAGGAGGCATCTCTGTCCTAAGAGAATCAATCCTGTTTGTCTCGCTAGATCATGGCCGCTCTAACTCTGCATCTATAGATATGTTGTGCATAGCACTCTAGAGTTCGTCCGTGAAAGATATGTGTCTAGTCTCTTGTTGACATGACTATAACGTTAACAAGACTATGTTTTCTTGCACATGTGATTCACTGCTCTGCTCCCTGACTTGCAAAGCATCAAAATCTATCACCACCATTGATGAATGCTCTAGTCCTGCAGTCAAAGAACTGTCTTGCTCTACATGTCTGTCCTCATACCTTGCATGCACAATGAGAAAAATGTCACGCTACTCATCAGCAAAGTGTACTTTCCTAGACTACAAATGTCTACATGACAATGGAATCACAGAGACTATGGTGTCTCTAGCACCAAATACATAGAGAAGAGTTGGACGAGCACCATGATGACATCATGCTATCACCTCAATCGGAATGAATGAGCGTAAAGCTCCCGCAATGTCAATACATGAGTTGTACCTTCTGCACAAGATCCTACAAATCTGTGATCTAATTGCCAAGCTCACCTAGTGCATTATCGAGGCATACAAACACTAATCTCCTGGTTGCAGAGAATACCACACAAATTCCCTAAGTGCAACCTACAATCACAACCTAGATCGCATCAAATTATGCGTATAAAGCTGTTTGGAAAAATTTGCCAGAGTTTCGACAGTAAAATGGCTATCAAACCCAAAGAGCCAACAAGTTGTCAAGCTCAAACAAGAGTAATAAATACGCATCATATTCACACTCAATATGCATCAAATCTCTACAAAATGTGTTCTGTGAAAGAAGCTCCACTTGTTTACTTGAAAAATTGCATCTGTCAAGAGATGGCCTTGATGGTGTGTAAAGGCCGCCATGATTCTTTTCCAAAATTTACCAAAAATTCCTCAATCCACAAGCTCTACACAAGCTGAAATTGCATCTTCAACTCAAAATTAATGCACCTAACTTCAAGCACCCGTCGTGCTTTGAAAACATAAAACCTGAAATTTCTTGTATGCAACCAGTCTAAGCTAAATATCAGCAAAACAATGAGGAATTTGCAAAATTTTTCTTATGTAAAATTGTAGACCACGTTGAAATGAGGGACACAGGTAGAATTTTTAGATCTTCTCTCTACAAGGAGAAAAACAAATTCGATAATAGTGCTATTGTGCACACAGTTTTTAGGACACCACCTTGACTTACACACTATCTTTCATTTTCTCTTTTGAGCTTCCACAAGAGCATACATCACTCACATGGTGCAACTAAGCATATTACATCTCATAGTGATTTCTATATCTCTCTTGAGACTATCCCTAATGGGATTAATGTCACCTATGCCAACAATGCCTCTTATCCAATTCAAGGAAATGGGAAGACTATGCTTACTACTGTAGGCGGCAGCTCTTTCACACTTTTGGATACTTTATATGTATGTGGGGTCAAGAAATATACTTTGTCTATGTATGCACTTGCAAAACTTGGTCTTTAGTCACAGATTGTGGATGCCAGATGTAATGTACATGATCTCAATTTTGGTGATACTATTGTGGCCTTTGGTCCTTTATTTTTCATGGATTGTAAAAGCTGAATGCTAATGGGGATTGGAATAGAGCGAGCTTTTGGAGCAAGTTTTTTTTTCTGCTTTTCCTTGGATTTCATATTTAATAAAAAAAACTCTCTCCAAGAGCTTTTGAAGCAACTTTTTTTCATTCTATCCTTCTTTCTCTGTCACTCCCCTTCTATCTTACTCTACCTCTCTCTCTCTCTCTCTTCATATATATATATATATATATATATATATATATATATATATATATCTCCCTTCCTCTCTTTCCATCTCTCTCTCTCTCTCTCTCTCTCTCTCTCTCTCTCTCTCTCTCTCTCTCTCTCTCTCTCTCTCTCTCTCTCTCTCGCACGCGCAAACTTGTTCATCGCAAGCAATAGACGTAGCCTATCTTTTGTCTGCATAGTCACCCCCTAGGGCAAGGGGCAACACCATGGAGGGGGGGGGGGTTAGTCTTTCAACATTGCCCCACCCAAGCACCAACCTGAGCCAATGTTAATAACAAATAGCCTGCAACAACCCGATGTAACTCTTGCCCTATTTTGACGTAATGCAAGCCTAGCCCTGCTTCCAAGGTGCCAATCGACCCTGTGTTGACGAGCTGTATAACACCCTCTCTATGATGACGGGATGCATAATCCCCCCTCTATGTTGATGGGCTGCATAATGCCAAATTTAGGCCTATCACAAGCTTCATGGAGTTGTGATGGTGGAGAGTCTGCACACGACATTAGGAGAGAGTTTACAACTCCTCATACGCTTGCCCAAAATGGAGTTGCTGAGAGAATGAATCGCATGATTCAAGAGAGAATTTGCAACATGTGTCTCATGCTAAGTTGTCAGATGGTTTTGGGTTGAAGCACTCAAGATTGTAGTTTATTTTATTGATTGTTCATGGAATAGTGTGAGGTCCCCTCCCTTATACCATATCCATTTGGAAATAGGAGGGTACTCGACAGGTCGCTAGGCCCTAATTGATTGAGAAAAGCATAGTCAAGATAGACAAGATTTCTAATGGACAGACTCTCATCACCAAGTGACTTGAGTTCGAGCCATTGAAAAGGTTTTCTAGCCCTGTCTCGCAGAGAAAGCATGAACTAACACAATAATCTAACATTCCTAATTCTCACCTTCCAAAAAAGAGAAACCCCAAATGCCTTTTTCCCCATAATTTTTAGAGGCACGTACAATTGGGACTTCTCGACTCTTGGCACAACGAGTCTCTAGTTTTGCTTCTTCTATCAACGAGGAGCAGAGAGTTTCTTGACTAATCAAAACCACCCATCCTTGATTAGCAACTTCAACTAGTTCCCACTTTCCACCCCAACACTCACACTTTATTCTTGCTTGTTTTCTAATTAATACAACATGATTGTTCATACACAAAGTTCCTTTTTATGGTTTCCATTACAAGTTCGTTAAGATGGCCCTTCAACCATTATCAAATATATACCAAGACAATCTTTCCTAGAAGAAAACAATACACGACTCTTCTTCATTGAAATATCCAAACCCCAAGAGTTCACTCCTCTTGGCAAGAGTTTATTGCTCTCGATGTCTTTAGTTGTCCATACAACTAAATTGTCCTACAACCTGGGTACAAACCCGCAGTGACTAACTAGCAACCTTAGCACCAACCCGCAAGTATTATATTGCATTCTGGGCACCAACCCGCAAGATGTGTGCAACCATATGCACTGCTTTAGGGTTCACTCCGCTAAGCTTTCATCCCTGGATATCAAAGGGAGTTTTGACTATATCAATATAGGATTTTTGACTGAAGAAGATTCGAGAGTTCTTCTACTAGGCAACAATTTCTTTCCTATGAGCAAACATACTACTTTCCAAACAATCTTTCCCTACTAATACAACTTAAGAAAATAAACAAGTTCAATTGATGTGGTTTTGAATTGGGAATGACCCAATGTTTAGGTAATTCGCCCCTTCCTATTTACTCATGATGCAAGGAACAAAAAAGAAATTTCCTACGTGTTCTTGAGCAATAGCGTCACTTCGTGGGATAAGTGGCACATCCTCATTCATCAGGGTCTTTCCTTTGCCTTTGCCATCACTGGTTCCGGCTTCATGATCGTGTGATCCACCATAGCGAGTTCTCTTGGGTGCCATCCCCACTACTAGATACGTAACTTAACTTGAGAAGTTGTAAGCTAAAGTATATGAATCCGATCAAAGTAGGGTAAATGATTATAAGTGTTTTAATTCCAAAACATATATGGTTATTTCACACATCAAACTTAAAACATATGCTTGCTTAATCCTGCAATAATCTTATGATAAACATGCGTTATAACCCATACACTAATCACATGATTAATCACTTATATCTACTTGCAATCCATCATTTTAGTCGGATAAAACTCTTGAATATGATTAGCTAATTCATTTAAGCATCTAGCTTACATGATGAAGAATTGTGTATGCAGTCAACACAATTAAATATGTAATCCAACATTGAGACCTTCTGTTGGCGGGATACGCCGGGACGGACGTCAACACAACGAGGATGCACCTAACGATTTGTCAGCTAAGGATGAAGCTCGACCCGCAGGCGCGTGGAAGCAAGCATAGGGTGTCAACATACACTTGACCGACTCTCGACTACTTCCTACAGAGGTCTCTACCCAATGTCTAAGCTACAGCCTTCAGGAGTGCATAAGAGGAGATTTCCTACAACGCTTTCAAGAGCCAAATACCCATCAAACGTTCTCGAAACACCACAGAACTTGAAGGAGACCCTATTAACACCAATAGGTCACCCTCCCTAAGGTTCATGAACCAAAACCCCAATCCTAAACATCTGGTGCAAAATCACGTAGGATGTTTGGTCAAAATTTTAGGTCGTCGTTTCAGAAAACTAAAGTGCTTAATGTGTAGCTCTACTCAATACGAACGTGTGGATATGCTGAAATGTGAAAACAGACAACGTATGCTCACCGAATCACCATATGTAGCTCGTGGGTCGAGTTCGCGAAGCCAGACCGTACACCCACAATGTAGGTATTGGTGCGTAGCTCTCATCAGGGGCAACATGCTGCACTCGTCCACACTCAATTCCGACCATCGGTGCGCACGTAGCGTCAAGATGAAACTCTCACTCTCTCTCGTACACAGAGTACGCTCACTCACACAGACAGAACTTTTAAAAATGACAAAGGTTTTTTTCATTAAGGTCAAAAGTGGTATAAATACCTTACAATCTCAAACCCTAATGTTCCAATTTAACCATCTACTCAATCTAAATATCAAAAATGGGATACAATTTGGAAGCTTCTGCAAGCCCCATTATTTACAAAGGTAAAGTGACAGTTTTTCTCAATTAAAGAATAATTACAAAAAATAATATAATGCCGAGCAATCATTCTCTGTTGGGTGTGTCCAACCGCTAACACTCCAACCCTCCTAGTTCATGTCGTTCCCGACATGGCAGTAGAGCTGCTTCTTTAGTGTAGGCTTTCGCGCATCTTTAGAAGGGACTCATATTGCACATGCTGAGCCAGTAATGTCGGGCCGAATATCTCTGTGTTGATGGTGAAGAAGCTGGTGTAGAAGGCTTCTTCGAAGGCCTGGAGGTGATAAGAAGGCAAAAACATAATTCTCTGATAAAGTGCATGTATCACCTCGTGAGAAGGCTGAGCAGACAAATCGTATGCACATCTATATGTATCTTGGAAGAAAAAGATACTGTATGTCGCCTGTCCAGGTTTGAAGGTTTCGAAAACCGCCAGAAGGGTTTTACATATTTTTCTAAGCATGATGCAAGATAGGTCAAGCGAGCCAGTGAACAATTTGATGGCGCCCGTTAGGGTTTTCACCATGTATTGTTCACTCATTCTCTCGCCTGCCTTCAAGCCTGGCAGCTTCAGGTAATTGAGCCAAGTAGGTTGGCTTCTCTGCAACAGCTCATGTGCTTTCCATGTCCGCATCCTTGGTAGAGGGCAAAAACTGAGGTTGTCTCTGATTCTTTTGGGTGCCTCTACCAGATGGATTAAATATTGTGGATATTTGGTGAGCCATGCCTTTCTCCACCTGGGCTGAGAATCCACGATTAGCTTAACTCCTTCAGGTTTGGAGATATCTGCTTTGTATAATGGCACTATTGGTTCTTCTTTTATCCGTTTGTTGATCGTAGCAGCTTCATACTTTAGAAGTGGATATGGGAGAGAAGTTTGTAGCCATTCACGCCGAATGATACTGGCATCTATCTTCTGAATGGTCATAGATTTAAACACTCTCTGCTCCCACTCCAATGCTTCTTTGGCTGTGTCTCTTACTGCCACTTCTATGGCCTTCTGCAGCTTTTCTTCTTCTTCTTGTGTCAGATCCTGGGGTTCTTGTGAGGGTCCCACCAGGATGTCCTCTTGCATGGTGGTGTCCACTAGATCTGACACATTTTCTATGTCAATACCCTCCATTGCTGCTGGCCCGGTGCTAAACTGTTGCTCTTTAGTTTGTTGTTGGCCTTTCAGCTCTTCTATCTGCTTCTGAAATGTCTTCTTTGCCTCTTTCGCTTGATCTCCCATGTTTACTAGGAGGTCGTTCAGATCTGCATTGATTTTTTCAGCCTCCTCTAGCTTCTTCTTGATGTCTTCGTTTTCTGTTTTCCATCTCTGAAACTCCTCGTCCATCTTTCTTTCCACGGCTTCTAGCTCATTTTTCATGGCCTGGTTCTCTTCTTCCAAGCGGTTTTGCATTACAAGAGATCCCTCAGCCAGCATCAGTCTTTGCCTCTTCTCGAGAGTTCCCAGCAGCTACTAGTAGATCAAGAAATATGCTAAAGTTCTTTTCTTCTGGATCTGGCTTCTCGTCCTTTGGCTCAGCCTCTGTCTTCTGCTCTTCCTCTGTGTTCTTCTCTTGCTTGGACTCTTTTTGTTCATCAGGTCTGTTCAGCTCCTCTTTGTGTTCGGTTTGTCACGGAGGGCTAAGAGGAGGTGGTGATGGGGGTGGGCTGGATTCCTGGCTTGATGGTGGAGTTGGTGGCTTCTTCTCGAAATCCCGGTCCGCCTTGGTTGTTCTCTGTCTTTCTTGGCCTTCCTTCTCTTCTAGCAGCTACCGTCTCACTTCGTCCACTTCTTCTTCTGTAAATGGGATATTCGGAATGTTCTCCGCCATAGCATCTAAGATCTCAAAGTTTTTGATATAATCTTCGAACCGATCCCGGTGAACCCTTCGAGATGATCCCGACATGGCTTCAAGGGATGGCTTCCATAACTCGCTCAAATCCCCTTTGAGTGCTCTCTCGGCTCTGAAACTTTCCATCAATCCTTCTAGCCGTGCCGCTTTCTGTGACTTGGTTTCCTTGATTGGCACTTGTAGAATTTCTTTCTTTCCCTTCTTTAGCTCTGGCGGCTCTTCTAGCACGGTCTCTAACCGGCACTTCAACCGTGTGGCTACCCTGGGTGCTTTGGGAGGTTCTTCTTCTTTGTCTTCTTTAAGCTTTAGCCAATCATTTTGTGAGGGAGGTAGAGGCCAGTTTCCCTTGGCATGCAGTGCTCCATAGACAACTTTTGTTATCAGCTCACCAGGTACAATATAGGTGGGATTTCTGTTCCCCATCTTCACCAGATTGTCGTGGATGTAAGTGGCATAATTTATCTCTTTTGGTTTGCCCTTCTGCATTGCCCAGGTGAAAGTGGTTGCAATGGCTCTAGGTGGCATCCTGTATTTATGTGGCCGCTTTGTACACATGTGGAAGTATTGATTGTAGATTTGGCTCATGATAGCCACCTTCGGGTTTGCAATATCTTCAAATGTGTAGTTATTCTTCTTTTCCAAGTAGACCTTGACTTCATCTCGCCTCTTTGTCACACTGTCTCCTTTATTTGAGATGTCAAGTGCAGTTGCCACCACCTTCTCTGTGATGACAATCATTGTATCTGGCTGCCTTGCAGATCTGTGAGTCGGGCCACTCCATCTTCTTTGATTGTGGTTACAAATCCCCACACTCTTTTAATATCAATCCCCGCTGGCAAAGCTTCAAAATAGTTGTGGAGATCCAGCTTCTCCAAGTAATCCCCCATCTTGCTCCTGACAAATTCATTGAGCTCTCATGGTATCATGGGTAGCTCCACTACATTTCCTTCTGGATCTTTGAATACTCCTTGGTAGATTCTCAGATCATTGGTCTCTAGCAGATCATCTTGAATCCATGTGCTTGTGGGCTTCAGGGTTCCTTCTGGGATCACAAAAGGCTCCACTTCTTCTAGGTAGTCCTTTATAGTCATCCTCTTCTTATTTGCGGGTGATTTTGCGGCTGCCATGGATCCTGTTGCACTCAGTAGTCCAAAGTTAGCGTTTTTTACATATTAGCTGATAAACTGAGTTCTGACTACCCAAATGACTTAAAAATTGAAAATAAAACTTAAAAGAAACTAGGGAAACTCTGCATTTGCTCACAATAGCTTTCTGGCTAAAAAAATTATCATGTAGACAGCCTACGTGTAGGATGTCTACCTTATCTGTTTTTGGTGAAACTTGACAGGCTTGTGGCCCTTGACCTGTGCAACATGGCTATGTAATTGGAATTGGGTTTGGGCATCAAAAAGTGCAATTTTGGCAGATTTAGGCTTTTGGCTCACAAAATTGGGTAGGATGTCCTCAACAGGTGGAAAATGATATTCAAATGGGTTGAAAGTTGATATACATGCTTCTTACACCATGTAAATGGTTTCCATGAAGTCAGATCCTGCACAGTAGGTCAATATCACACTGGAGACATCCTACGCATAGGATGTCTATTGATCAGAATGGCTTGAAGTTGGTTCTGTGGGTAGCCCTTAGCATGTGGAACATGGCCCTGGTCTTAGATTTTGATTTGGATGAGCATTGATGTTGTTAAGAGCATGTGTAGTGTTTTTAGGCTCAAAAAGTGCATCTTGGATGTTTTGGGGCCCAAATGGGATGGGAATGGCTTGAAAATTGATACATGAGCTTATGAAGGTGTTATAAAGAGATCTGGAACTCAAAAATACCAGTTGGGGGTCAAATAGGTCATTTAGACATCCTATGCGTAGGATGTCTATTTCATCAATTTTCACATGTGACCCCACAGTTAGCTTGGCAATGTGCTCATGAGTATATTGTGCAAGTTTCATGTGATTTGTACTAGTTTTGGTAGGTCTATGACCCATTATTACCTCTATGCTCTCACTTTCCGTTTTCTGATGCATATGAGGTCAACTTTTGTCCAAATGTGATGAAACTTGGTGGCTAGCATGTACAGGCTATGTAGAAACTGTATGTGATATGAGATGTACTGGTGCCTGTCCTGAGCCCCCCTGAGTCCGTTTTAAGTCCTAGATTTCAGAGCCTCTGAGCCGTTTTCTGACTCTTGGAGTGCTTTCGGCGATGAAATTTCTTGATGTTAGTCTCCATAGCTTCACGGTTCCTTGGGGATCCTTGCCATATGGTTTTCGTTGACTTTGGCTTCACCGAAGCTCTGTTTGGCAATTTGTCGCTCTGGAAGTGCCTGTGGTTGCGTTTACATGTCGTCGATGACTTGTGGTGGTCTACCACCATAGGACTTGGTTGTTGATGGTCTAGGAAAGCCACTCGTGAAGTTTGGTGGCAAACGGACATGTGGTTTGGCCGTGAGAGCTAGTTGACGCTTTGTGTGTCTGATGCCATTTCTGAAGCTTAGTGCCGCTTTGGGTCGCCTTATGGCCATGTGGGCTATATAGACTTGTCGAGCATGTCGAGATGCTCCTACCCATGAGTTTTGGTAGCATTTGGGCGCCTTTCCACCGATTTACCATTTGGTGGCCTCTTGCAGGGCTCTAGAAATTAGGGTTTTTCCCAATGGTTTTCCACCGCCTTTGTGCATTCAAATTTGTCTCTTATGTTAGGGTAAGCCGCCGGTGAAGCCTTATTGCTTTTGGGTTAGCCGTTAGGTGGCCACTTTTACCTGTAGGTCTCTACTGCTCGCTTCCCTTGTGAACCCTACGCTAGTTTTCGCGACAAAACATCAAACATACGCGAAAAGCTCAACGTGGTGAGCCTACCGCTTATGTCTGGAGCCTGTCGGGTGGTCGTGCGCATCGTAGAAGCCACTGGAAGTCCGGATCGCTGTAGGTGGCAAGAGCTCTCTCTCAAGAAGGCAATAGTAGAAATGAGCTTTAAATGAAGTGAAAAAATCTTATAATGGGGGTCCCTGAACCACTTGCCTTGAAATTTGACATGTACTCCCAACTTCTTGCAAGATGCAGTTTAGGCTCGAAAATTTCTTGATTTGGACTCCATTTGCCCAGTTTCCGAGAAATTTGACGCTTCGGTCAAAATCTGGCCAAAACACGCTTTCCGCTCCATTCACATAATTGCACCCCCATTGTACCATAGGTTGTCCTATAGTCACTAATTATCCCCATATTTATTGTTTTTCATTACGACCGTATTTCACCTGCTTTTTGTATTTTTGAAGTTTTTCTACCGATAATTAGTAAAATTAAAAAGAAAATCGCAAATTAAACCCAGAAAATCCCCAAAAATCATAATAACTCAAAAACATCACCGCAAAACACTATATACACTCACATGCAATTTTTATGGTCGGATTTCTCCGTTTTACCAATATTTTTCCCGAAAAATGGCTATTTTTACCTATATGTACACACCTAGGGGCTTGATTTGGCGTTTGGCCCCATATACTTGTAGATTCATGCTGTATAAGGGCATATGTACTTAGGTTAGTCCAAAAAAATTTGCAATCAAATAACAACCCTCTAAAATAGTCGAAAAACATGCCCTTTTTTGCTTTTTTTACCATTGGGTCCGCATTTGAGAATGCCTCCCCCCTTCCTAGCCGGAGTCCTCCCGGACGACAAGGTATTACCTCGGTGTATGAGCCATGCATGGGTTAAAAATTGTGCTAATGCTCGGCCATGTAATGTGGCCCTATATGATGCATACTCGATCAATGCATGGAAAAATCAATGCTGTGCAAGAGGAGGGAATAAGCAAGATGCTTATTGGCATTCGACGTCGAGGTTTCCTGTTTGTTGTTGATTTGGTTGGCGGATTTTCTTTGCAAGTAAAAGTTGTAACTCTACAGCTCTCTGTTTGATCGTCTTTCTTGCAAAAGTCGCTTGGTTTGCCACTACTGTCGATATGGCCATGGTTGTCTCCTTGGAGAGAATTGTCGTGGCAGAATTGGCCATAGTCTTTGTCTCTTTTGCTTTCCATTTGTAGCTTTGTTTTGGAGGTTTTTGTAGGTGCATTGCTACTTCCGCGGTTGTCATTGTTGTGCTGCTGGTTGGCACCCACATTGATCGGTTTACCGGTTTCGTCTGTAGTGTGTGTCTGCATGCCGATATTGCTTATACTGAAGGGAGTTCCTGTTGCTTTGGTTTCCGGATCCAAATGCGAGTCGCATTCAATTTGTTGCTGAGCATTTTCTTCGGGATCCATATCTTTTTTATTCCCTCTTTTGTTGGTTGAACTGTGTGCTTCTGTTGACTTCTTCTTCTGTATTGTGGTTTGTCTGCCATGTCACCACTATCCTTCCGCACCCATACTTGTTTTTCGCATGTTGCTAACTTTGATCCTTTCATTGTGGTCTGTGTTGTTTTATGTTTGTAGTGAACATGGTTGGCAGTTCCCTGTTTGTTCGCCATGGGTATCATGTTGTTCTTTAGTGGCACCCATTCTTTTGGTTCTTTATCCAGTGATTGTGTTGCTACCATCTGGTTCTTCCGGGGTTGCTGAGCAAAGGCTACCACCTGTTGTTCTTGTGCATGTTGAATTTTGACTGCATCCACATTCCAATCTAGCTGCACATTATACTCTTTTTGCCAAGATTGTCCCAACAACATGGGGTGTTGTGTGCTTTCATCCTCAACCACGTAAAACTTGTGTGGGTAAATATATTGATGTATTTGTACATGCAATATAGTATAGCCCAATGTTTTCAGCGAATGTGAAGTACTACTTTCCAGCACTTGTGGAGTAGGATATAGTTGATCTTTGGGCTTGAGCTGTTTGTATAGTCTGTAAGAGATCAAATTTGCTTGAGCTCCAGAATCAAGCAATGCCGTCGATTCAACTTGATTGCTACCCACTTTGACTGCAATTATTGGCTCCATTGTGTCTTCACCAAAATTCTTTAGTCGAATAGCATTTATTTGCAAAGGTGATCCACATTGTTGTTGTTGTCGTAGAAGCCTTCTTTTTGCAATGCGTTCTTTTGCTTCTGCTTGGGCTTCTTCTCGTACCCTCTGTTTCTCTTTCATCCGTTGTTTTTCTTGATGGATTTGTTGAAGCATATTCTATGTTAGTGGTAAATGATATTTTTTAAATCGACACCCACTAATCCAATTTGGCATTTCTTCTCTTGCTAATGTAGTAAGTTTGACAGCTCCACTTTGTGATAAGTCACTAATCAAGGGTCCCATTCCTCGCTTCTTAAGTTTCTTGGCATGTTGCTTCAAGGTATAAACAAGTACATAATCACCTGATTTGAACTCTTTCGTGCGCACATGCTTGTCAAAAAACTCTTTTTGTCTTCTCTTTTTAGCATAGATCGAAGCTAAAGCTCTCAATCGAAGTTCATCTAGCTTTTCAAGATCATCTATTCTTGAAGAGAGCTCGTGTCCTGTCCATTCTAAGAGTTTCACGACTCGTAGAGTCGGAATTAAAAACTCTATGGGTAATATAGCGTTTAGACCAAACACCATGTTGTACGGTGTCGTTTTGATTGATGTTTTGTAAGATACCCTGTATGCCCATAGTGTTGAGTATAATTGCTGATCCCAGTCTGTCCTTGACTCTGATACAATTTTAGTTAGAACAGTGCATAGTGTTTTATTTGTGGCCTCAGCTTGTCCATTTGCCTGTGGATGATATGGAGCAGATTTTCTATGTATGACCATGAATTCCTCTAGTAGATATTCAATGACTTCATTAAGAAAATGTGTTCCTCGACCAATGAAAATTTCTATTGGTAATCCGTATCGTACAAAGACATTCTCATACAAAAATTGTGCAGTGGTTCTTGTGTCTGCTTTTTGTGTTGCCTTGGCTTCCGCCCATTTTGTGAGATAGTCCGTAGCCACAATGATATATTGGGTATGGGTGCGATATGCAGGGGGTGAAATAGGCCCCACAAAATCAATGCCCCATTTTGCAAATGCTCTTGCTTCTATCATTGGCCGTAGTGGAATCTCATCTCTCTTTATCGGCACCTTGGTGCGCTGACATGTGTCACAACGCTTTACAAACTCCTCAGCATCCATATGCAATGTAGGCCATCATATTTCTGCGGTTAAGACAATTTTTGCCGTCTTATCGCCTGAAAAATGGCCTCCACTTATACCTCCATGTGCGTGTTCTAGAATCAGCAGGTATTCACTTTCACTTGCACAGATTCTAAGTTGATTGTCCTTTCCTCGCTTATAGAGTTGATTCCCAATTAAATTAAAGTCGCAAGCCTCCAGTCTATAGCCCTTTTCCGCGCTTTTGTTATGTTTTCAGGAAATGTCCTTGTTATTAAGAAATCATGATATATTGACTCCATGCAGGGGCAATGTTTACCTAAAACAATGTCACGTGATCCACCGGTGGTTTGGCACTACATATAGTACAATTGTTAACATAAGCATGTGTGTCAGCAAACATAGTTGGCCAATAAACCCCTAATTGTTTCAGTCTTTGGTGTGTTTTCATTGTTGAACAATGAAATGCACAACCCTGGACGTGTGCTTCTTCAAGATAACACTCGAATTCCTCTGGATTTATACATAATCGTAGAATTTGGTCCGAGCCTAGATGATACAGTCGTCCTGCTATCAACTGGAAGTTTTTTGTTTGTTGTTTGGATCTGTCTTCCTTGTTATCAAATCTACCTCCAAAGGAAAGAATACTAACAATTTCCAGAGACCATTTGGGTATCATTTCAATATTGAAAAGATAAGCCTCAGGTATGTCATCGTCTAGTCCTTCAGGAGCTTCCCCGTTTTGCAGCCTTGAAAGATGATCAGCCCGTAGATGTGTTTTATCCTTTTTGACTACCACTGTGAAGTCAAACTCTAGCAATATAATAAACCAGCGTACAATTCTTCCAGTATTGCATGGTTTATTTACCAAATACAAAAGAGCTTGATGATCTGTGAAGAGCACAAATTTGTTTGCGAGCAAATAATGTCGAAACTTCTTTACAGCATAAATAGTTCCTAACCCCTCTCTTTTAGTGGTTGTGTAGTTCCTTTCTGCACTATTTAGCTGTCGGCTCGCATAACAAACTGGGAAATCCATTGTTCCATCTCCAAGTTGAGCCAGAAATACTCCCAATTGCATATGCAGATGAATCAATGTGAACATGGAATATCTTTTTCCAATCTGGTGCTTTAAGTACAGATGCTGATACAAGGTTTTCCTTAAGCTTTTGGAATGAAGTTTCACACTCCTCAGTCTAGTCGAAACTGACTAATAAGCGATACAGAGGTTGTGCAATGACTGCATACATATATATGAATCTTCAATAATATCCGCAGTGTCCCATGAAGGATTGCACTTGTTTGGCATTAGTAAGCATGGGCAAGTCTACTATGACTTTGATTTTGTCTAGGTCAGTGGTTATGCCATTTCTTGAGACAATATGTCCCAAGATGCGGCCTTGCCTAACCATAAAAATGAAATTTTCCGTGTTAAGACAGATTCGATATGTATTGCATTTCTCAAATACCTTTTGTAAATGGTCGATATGTTCTTCTCGTAGAAGAGAGTGTACACAGACATCATCCATATATATTTCTAAGAATATTCTCAGGTATTCTTTGAACGCATGAGTCATTAACCTTTGGAAGGTAGCTGGGGCATTGGTTAAGCCAAAAGGCACAAATCTATACGCATATATTCCCCATTTTGTGGCAAATGCTGTTTTGTGTTGATCCTCTACTACAATTGCCAGTTGGTTATACCCTGAAAACCCATCTAGAAAGGAATAAGCCCGTTCCCCAGCCACCCTCTCAAGTACATGCTTCGTGATCTGCAAGGGATATTATCCCTTATGGTGGCTGCATTTACCTTTTTAAGGTTCACACACACACACACACGCAGCTTTCCGTTCTTTTTGGGGACAACCACAATGGGTGACACCCAATCTGCATGTTCAATTTCATAGATGAATTCAACATCCATCAACTTGTCAATCTCCTCTTTGATTCGTTTAGCAAATGTGTGATTATATGTGTAAGGACGCTGTTTGCTAGGTTTGGCATCTAATTTCAATGGAATTGTGTGTTGGCATATTGATGGATCAACTCCTTTGAGGTCTTTGTAGGACCATGCAAACACATCTTTATACTTCTTGAGAAGTTGTGCTAGCAGTTCTTCTTCTTCAGGCTCTAAATCAGTTGCTATATAGATCGGCTAAGGCTTTTCACCTGGTGCAGTGAGGTCTATCCGTTTTGTATTTTCCGGCCCATCGTAAGATTCCTGGTTTATTCTTTTCCTGACTGGTGGTGTCATTATGATTTTTCTGTCCTGGATGGTGAATTTTCGATAGTGGGATGGTACATTCATGTTTCCTTCTTCTGACTCCTCCTTACCATCACTTTCTCCCTCAGTAGTCTATACCTCTCGTATGACCGTTTTAGTTCTTGGTATTTCTTTTTACGCTCCATTTTGGTCCACTCTGGGTCTTTTGTTTTTCCTTGTTTTGATTGTGGAGATTGTTTTGATTTTGTTTCTGTTTTAGCCTTCCGTACTTGTTTTATTTCCTCTTGCGTTCCTTCCCTTCGAACTTTTGAAAATCTCCCTGATGTTTGGTCTTTTACACAATCCTCTGCTTTGAAGCATTAGATAGCGAGTTTTATCTTTTATCCTGGGCATTAGGTTCTCTCTAATTTTGTTTTCTGCTCTTTTTTTTCTATATCGTTCCCAGCGTCTGGGGTGTTGATTGGCAAATCATAAAACTTGATATTCGGTGTTGCCTCCCCACGCTTGCTTGAGCTGTCTGAACACTCGCTATGTGCATTGTTATTTACCTCCAGATGCTCAGAGGAGTTATAAAACTCTTCTTGTTCTGGCGGTTCTACACTCTCATCTACTACTGGTATAAGGCTTACCATGTAATAGAGTAGCACATCATAGCCGTCCTTATCGCAAAATTTTGTCATTGGGCTATCTGTAATGGTACAGACATCCAATGTTGCTAGTATGTGTTCCCATTCCAGAGGTTCGAATGCATCTTCGGGAAAAGGTTCTGGAATATAATCCTTGTACTCAATAGCTCTTTCTAAGACACATTCCTCTCTTTTTAAGCTCCCACAATGTGAAGCTCCGCACATCCATAGCTCTTTTTTTTGCCCTAACCATGCTGGGAGTTCGGACCCTGCCAATGTAGCTGAATCAAACTCTTCCATTGGTGTCTGGTTCACATCTTTGTAACTATGGTCTTTTAGGTGTATTTTGGTTGTAGTCTCACCATGTCTGAGGTTACCCCAATCCTGGACGATCTTTAATTGTCTCATGAATGGTCTTCCCAAGATGATCTCATAATTGTTCTTTTGTCGAAATCAACTATTGCAAATGTATGCTCATACTCGATTCCGCACGAGGTGACAATTAATTTTTCTAAAAGTCCTAGAGGCTTTTCCATGAACCCATCTGCCAATTGCAATTTCATTCTGGTAGCTCTCAAAGCCGGTTTTCCCCAGTTTTTCCAGATTTCCTTGGCGGCGATAGTGACTCCCGCTCCACTGTCAAGAATAGCTTTGGAGACTACTCCTTGGAATTCTACTGGTAGAGTGGTATTTCCATCTTCTCCCTCGCAATATTATCCAACCTTGTTTAAAGGTACTGGCCTAGTGTTTTGTTGAGGCTTGTCCAATTCTCTGATCCCTTCTTGAAGCTTCGAGGTGGGGTCTTTGACTCCAATTTTTTCTAAGCATCTGCCTACGGTGGTCCACATGTTAATTCAAACCATAGACTCCTCTTAAGGTGCTTGTCACTTTGGTATGCTCAAAGTTGGGTTTAGAGTGATAAATCACACAGAACACATCCTACGCGTAGGATGTCTATATGGTCTGTTTGACCCCAAACTTGAGCCACAGCTTCTTCTTGATGTCAGAAACCCAGTGCTATGCTTAGATTTTGGTTTGGATTTCAAAAGACCCCAATTTTAGCCATCCTAGCCTTTTTCAGTCAAAAAATGCTAAAGTCTGCTTAAAACCCAATTTTCTCAGCCAATTGAGATGAAACCTTTCTCAAGCACTCACTAAATCATGCAGATCATGCTCATGCAGCCATCCTATGGTTTTGGTCTTAAAATAATGCCTTGGCACAATTTGGATAGGATGTCTGGCAATTTTCTTTCTATCTGGCCTTATCCTGTCAAG
Source organism: Adiantum capillus-veneris (assembly GCF_014529385.1). Taxonomy (NCBI): domain Eukaryota; kingdom Viridiplantae; phylum Streptophyta; class Polypodiopsida; order Polypodiales; family Pteridaceae; genus Adiantum; species Adiantum capillus-veneris. Next base: position 25,770,162 of record NC_140952.1, on the reverse strand, counting down.
ATATGGTCAAACTTCCACTTTCCAGGTGAAAATAGGGTAAAACCTACCTTCTTGACACATTGGTCAACTCAGAATTTCAAAATTTCCACCAGATCACCCCATAGACATCCTACATGTAGGATGTCTCCTGGCTTAAAATTTAATTGTTTCCTGACAGAAGTACTCCTTATGCTCTGCAGCTCTCTTAGAAACACTCACAGAAACTTTTGAACTTCACTTCAGCTTCTAAACACTCTTTTCCGTCATTTACAACCTTGTGATGAGCCTAACAGCAAATATAACATGCATGAAGTGCTCCAGATCATAAATCATGATGTCCTACTTACCCTACTCCTGCTCATCATGTGAGATGGTGATATTGGTGTCTCGGTTGCTTCCTAGCCTCTCCGGACTCTCAAGCTCTCCTTCCACCGCCTCTACCACTCCAACTCCTACTCTCTACACCACAACTTAACTAATACCTAAAAACTATCTAAGTCTACCTGAGTCTACCTAAGTCGAAGGATCTAGGCTAGACACTCGCTCCCTAGACTCCTCCTAAGACCTAGAGAGTCCTCCACCCTCTGATCCTATCTAAATGTAAAACGAGACTCTGGCAAGCCAGAGAATCCCTATCCTCAAGGACTAGTCTCGGTCACCTACCTAGGTTTATCATCCCCGGTAGCGGCACCAATGTTGGCGGATACACCGCGACAGACGTCAGCACAACGAGAACTCACCTAACAAGATTTTTCAGCTAAGGACAAAGCTCGACCCGCAGGTGCATGGAAGCAAGCATAGGATGTCAACATACACTTGACCGACTCTCGACTACTTCCTACAGAGGTCTCTACCCAATGTCTAAGCTACAGCCTTCAGGAGTGCATAAGAGGAGATTTCCTACAACGCTTTCAAGAGCCAAATACCCATCAAACGTTCTCGAAACACCACAGAACTTGAAGGAGACCCTATTAACACCAATAGGTCACCCTCCCTAAGGTCCATGAACCAAAACCCTAATCCTAAACATCTGGTGCAAAATCACGTAGGATGTCTGGTCAAAATTTGCAGGTCGTCGTTTCAGAAAACTAAAGTGCCTAATGTGTAGCTCTACTCAATACGAACGCGTGGATATGCTGAAATGCGAAAACAGACAACGTATACTCACAGTATCACCAGATGTAGCTCGTGGGTCGAGTTCGCGAAACTAGACGGTACACCCGCAATGTAGGTATTGGTGCGTAGCTCTCGTCGGGTAACACGCTGCACTTGTCCGCACTCGATTCCGACCACCGGTGCGCGCGTAGCGTCAAGATGAAACTCCCACTCTCTCGTACATAGAGTACGCTCACTCACACAAACAAAACTTTGAAAAATGACAAAGGTTTTTTTCATTAAGGTCAAAAGTGGTATAAATACCTTACAATCTCAAACCCTAATGTTCCAATTTAACTATCTACTCAATCTAAATGTCAAAAATGGGATACAATCTGGAAGCTTCTGCAAGCCCCACTATTTACAAAGGTAAAGTGACGGTTTTTCTCAATTAAAGAATAATTACAAAAAATAATATCCTGTCGAGCAATCATTCTCCGTTGGGTGTGTCCAGCCACTAACACCTTCATTACTTTGTAATGTAGAGAAATTACCATAAAATAGGTATAATGATTGTTGATTTCCAATTGAGGATAGTTAAATAAGAGTATAGCATTAGAGTAGAAATTGGAAAGGATTTCAATCGAATAATAATATGGAGTAATTGGAAAAGATTCCAATTGAATATTTATATGGCAGCAATTGGAAAGGATTCCAATTGAGAGAAGAGATTGATAATAGCTTGATTGAATAATAGATTGACATTACCCAAATGTGCTTTGGAGTTATTGATCTCTCAAAGCTTCGATGCGGTAGTCACCAAGTTGTTAGCCACAGAAGCAGAGCTCCCTTCTCCCCTGAGTGTGTTCAAGTGTGTGTAAAACTGAGTGGGAATGCCCTTTAAATAGAGATTTGGAGGTGTCTTGTTGCCCAAAATCAGCTCCATACCTCCCTAGATTGCCCCCTCTTACTACTAAAAGCATGTGTAGAGGTGTCACAAGCTCCCTCTTAGTCATTAGAGGTGTCCCTCTTTACCCTTTTGGGTGATACACCTCATGTAGTTCCCCCACGCTCATAGTCAATTATTCTATAAGAGATGGGTCCATGGCTATGGGTCATTTATGGACATCCATGGACATACATACACATGCACATACATACCCATGCACATGCATACACATACATACCTTAGACTTAGGAATTAATTTATTAACACTAGGATGAAAATTAATTGTCTAGAGTGAGCTTGACTTATCAGAATTTGATTTTGAAAGTTTCTTTCAAAAGATAAGCTTGAGTATCACAAGTTAAGGTGTCAGATGCACACACCTGCTATATTTAGCAATTTTTGTAGCAGACAGCTATTTTTATGGAAATTTACGACGGGTAGATTTTGACGAGACGGTTGCGTCTAGTGGATGTAACCAGCTTAAAACTTTCTATTTTTGGACAAAAAAGTAAAAATTTTACGTTAAAAAAATATTATAACAATATATTATCATTAGCTCATTAGCGATGAAAAAATTGCCAAAAATAGTAAGTTTTTGTTTATGATTAGAATGGTCTGATATGTATTCCTTTACATGGGAATCCCCTCTCCAAGGTTGGCAAAGACCTTAAATTCTCAAAGAATTGAGATGTCCTTATCTCAAAGGTAAATCTAGATGATCTTTAAGGAGAGATGTTTCATCTTCCCATGTTGCATCTTCTTCAAGGAAATCTTTCCATTTGACGAGGTGTTCGATGATGCTTCTATTCCTAAGTTTTCTCTCCCGAGTTTCTAGAATATAGTCAGGTTGAAGTTCAAGGACTCCTTGGATTGGAACAACTATTTGTTCGGTATCCAAAAGTTGATTGGGGTTAGAAACATAAGGTTTTTAAAGACTAACTTGGAAGACATCATGAATTTTGAGGTTAGAAGGTAGCTTTAGCTTGTAAGCTTGATCACTTATCACGACAATTTCATAGGGTCCACATTATCTTGGGCTGAGCTTCCTATACTTTCCTAAGGATCGTCGGCTGCTTTTCTTGGGCCTGACCCTAAGGAATACCTTGTCTTCTTCTTTAAAGATTCCATCCGATCTCTTCTTATCTGCATAATATTTTTGTTTGTCGCTAGCGGATTGAATATGCTTCTCTTTGATCTGGGCTTCCATTTCTTTGAGCATTTGCTTTGAGGCTTCTACCTTGATAGTAGGATATGAGAAGTTTAACGAAGCCAAGAATTCTTGTCCATAAAGAGCCTTAAATGGTGACATGCCTATGCATATTCAATCAAAAGAAGATATTGGATCCATTTCTTCGGTTCCTGTGAACAATATGCTCTAAGAATGTCCTCAATCACCTGGTTTATTCTTTCAGTCTGACCGTCTGTCTGAGGATGATATGTTGTGCTAAAACACAATTGTGTCCCAATGGATTGAAAGAGTGAAGTCCAAAACTTTGAGGTAAATTTGGCATCTATGTCACTGACAATGATCTTAGGTAAACCATGAAGTGTAAAGATTTCCTTTACAAAGTTTTGGCTAATATCAGAGGCAATGACGGTAGTTTTCACATGCATCAAGTGAGCTACCTTAGTAAGCATATCAACAACAACAAATACTAAATCATAGCCTCCAACAAAGGGTAATCCTGTGACAAAGTGCATACTGATACATCCCATTTCATTTGAGGTATATCAAGAGGTTGAAGTTGTCCAGGTAGTTTGATTCTTTCAGCTTTAATCCGTTGGCATGAGAGAGATTGCTTCACATAGCAAAGAACATCCCCCTTCATTCCTGGCCAAAAGTAGCTTCTTCTAGTAGCATTTAAGGTCTTTGCATACCCAAGATGTCTTGAAGTTGGGCTATCATGAGCCTCAAATAGGATTTCTTTCTTCAGTATTGGGTCCTTAGGTACACAAAGCCTTTGTCAAAAATAAAGACATCCCTCTTGAACAGAGTAATCCTTTATTGATATGTTCTTTGTCTCGGGCATTATGCCTTTTTTAATCTGTAAGGATAACTGTTGATAATCTGGGTCTTTCAAGGCTGCTTCCTTAATTCTCTCCCACATAGGATTATTAGGTATAGAGATAGTGCTATGGAAAGCTTTGCGACTAAGTCCATCCGCAACTACATTGTCCTTCCCCGGTCTAAACTTTATATTGAAGTCGTATTCTTGCAGAAGTTCAATCCATCTTCTTTGCCTCATGTTGAGATTGGGTTTTGTAAAGATCCACTTCAAGCTTTTATGATCAGTGAAAGAATGAAACTTGCAACTGAGAAGATATTGTCTCCATAGATTTAATGCATGGACAATTGCTAAGAGTTCCAAGTCATGGGTTGGTAATTCTTCTCATGATCTCTGAGATTTTGAGAAGTATAGGCTATAGGCCTACCCTCTTGAGTAAGGACTCCCAGGCTGAAGCGAGTTTGCTAGCATCTGCTATAACTTCAAATTCTTTGCTTAAATCCGGAAGTTCAAGAATTGGGACTGATACTAGGTAACCTTTTAACTTTGCACAATTGGCCTCGTGTTTTTCTCCATTCGATCCTCATTCCTTTCTTCTAGTAATTCTGTTAAAGGTGCTGCAATGAGACCATAATCCTTGACAAATATCTTGTACCATCCTGTGATTCCAAGAAATCCCCTTATTTCACTAACGGAAGTGGGTTGAGGCCATTCTTCAATATCCTTAACTTTATCTAGGTCGACTGAGATACCTTTGGAAGATATAATAAAGCCAAGATAGCTTACTTGGGAAGAACAAAAGGTACATTTACTCTTCTTAGCATAGAGTTGATGCTGTTGTAAGAGCTATAATACTTTACGAACGTGCTCTTCATGATTTGCCTCATCTTTAGAATAGATCAAGATATCATCAAAGAAAACCAAGACAGATCATATAGGTAGGGTCTAAAAATATCATGCATTAGTTGATTGAATCTTGCAGGAGCATTAGTAAGACCAAAAGACATTACTGTGAACTCATAATGTCCATACCTAGTATTGAAAGTTGTCTTTGGAATGTCTGATTCTTTGATTCTTATTTGATAATACCCAGATCAAAGATCAATCTTTGTGAAGATCTTGGCCTCGTGAAGCCTATCCAATAGTTCAGTAATCCTAGGAATGGGGTACTTGTTCTTAATAGTAACTTGATTAAATCCGTAATAGTCTATGCAAAGTCGTAAAGAACCATCCGTTCTTTTGGAAAAGGGCTGGAGCACCCAAAGGAGAAGTACTTGGTCGAATAAATCCTTGCTCAATAAGTTGCCTAAGTTTCTCTTTGAGTTCAATTGCTTCAGGGAGTGACATTTTATATGGTCTCTTTGAAACGGGTTCACAACCAAGATAGTCTCAATTTTGTGATCAACTTCTCTAGGTGGTGGAAGACTTGTAAGATTCTCAGGGAACACATCTGAATACTCTCTCAACCAATTAGGTTGAAAGTTTGAATCTGTGTCTTCTACCTTGTTGAGTTTAACTCAATAGATCTGCTGACCCTTTTGTAAACCCTAAGAAGTCTACTAGCCTTGACTAAGTGAGCTTTAGGTATCCCATTCTTTCCTTGAACTAGAACTTCATTCCCTAGTTCGTTTGTAAAGGTAAAATTCCCTTGTGCACAATGAATATGGGCTTGGTTTTGCTTCAACCAGTCCATTCCCAATATCCCATCGTAAATCCCTAGAGGTAAAGTACAAAAGTGAGTGGAAGTAGAGTACCCCATAGTTCAAATTCTACGACTTCCTTTCTGTTTGCTAGTTCTACAATTAGTCTTTTAGCAGGATATTGGTTTAGTTTTAGTTTCCTCATGCATTGAGGAGAGAGAAATGAGTGCGTGCTTCCATAATCAATTAAGAATTCAAAATTTTCACCTTGGCAAGATCTTGGTTCTTGAATGATTGCATATTGTTGGCGAGCATTAGGGTTTTCAATAGTGGCATGTAAAGTTGCTCTCTCTTCAGCTTGGTCTCCTATTGTTGGCTCTTCCATAATAATGGCATGAGTTTGAGCCATTGATCCTCTTCCACGACCTCTTCCTGTGTTCCTTCCTTTATGACGAACATGTTTGCCTCTACCATTTGGTGCTACAAGAATGACATTTGTGATTGTTTCTAAATTTCTTCTAGGACAATGACTCCTGTAATGACCCAACTCATTACACTCAAAGCAACTAACATTTGGATGATGCGGTTGAGTTACTATAGTTGCTGCTACTACAAGGCGAGGTTGATAAGCTTGATTAGTAGGTCTAGGGCTCCAATTGTTTGGCCTGGCCCTTTGGGTTCTAAAGTTTCATATTCCTTGATTCCTAGCCATCTCTTTAGCCAGAGGTGTTGCCCTTAAGAGAGCATCCTAAAGTGATGTGGGTCTAATTGCTTCAAGACGGGTATCCAAGGGATGATTCAATCCTTGACAAAACCATGCTACATGTTGTTCAATGGACATTTTCAAGGCATATCTTTGCAAGGTTACAAATTTGGAGTAGTATTCTCCCACCGATAAGAATAACTATTCTATAGCAAAGAACTCGTTCATTCTGGCATCTTGATGAGCGGGTGGAAGATACCGTGCTATAATTGCTCTTTTAATATCCTCCCAAGGCTGGGAAGATCCTCAAACACCCAAGTCCTTGCAATCTTGTTTCCATCATATTTTTTGCATCGCTAGTAAGATGAAACATTGCAAGCATATTTTGGTTTACAGGTTGGGTCCCTACAGTTTCAAAATAGTCTTCCATTGCCTCAATCCAGGCTTCAGCATCGTGCTCAATATGGGTTCCCTTGCCTTTGAATGTGGGTGGTTGGGCTTGTTTCAGGAGAAGTTTTTTCTCATGTACGACAATGTATAAGGCATTTGATGGTACCTACGCAATAATACGCTTGTCGATGGTTTGATTTAAGACTTAATGCAATATCAAGTGCTTTAAACTTCCAGAACTCAAGACAAAATTTGGAAAGCAAATATATTTGCTAAATTCAAGATGACATAACTTTATTTATATCAAGATATGTACAAGGTTCAGATCTCATGGATGAGAATTTTTTTATCTGATCATAATATATACAAAGGTTTTCTCTGTTAAAAAGCTATACAGTTCTTAGAGCCGGACTCCTAGGGACATAATGGTACAATTGATAGGTATTTGTGGATAAGTTTTTACGATCCACTATTTCGTCTAAGTAGTAGCCTTTATACACATCTTTGCGGGGTTCATAGAATACAAGGCTCTTATTTTGAGGGAAGATATCAGTGACAGAAATGGGTTTGATCCTATAAGTAGGGATCATTTTCACCACTTGATTGAAAACCCATTCATTTAAGGTCATGTCAAGGCCATCTTCAAAGATAACAATGTAGTCATCGCTAGTAGTACCAGGGAAGTAGTAAAGCTAGATAATCACACCTTTTCCCCCCACCAAACCTTCTTTAGATCAAAGGAGAGGCATTCGAGCTTCCTCACAGATGTAGAACATTGTCACCTTCACAGTCCCATGCAAATTCCCATCCCTTTTGGATTCTTGTTGTTGGAGGAGAGAAAGCCTTCATCAAATATTCATCATGCTGCATAGAAAAGAAAAATTTGAAGACCGACAAGCCTCAAAATACATTATCTCAAAGGTTTTGAACTTGCGACACTCAACGTCGGCATCTCTTGAAACATCGATGTTGGTAAGTTCTCAAACTAAAGTCTCCAATTCATTTTTCCAAATTCTCAAACAAAAGATTTTTTCAATTTCCTAACCTAGGCTCTCATACCATGTGTGAGGTCCCCTATACCATATCCATTTGGAAATAGGAGGGTACCCAATAGGTATAATGATTGTTGATTTCCAATTGAGGATAGGTAAATAAGAGTATAGCATTTGATAATAGAGTATGTAAGGTCCCTGACCCCGATCAAAAGAGCACCATTGTACCTTGAAATGAATATAATGGAAAAAGTTACTATTTTTAGCAATTTTTCGAATTATGTCAGTGCCATGATGTTTAGAATGTTTTAAAGCTTCGAAATGAGAATTAAAATAATTTTTGTAAAAAAATTCCCAAAATAGTAAGTTTTTGGTCACCCGACCCGTCCAATTTTGACTGTCTCTAAAAACTGCACCCGTAACCCGAATTTGAAAAAATGCCTTTTCGGACCCCGGGGGCTGCTAAATATGGCAGGTACTCGGGCCGGTACGCCTTAGTTAGAGCTTGCTATAGCAATTTTCAGCATCAAATTCCGACTCGTATGACCCGTTTTAGCCTAAAATCAATTTTTCCCAAAATTGTCCGGGGAGGCTCTGGGGGGCCGAGGCTGTGTGGGAGCAGGTTCCAACCCACTCAGCTCAGCTTTAGCAGCTAGGGGGCGCCCTCTTGCCTTGTGGGAGTCTTGGGAGAGTTTCTAAGCTTGCTACTAAGTGTGAGAGTCAGTTAACCAAGCCAACTGGACACTTGGTGGGTAGGCAACTGGACTTGCCATGCTTAACTAGAGAGGCTCCCAGATGCAAATAGCAACCCAGATCGATTTTCAGCTTGAGGAGGCCTATTTAAAGGTGTGCTCACACACATACACACACACACATGCTCACACACACACCCAGTATACACCCACACACCTACACACACCTTGGGGAGGTGCTGCCGGTACGCACACAGTTTTTGAAGGAGAAGCAAGGAGGGAGGTGCTGCCGAAATTCTCATCTTGAGGATTCATTGGATCAGAAAAATCACAGGATTCTCAGCCCCTAATCACGGTAATTATGGTTTAATTACGGTTCTTCTTAATTCTCATCGTTACTCTCTCATAATTCTCGTCTACTATGCCTACTTTTAGCTATAATTCCCAATAGCTCCTCTCTAAGTTTATATAGCTATACTCCGTTACATAATCATCATTCAATTAGCTAAATTATGCAGCCATTCATCATCCTTAATCAAAGATTAATACATGATTAAGAAAGATTCTCTCTCTAGGCAGCATAGTTAATAAATTGTCTGCCGATAATAAAGTAGATTTGATGGAATTCATTCTTTTATCATTCAATAGTATTGCAATTAAATTAGACTCAATCTTCTCTCACATTAAAATGTGATTAAGGCTGAAAATTAAACCGTCATTAGGCAATGAAGAAGATAATTCTCTATCACACATGCCTGCGGTAATTCTGCATCTTCAAATTGCTCTAGGAAAGTGATTGAACTCGCTTATTTCATCTCTCTTGTAAATCAATTAGTAAAATTCTGAATTTCTTAATCATCTAAGCCAAGTGATTAACTTAGATCTAGTTCCCATAGGGCAAGTAAAGAACTACCCATAAAATTGCTAGGTCTCGAAGGAAAAATCAAATCTCTTGCATAAGGTGGATTCATTAATGAGTCTAATATGCCAATTGGTTTGTTATGATGCTCTCGAACTTTAGCTCTTTTTCAAGTTTATCATTTAAAGTAGTGAGTAAAATGGCCCCGGTTAAGAGAACTCGCTTCGGTGGTGCCCACGACCGCGAGGCGGGAACAAGCAATGTCAATGGAAAGGGAAAATCTCCCATGGACGAACAAATACCGGCCATCTCACGGGCCATTGACGAAGAAATGGAAGAGGTAGGTCATAATTTTATTCAAGTCGTTTGAATTAACATTGCACACGTTTAGTTAGGAATGAACATATCCCCAAAACATGTTGGAGAAATCCGACGGAAACCTCGGCACTGAACTCATTTGTACATTAAAGTCTAAAGTAGGAAAGAAATTATTGATGGGTATGCTGTTTGGAAGAGGAAAGAATGTCTGCTAGGGAAAATTTAGCTCGACATGTTCATTTTATTTCCAATGTTGAATCAGTCCTGACCCCCCTACTGATCACAGGGGGCAGAGTTCCTCGTTAAGGGCTCTTGAATCCACGACTTGCTTTTTATGCGGTGGATACCCACGACTTGCTTTCTATGCGGTGGGAACCCACGTCTTGCTTTCTATGCGGTGGGAGTGTCCATGTCGTGCTTTCTATGCGGTGGACATACCTAGTTGTATGGGCAGCTAGGCGACAACGGGAGGAGTAAACTCTCGCTGGAGGGGGGATGTTGTACCTCCAGAACATTGGAATTTTAATGAATATGTTTGAGAAGAATTTTTACTAGAATACTGTCTTGGTGTTGTTTGCAATACTAGTTAAAGGGTTGTCTTAACGAACAATGTGATTCGGAATTAATCAAGGAATGTTTATGTTGAACAATCATTGTGGTAGTAATTAGGTCACACAAGGAAGTGTGAGTGTGGGGGCGGAAAGTGGGGGCTTGGCTCAGGTTGCCAATGCCTATGAGATGGGTGGTCCCGATTGGTCGGGAACTCTCTGTCCCCATAGTGTTTAATTCGATATTAGTAATACTCATTGCCCCTAGAGCGGTGAAATCTCAAGAGTACGTGCTTCTGAGACATGGGAAAAAAGGCACTCAAGGTTTCTCTCCTCTTGGAAGGTGGGTCTTAGGATCGCTAGATAGTTTAAGTACGCTTCCTCTGCGACCTGGAGCTAGATCTCATTGCTAGTAGGCTCGAGCTCGACTCTCTTTGTGATGAGAGATCGTCCGCTAGCTGAACCCTGAACCACTTTGTTTGCTTCCGCTATAGATCTAGTGGCCACCAGGTTCACCATCAGATTCGCTGTTTGATATGGCGGGGTGGGGACCTGACACCTGGTATCGGAGCCTAGGTTAGGCTGGGAAATAAAGTCGTACTGTTTGAATATTTAAAAAGGAACTGAAAGTATATAGGTAGTTGATCCGAATTCCTTGCATTGGTGTTGCAGGAAGACCCCATGCTAGAATATCGAAAGTTCCAAGTGTTGAGCTTATTTATGAGCAAGCTCTAAGATCCCCAGTTTACTAGTTCAGGCGAGATGTCATGGAGATACTGATGAAGGCTCATATGCCACACTCCACTCGCATTGATAGAGGATGGGAACTTGATTGGACATTTCCAGGAGGGGTTTACTACATCAACGCTCGGAAGCTAGGATGCCTGGCTATCGATTTGAAGAAGATACATTGGGGAGAAGAGTTGAGGGTAGTGGAGTTATTCTACTTGCTGTCTACCCGATTAGACCTGACTGTTTTAGGCGACTCCAATCAAACCATCAACGACTGGCTCTTGGAAAAGGTCACTAAGGTGATCCCAGCAAACAGAGTCAAAACTTTTGGAGTACCAAAAGAGGAATTCCGGCTTGATATCTTAGTTTATTATCCACTCAAGGATGAGTACAGGAACTATTTCACGAACAAAGTAGTGCATCATGTGAATACCATCTCCTAGGCGTATTTTATACGCAATCCAAAAAGCCATGTAATAAGTTGATCATCAGTTATCCTAAATCTTGAGGGGTTTCAATTGTAATAAATTTTCATCAATAAAGTGCTTTTGTCTCTGAATCTCTGTCTCTTGATAAAGTGGTATCTTGAATTTTATTTAAAGTCTCGTGTCTATTTTGAAATCCAAGTAATGGTATCAAGAATCTCGTATAACCTCTGTAGTAGGCACCGCCTATTGCTCTGTACTCGGCAGCGCAAGAGAAGAAGCTTCTCCTTAAGCAAGCCCAACCTCCGATCTTTAAAGGAGAGGGGGCAAATGTGGAGAGAGATGCGAAAGTGTGGATGGAAGCCATGGACGACTACTTTGAAGCTACAGGGACCCAACCCGTAAATCAGACCATGCTTGCGATGTTCCGCTTGACTGGCGATGCCAAGATATGGTGGAAGCAACATTGCAGGGACCAGGATATTAAGGGATCTTCCCAATCCTAGGAAGACATCAAAGCTGCAATAATGGGGCATTATTTACCACCTGCCTATAGGACCTTGAAGATGAATGAATGAATTCTTTTCACTTCGGCAGCTGACTTCATCTGTCGAAGAATATTATGCAAAGTTTGTCACTCTTCGGAGATACGCTCCTAAGATGACCTTGGAACAACAGGTGGCGAGGTTCTGCCAAGGGCTAATCGACCCTTTGAATACTCGATTGGAAGCTCTCAGGCCAACGACACTACAGGATGCCTTGTTGAGGGCCAAACCTCTAGCTCTTGAAGTACAAAAGGTTAATCAGAACAGGAGGAATCATTGGGCAAAGAGGGCAAGGACAACTGCTTGGAATAACAGACCAGCCAACCAAGCATATGACCAGCGTCCTATTGTGGCTACCACCACAACCATGGAGTTCCCAGATGTTCGATGCTATGGTTGCAGCGAGTATGGACATTATAGATCCAAGTGCCCCAGGAACATTCAGGCAACCAATGCCAATTCCATACCCTTGAATACCCATGGGCATGGCCAAGCTAATGGAAGACGAGGACGCGGAAGGATGAACAGAGGGCGAGGGCGTGGAGCTACTGCTAGAGTGAATGCCGCAGTGGTACAACCAATTGTGGGTGACGAAGCAGTGGAGAGAGCAACCCTGCATGCTGCAATTGACAACCCCAATGGTTGCGAGCAATACACAGTCATTCATACGCCACGATCTCTCAGAGGTGAACAAGTTAACTTCCTTATAGATTGTGGTAGTACTCTTTCATTTCTTTCACCCAAATGCATGAGGAAGTTAAGGCTACATAAGTATCCAACAAGCAAGCTAGTTGTAGAGTTAGCAAACGGCAAGGAAGTAGTATCTCAACATTCTGCAGGAAAAATTCACTTTGATTTAGGGGGACACCCAACTTCTGCCCAATTTCAAACCCTACCCTTTGGATTCTTTGATGGGATACTAGGGATGGACTGGCTAAAGCAAAATAGGGCCCAGATACATTGTGCACAAGGAAACTTTTCCTTTACAGATAACTTGGGTAATGAAGCCTTAATCTGGGGGGAAAATGGGAGACCTAGGGCTACTCTAGTTAAGGCCAGCAGACTTTTGAAGGGACTAAGAAAGGGACAGCAAATTTATGCGGTAAAGCTCAACAAAGTAGACCAAGCAGATACCTCACTTCGACCAAACTGGTTGAGGGAGTATGATGATGTAGTCCCAACAGACCTTACGAATCTTCCACCACATAGAGAGGTAGATCATGAGATTGAGACTATCCCTGGATGTGAACCTATCTCAAAAAGACCTTATAAAATGTCACTTCCAGAAGCCATCGAACTCAAGAAACAACTTAGACAACTCATTGAGCAAGGATTCATTCGATCCAGTACTTCTCCTTGGGGTGCACCAGTTCTTTTTCAGAAGAAGAAGGATGGAACCTTAAGACTATGCATAGATTACCGTGGACTAAACTAGGTAACTGTCAAGAACAAGTATCCAATTCCAAGGATCGACGAACTCTTGAACAGGCTCCACGGTGCCAAAATGTTTACAAAGATTGATCTAAGGTCAGGATATTACCAAATCAGGATCAAGGAATCAGATATTCCAAAGATAGCTTTCAATACTAGGTATGGGCACTACGAATTCACAGTAATGTCTTTTGGTCTAACAAATGCTCCTGCAAGCTTCAACCGACTTATGCAGGATATTTTCAAACCTTACCTGGATGATTTTGTCTTGGTTTTCTTTGATGATATTCTGATCTATTCTAAGAACGAGGCAGACCACGAAGAACATGTTCGCAAAGTACTTGATCTTCTTCGGAAACACCAACTTTACGCTAAAGAGAGCAAGTGCACTTTTTGCTCACCAAAGGTCAACTATCTTGGATTTGTCATATCGGCTGAAGGGATCTCAGTAGACCCAGACAAAGTCAAGGATATCATTGTTTGGCCTCAACCATCCACCGTCAGCGAAGTAAGAGGATTTCTTGGAATAACGGGTTGGTACAGGATTTTTGTCAAGGACTATGCACGTATTGTTGCACCTTTGACAGAACTCCTGAAGAAAGGAACGAGGATCGAATGGAAGACCGAGCACGAGTTTAGCTTTGATAAGCTAAAAGAGTTCTTGGTCTCAGCTCCTATTTTAAAGCTTCCAGATTTCAGTAAGGAATTTGAAGTAGCGACCGATGCTAGCACATTTGCTATAGGCGGAATTCTTACTCAAGAAGGAAGACCAGTGGCGTATACTTCGCGAAAGCTGGATCACGAGAAGAATTACCCTACTCATGATTTGGAACTTTTAGCAGTTATACATGCGCTGAAGTTATGGAGACATTATCTTCTCGGACGCAAGTTTCAGCTGGTTACAGACCACAAGAGCTTAAAATGGATTTTTACTCAACCTATTCTCAACATGCGACAACGACGATGGATAGAGCTATTACAGGAATATGACCTTGACATAAAGTATAGACCAGGAAAGGAAAATGCAGTTGCAGATGGTCTTAGCCGAAAATCTTTTCTCGACGCTATCTCTATTCCAAATAACCCTATCTGGGATAGAATCAAGGAAGCATCCTTGGTGGATCCAGAGCACCAACGTATAGTATCATTAGTTCAACAGAATAAGATGCATGAAGCTAAAGATTACTCTCTTATGGGAGGATGTCTTTACTACATACATAGACTCTGTGTACCCAGAGACCCAGCTCTAAAGAAGGCTATTCTGTATGAAGCACACGATAGCCCTACATCTGGACATCCAGGCTATGCTAAGACTCTTCATGCTGTCAGGAGGAGTTACTTTTGGTCTGGAATGAAAGGAGATATACTTCGCTATGTGAGGCAATGTCTTTCTTGTCAGCGGATAAAAGCTGAAAGGATCAAATTACCAGGACAACTTCAACCTCTTGACATACCCCAGATGAAATGGGAATGCATCAGTATGGATTTTGTTACAGGATTACCTTCTACAGGAGGTTATGATTCTGTTTTTGTGGTTGTTGATATGCTCACAAAAGTGGCTCATCTAATACCCGTAAAGACAACCTTTACTGCTTTAGATGTTATCCGGGTATTCATCAAGGAGATTTTTAGGCTACATGGTCTACCCAAGCGTATCGTCAGTGATAGAGATGCCAAGTTTACATCAAAATTTTGGACTTCTCTTTTCCAATCTATTGGGTCACAATTAGCTTTCAGTACAGCGTATCATCCATAGACAGATGGGCAAACTGAAAGAGTTAATCAAGTCATCGAGGAAATTCTCAGAGCCTATTGTTCGCAAGAGCCAAAGAAGTGGTTACAATATCTACCTTTGGTGGAGTATGCTTACAACTCTTCTGAACACAGAAGCATTGGAATGTCACCTTTCAAAGCTCTTTATGGACAGGACTGTTTAGCACCACTGAACTTCTCAGATCCAACCATCAGGGTAGAAGCATCCAGGAAGATGTTAGAAGATATGGAAGCACAGTTAGAGCTATTCGCCAGGACATTCAAGCAGCTCAGGATAGGCAAAAGCACTATGCAGATAAGAACCGTTCAGAAAGAACTTTCAAAGAAGGGGATAAGGTTTTTTTGCGAGTCCGACCAAAGAAAAGTAACTTATCACTAGGCAAATATAAAAAGCTAAGCCCAAGGTATTGTGGGCCATTCGAGATCATTAAGGTTGTGAGTGACCAAGCTTACAAGCTAAAGTTACCTGCAAACTTAAAGGTTCATAATGTGTTCCACGTCAGCTTACTCAAACCCTATATTCCTAACCCTGATCAATTCTTGGACTCAGATCGGATAGTCATGCCAGCACAAGGAGTTCTCGAGCTCCAACCTGATTATGTACTTGAAACAAGGGAAAGGAAGTTACGCAACAGAACTATCACGGAGCATCTGGTAAAGTGGAAGGATTACCCTGAAGAAGATGCAACTTGGGAGGACGAACCAACACTCATAAAAGATTACCCAAACACATTCTTGAGATGAGGACATCTCAAATTTTTCACGTTCGGGAGGTTGTAAGGTCTCTGACCCCGATCAAAAGAGCACCATTGTACCTTGAAATGAATATAATGGAAAAAGTTACTATTTTTAACAGTTTTCCGAATTCTGTCAATGCCATGATGTTTAGAATGTTTTAAAGCTTTGAAATGTGAATTAAAATAATTTTTGTAAAAAATTTCCAAAAATAGTATGTTTTTGGTCACCCGATCCGTCCAGTTTTGATCGTCTCAAAAAACTGCACCCGTACCCCGAATTTGAAAAAATGCATTTTCGGACCTCGGGGGCTGCTAAATATAGCAAGTACTCGGGCCGGTACGCCTTAGTTAGAGCTTGCTATAGCAATTTTCGGCATCAAATTCCGACTCGTATGACCCGTTTTAGCCTAAAATCAATTTTTCCCAAAATTGTCCGGGGAGGCTCCGGGGGCCCGAGGCTGTGTGGGAGTAGGTTCCAACCCACTCCATCTCAGCTTTAGTAGCTAGGGGGTTCCCTCTTGCCTTGTGGGAGTCTTGGGAGAGTTTCTAAGCTTGCTACTAAGTGTGTGAGTCAGTTAACCAAGTCAACTGGACACTTGGTGGGTAGGCAACTGGACTTGCCATGCTTAACTAGAGAGGCTCCCAGATGCAAATAGCAACCCAGATCGATTTTCAGCTTGAGGAGGCCTATTTAAAGGTGTGCTCACACAGATACACACACACACATGCTCACACACACACCCAGTATACACCCACACACCTACACACACCTTGGGGAGGTGCTGCCGGTACGCACACAGTTTTTGAAGGAGAAGCAAGGAGGGAGGTGCTACCAAAATTCTCATCTTGAGGATTCATTGGATCAGAAAAATCACAGGATTCTCAGTCCCTAATCATGGTAATTATGGTTTAATTACGGTTCTTCTTAATTCTCATCATTACTCTCTCATAATTCTCGTCTACTATGCCTACTTTTAGCTATAATTCCCAATAGCTGCTCTCTACGTTTATATAGCTATACTCCGTTCCATAATCATCATTCAATTAGCTAAATTATACAGCCACTCATCATCCTTAATCAAGGATTAATACATGATTAGGAAAGATTCTCTCTCTAGGCAGCATAGTTAATAAATTGTCTGCCGGTAATAAAGTAGATTTGATGGAATTCATTCTTTTATCATTCAATAGTATTGCAATTAAATTAGACTCAATCTTCTCTCACATTAAAATGTGATTAAGGCTGAAAATTAAACCGTCATTAGGCAATGAAGAAGATAATTTTCTATTCTGAATTTCTTAATCATCTAAGCCAAGTGATTAACTTAGAGCTAGTTCCCATAGGGCAAGTAAAGAACTACCCATAAAATTGCTAGGTCTCGAAGAAAAAATCAAATCTCTTGCATAAGGTGGATTCATTAATGATTCTAATATGCCAATTGGTTTGTTATGATGCTCTCGGACTTTAGCTCTTTTTCAAGTTTATCATTTAAAGTAGTGAGTAAAATGTCCCCGGTTAAGAGAACTCTCTTCGGTGGTGCCCACGACCGCGAGGCGGGAACAAGCAATGTCAATGGAAAGGGAAAAGCTCCCATGGACGAACAAATACCGGCCATCTCACGGGCCATTGACGAAGAAATGGAAGAGGTAGGTCATAATTTTATTCAAGTCGTTTGAATTAACATTGCACACGTTTAGTTAGGAATGAACATATCCCCAAAACATGTTGGAGAAATCCAACGGAAACCTCGGCACTGAACTCATTTGTACATTAAAGTCTAAAGTAGGAAAGAAATGATTGATGGGTATGCTGTTTAGAAGAGGAAAGAATGTCTGCTAGGGAAAATTTAGCTCGACATGTTCATTTTATTTCCAATGTTGAATCAGTCCTGACCCCCCTACTGATCACAGGGGGCAGAGTTCCTCGTTAAGGGCTCTTGAATCCACGAGTTGCTTTTTATGCGGTAGATACCCACGACTTGCTTTCTATGCAGTGGGAACCCACGTCTTGCTTTCTATGCGGTGGGTCATGCTCCCTTACCTTTTCCCAAGCATAGGAGAGGAATGAGCCTTTGCAATGAGTATCCTCTTTTGGAGCTTCAACCATGGAAGCTCTAGGAGTGTCATTGCATATATATCTTTTGGGGCAAGAACAATAACAAGGTCCTTGCTCCCCACACTTAAAGCATTTATGGTCTTTAGGAAAGGCCTCTAATTCTTTGGGAGAGAGCTTATTTTTACCTTTGTAAGCTCCTTTCTCCTTGGCCTTGTTGTTGTTGGTGTTGGTGTTTCCTTGGGAAGAGTTTTGAGCATTGCTCTTCCCTTCATTTCAATCCTTGTTTTCCATGGGCTTGAAATTTCTTCTCACCCCTTGTTGGAACTGATCCTTGAAGCAACCATAGTGTGGTGGATTGCTTCGGTGATAGTGCTAGGCCATTGTGAATGGACATACTCGGCCAGTTCTTCAGGTATTACCACACAAAATTGTTTCTTTTGTTTGGAGATTTCTATCCTTTGAAAGATTGTAGCTTTGAGATGTAAATCCCAAAACTTGTCTACATATTTGTGGATAGACTCGTTGAAGAGTAGCTTCAATATCCACCATTTTCTAAGCACTTTGTCCTTTTCATCGCTTGCAAGGAATTGCTTCATTATGGAAACTTATAGAATTTTTCATGTCTTTGGGGCTTCATCGTTGCCATGAAGGCTAGCCCACTATTGACAAGCAGATTTTTGGAAGTGCATAGCTACATGGTGTAGCTTGGAGGACTCCGTGAAGCCCTCATCTCCACATGCCGCATCAAATTGTTGGATGAAGGCCAATACTTTGTTGGTGGTACCAAAGGTGCCATCATAGGTGAGAAAAGAGATACTCTTTCCTCCCTCTTTGAATTTCTTGAGCTTTTGGGACCTTCCCCATGCAGGGTAAGTTTTGTGATGTCCTCTCCTCTTGTATTCTCTAGGAGAATAACTATTGCTTTCGTTGGAAGAGGAGGAAGGTGAAGAAGAAGGAGAAGAGGGTGACCTCTTTCTTGCCTTTTTCTTCCTTTGTTTCCTCTCTTCCCTTTTGGAGTGACAAGGAGAAGGACTATGGGTTGATCGTTTCCTCTTGGGAGGAGTTGGCGATAGTCTAAATTGCCATCTTCGTGGAGCCACGTCTTCATAAGAACTTAGGGATTTGCTTCTTTCGCGTTCTTTGGATTCCTCCTCTCTTATGGGAGAGAGTCTTCTTTCGGGAGTCTCATCAAGAGACCTCATAAGCTCTCTCTTTCCTCTTGGAGAGGAAGGGAAATCCCATAAGCACCAAGTTGTTGAGTAACTTCGGCTTGCAAAATAGGGTTGCCCATAGCTTGATGCAACCTAGTAACACGATAATTGATAACATAAGGGCATTATCATTAGCACCTTCATGTGCAAAATCAAAGTTATCAATGTTCATTCTACTCTCTTGGTTATTGTCAGCCATGCTAATTATACTTATGTGTTTACTTAGTGTACCCTTTGGCAATTCAAAACCTTAGTTGCTACTCCTCCTAGCCTCTAAAAATAATCACTTAAGTATCTACACCCACGGCTCAAATTGGTTAATTATAGAGAGTAGTGGGGTGGGTCTAACATAGCAAAATTTCCAAGGGATAGCTCCTTTCGGACTTCTTATGGCTCAATAATGGTAAAGCCATAGGCAAGTCTAAAAAGACCCCACTATTAAGATCAAAGCTCACAAGGTGTGCACCATATCCCACATTGTGGGGTCAACAAAACCGATGATAGATCTCAGTCCCACTTACCCTAATATAATTAACAAAACCAACCAGTAATAGGCTACTTAAGGATCTCTATTCTTAAACAAGAAAAGAGAAACGACGCGCTCTGATACCAATGTAATGGAAATGGCTTATATGAACTTTAAGAATAGTGGAATTAAAAGAATTAGAGTGAGCATTTTGTGAGATTACTTCGAGAACATAGAGGATGAACTTAATTGATGGTAGCAACATGAACATAGTACCTAATTAACTTGGCATGAACAATACTTTTGCAAGAGAGAGAGTATTAGAGAACATGACAATAGTTGAGGACCGGATTTACTTGGAGCCGGTCCCCCCTCCAAAAGGCGTTTGTATTATAGAATCTCCCATCAAGAGAGACTTGGTACAATACAATTTTTGTGTTTCTTGTGACCTTGGTGATGCTATAAAGATGGAAAGCTTCATGCATCACAAGCATAACATAAACTTTGCAAAAAGCATTAACTATCCCAAGCCTCAGTCCCAAGGCCTCAAACACCTTCGAAGGTGGAGAGAGCTAGCAGGGAATGAGGTTAGGAAAGAGGAACAAGAATCATTCATAGGAGAAAGAAACAGTTCCTCACTTATCATCACTCTTCTTGCTTAGCATAGCATAGTAGCATAGTAATGAAGATGAAGAAGATGGCAAGCTTAAGCATTGAAGCATGGCTCTTGGTTGGATTTGCATTCCATAACCAAGATTGTTGGTGTAGGCTCTCCACTTCTCAACAAGCTTGGAGAAGGAGGTGGAGCTCTTGCACTTTGTACCCCACACAATGAGAAAATGTGTGTGTTTGGGGGAGAGTATAACCCCTCTCAAGCTTGGTCCACCTCCCCCCGCCCTCTCTCTCTCTCTCTCTCTCTCTCTCTCTCATTATTTAGTTATATCATTTGGACATGTGTCCTCTTTTTCCTCTTTGAGAGGAAAAACTTGATTATTTATTTTTATGCATCTAAATTCTCATTGGACCCCTTTAAAGCCTATCCAATAGGATTCAAGCACATCATAAGGGCCACATGTGGAGGATTTTGACATGCATCTTTTATGCTTCTTAAGTCATTTGGTTTGAATTGAACGCTTCAAGCACTTAGTCAATTAAGCATGGAAACCGTCTATGCCTCTTGAGTTTATCTTTGAATTGAACACTTCAAGAACCTTAGTCATTTAAGCATGAGAATCACCTCAAGATTGGGTAAGGTTCCCACAAACACTTTAAGCACTTTAGTTAGCAAGCTGACAAGCACCTCATGCTTGGGTAGGACTCCCACCTCAAGGTCAATCGTAGCTTGCCTAAGGTCAAAGGACTTTTTAACACTAACTTTTGGAGGTCTTTAATGGAGCTTAAAAGACCTTAACTCTAAGGTCTTTTAAGCTCCATTAGATGCACGTTGCTCTTTGATAGACCACCTCCTTTTGGACCCCTATTGAGATGTAACCGTCTCTCCTCTTGGTACCTTGCTGAGGCAAATCTAGAAGTACTTATTGCACATTGCTCTTTGGTAGACCGTCTCCTTTTGGACCCCTATCGAGATGCAACCATTTCTCCTTTTGGTCCCCTGTTGAGATAGGTCTAGAAGCACATATCTATATCCTAACTCTTGCTCCCCTTTTATCTTCCCATATTATCAATTTAATATGAGACAATCATTTGGTAAAGTTAGATATTATATTTTATTACAATAAAATTGTGGATGGCTTCCATGCAATCAGAATATGATGCACTTATAAAAAATGACACATGGAATTTATGTGATTTTTCTCCTAGCAAAAAGGCCATTGGTGCGAAGTGGGTTTACAAGTTGAAACGCAAGCCGGATGGTGAAATTGATTGCTATAAGGCTCGACATGTTGCAAAGGGTGGTTATGCACAACAAAAAGGCTCGACATGTTGCAAAGGGTGGTTATGCACAACAAAAAGGCATAGAATATGAAGAAACTTTTTCTCCCACTTGTCTTATGACTACTATGCATTTTCTATGTGCATTGGCAGCTCATTTTGGTTGGGATGTACATCGGTCAGACATTGTTATTGCTTTCTTGAATGGTGACATATTTGAGGAAGTTTATGTAACACAACCTCGCGGTTTCATTAAATGACAGGAAGATAAAGTGTGCAAATGTAAGAAAGCTTTGTGTGGGTTGAAGCAATCTCCTTGTGCTTGGTATAAGAAGGCTGACACTCATTTGTTCAAATGAGGCTTTCATAATAGTCCAACAGAAAGCACATTGTATGTAAAGCGTAAGGGTGATGTACTTCTCATTGTGGTTCTCTATGTGGATGATTTGGTGATCACTGGACCAAATGAAAGACATATTACTAAATTTAAGGCTAATTGCCAATGCTACTTTCAAGATGAAAAATTTGGGGTTGTTGCATCATTACTTGGGTATACAGTTTAAGCAATGTGATGGTGGTATTGCCTTGTGTCAGACAAGTTATATAGAGTAAGTTTGGACTTGAGGATTGCAAACCTATTGCCACTCCCATGGAAATAGGTTTGCAATTGAGTCTTCATGGTGTTGTTGATCCTATTGATGTCATTCTTTACCAAAATGCTATTGGCTGCCTTATTTATGTATGCAACATGAGGCCAGATATTCAGTTTTCAATCTCACAGATAAGCAGATTCATGCATAGCCCAGGGTCTAAGCATTGGCAGGCTGTCAAGAGGATTTTTGGCTACTTGAGTGGCACTTTACATCTTGGCTTGTTTTATCCCAAGGAGGTAGGCCGCCAGATTTACACGCTTTTTTGGACTCATATTGGGTTGGTTGTTTTGACACACGAGTGTCCACAAGTGGTTTTTGTTTCATGCTCGATAGGTCATGCATATCATGGTTAAGCAAGAAGCAACCTACTGTGGCCACTTCCATTTGTAAAGGCTGAGTACAAGGAGATCTTCATAGCTACGGTTGCGTGTATATGGCTCAGACACCTTATGGCTGATTTGGGTGTTGGACATGGCACTGCCAACACTATGTACATTGACAATTGGAGCGCATTGGCAATTGCGAGGAACCAAAATTTTCATGCTCGCACAAAGCACATTGAGGTACATTACCACTATGCATTGTCTCGTGAGATGTTTGAAGCTTTCCCCAAAGCTTTGGGCTTAGTCCCCTTTTTGGACTGATCATGTCCTTAGGGCATGGCACTTCCCTATACTCTAGGTGCCAGCTCTCGTTCACCCCATCACTCACAGGGGAGATTTGTTACCATATACATGCGGTAGTGATGTGTGTGAACACACTTAGGACCACCATCCATTCTTTCCCTCACAAGGACGTTTTTTTCCTCGTGCATTGTATATACACCCATCACTCTAGGGCTATCTTATCTTTTCATTTCATATTAAGTAATATACTCTTTATTGTGTGCCTTGAGCTTCCTTTGTCATCTCCAAGCTGTGTGTGTTTTCTTGCAACCCTAATTCCAACAATTTCATGATTCCTCTGGCAAAAGGATGACTGGATGCTTCCAACGTTAGGAGGCTTATCATCCTAGTTGACCCTCTTATTTAATATGTAATGCACGTAGCATTGCTGAATGAAGTATATGGAAATCTGGTTATTATTGGGGATAGCTCGTTTTGAGGACAAATTGTTGTAGAATAACTCTTGCCAAGCCCACATGTTGCAAGTCAGATAGCTTCACTGGTGGATTTCCCTTTGCGTGGCCAATTTTCTTGAAGAGTGTATTTCGAACAAAAAAGATCTGACAAACGTCTTTGCATTGTCGACGACTCAAGGGCTCCCCCTCCAGCATTGATTCATCCTCCTGAATGCTGGCAATAACTGATAAGTCCGATCTTCCACATCAAATTTGCTCCTCATCAATAATTCGTTGTGCCTCATTTTAATCGGATGTAATTTTTTGGCAAGCATTTTCTGGCAAGCACTTTTTTGGAATCCGATGAGCAGATTCTAAGAAGATTATTTCTCCCTTCTCAACTTTACTCTCTCTCTCTCTCTCTCTCTCATATGTGTATGCTTTGACGATGGTGGTATGTGTGTTAAAAAAAAGGTGGTAAATAGTTCTATCACTATACCATCCAAGCTTCTTCTTCTACATCATCATCTTCTTCTTCTTCTTCTTCTCTCTCTCTCTCTCTCTCTCTCATTCGATTCAAACATTCATAATTTGTAATTCTCTCTCTGTCACTATCCTCTCGCTCATACATGCAACTTGTCTTCTTAAATGTTGTGATATATGTTGGGCAACAAGATAAACCACCAACGTGACAAGTGTCCTTCTATTTTGTCACACTTGTAGCACTCGTACACATGCAACAAATCAATTTCAATGGTTTACACTCCATAATAATGGAATTCTATTTTGAACAACATTTAAAGACTGCAATAAAGATATCACAGATTGTTATTGAAAGGGTTTAAAGTACACAAATTAAAGCAACAACTACAATAAGATAGATATGGAGAAAAAAACAGTACAATATGCTAATATGGTGTCAAGGCCTTATTTCTCCAACATTAGTGAGGAAATGTGAGATCTAGTTGTTGTTGTTGTTGTTATTGTTGGCTCCATTGGCTATTCCATGCCCGACAATGTATGCCATCCACACTTCCATCCAAGCCTCCCCGTGGTGTCCTTCGAAGGATGCACACTGTTGTGGGGTGCAAAAACCATGTTCCCAAATCTTACTTACATTGTTGGCTAGTGCCGCAACTTGATCAATAACCCCTTTGATTGGATGTGCATTGAAATCAAGGTTTTGCATGGCATTGAATATAGAGCTTGTGGCCTCGTCGATTGCACGGAGAGAGTTCTGTAGTTGTATGCACTGTGTGTTGTGCATACCGCATTCATAGCATATACACTATTGAGAATATAAGTGGCATGCACATTGAGAATATAAGTGGCATGCACATTGGGTCAACACAGGGAGGGGGTTGACCATGTTGAAAGTGTTGTCCATGATTTCCCCTAGGCATGGTAAATTTGTGAGCGAGAGAAAACTCAAGGAATAACTTTAGAAAATAGATATTTAGTGATCAAACTTGCCGATGAATGAATGAATGAAACATTGTGTTCTTTTGGCTATTCATAAAAAAAACCCCAAGTGTCTTTACTTCAAGGGTCATTCACACCATGTCCTTCGTAATATTTTCACTTAAAATATTACGAAGACAAAAAAAACACACAGAAAGATTAACCACCATCGATTGACTTGCCTTCAACAAAGAATACATTCCATCAGGGTATGCCACCAATGCAGGAATCAAGTTTGCAATGTGTGGGAAGGTCTGCCCACACAAGTCGCACCCCTCCAAGCCGCTGATACCATTTTTCTGGAGTGTGAGAGAGATCCAATCAAATATTGGATCACTTGAAAGCTCCTACAATACATAAAATACCATGCAAAATAAGATTGACAGAGTGCTTACCAAAATCAAAGTGGAAGTCAAAGTGTCATAAACTCACTCGAAAGAAATCTTTGGATCCATGATAGCCTTCCATAGATGGCATACATCAGCAAGTACTGCAAGATGTACTGGGACTACCCCAACACTTAAATGTTTTTCCATTTGTGCGTCAGAGTGAGCCAAAATTGTGTCAAACGCAAAATTTAATGAAATGTTAGGTATCACAATTTTGTTGTTTTCAAAACAGGCATTTGTTTGTGGTGGCATTTCTTACCTAGTGGAAAGGAGTCAAGTGGTTTGGGTGGCCGAATCAAAATTGGGTGGATGTCCTCGCTTTGTCCAGTACCAATGGATATGGTTCGCTCAGGACCTCGGGATCTCGAGGCTTGGGAAGGACATGTCTCAGTGACTCCAAGTGACGTTCATAATCACCTTGCTCATAATCTGACCTGCCACCTTCGTGCTCGCTCCTTTCACTCTGAAACTCCTCTGAGAACTCTGAAAGATCACTCATGACTGGTCGCCTTCTCTTCTTGCTTTGTTTAGGTTTGTCTTGAGCACTTTTTGGGCTTCGACGTCCCTTTGTCGTACTAGGGAAAATGGCATCGGTGGGAGGTTGATTGATGGTGATGCTTTTGCTTTTTTCCTTACCCTTAACCTTCTTGTGCATGCTGCAAGTCCACCAAAAAGTGTGGACACTATAGAAAATTAAACACATTAGTTGAACCAAAAAAACATTACTTACCATTGTATGGCCATCTGCATAGTCCAAAAACCATGGACAATCTCTCCACGTTTCCTTACCATGGAGCTTCTCTATCCAATCATCGGTATAGAGACCGCTCTCCTCTTTCTCAGACTCCATCCACGCATCGCTGGGATGCTCGGGGTATAGACTGCGAACGCCTATTTTAAGGGCGTCCAATCACCAATTACAAAAAACAAGACAAATAACTCCACCATTCATAATATTGTATAGTTCAATACCTGTATAGCATGCATCGGGCAGTACAAGCAAAATGTGGTTTCTCCTCTACGTTGTGGGTAGCTCGTATGGTTTGCTTCCATCGCACAAAAGCCTTGCCAAAGTGCTTTTGTCAAAAAGCCTGCAGTGCATCGCTAAGAGACATGCCACAATCATTCTCAACCATTGCAAGAAGGGCTTCCCCTGTGTCGGAATACATGCTTCCACTAATGACACATCACCGAGACATCACCCTTGGCCAATATATCGATCAGGCAATATTTTTTGCAATGTATCATTGGATAACATTCTTAATAAATTAAGGAGAACAAACAGTGCTTTCAAAAGCAAATAGTACTTACTTCGAAGGACTAATCTGCACCCGTGCAACCTCAGAGACTATAAAGGGGGTCATTTTGCAACCCTTCTCTTCCGATCCAACAAAACAAATGCTTTTTTTTTTTGGGGGGGGGGGGGGGGGGGGGGGGAAATCCATTTTGGGATTGGCTATGATTGCTATCTCTAGTCCCTTTGGCACAAAAAAATTATCAGTCTCTTTCACAACCAAATCATAGCTTGCCTTGTAATCGTCTTCGTGCATGTGGTACTCTCTACTCCCCTTCTCTAGTAAATTTTGTGTTTTTAGCCAATACATTGCATCAAGCTCTTCCTACAATACAAATTGTCAAATCAAACTCATTTCCAAAAAAAACCCTATGTGCTTACCTAATGCATGTGTAATATAAATTTACAATTACCTTCCACAGTAGTTGCACTAGCAAAGACATACGTAGTCTATTTGAACGGTTCATTGCCATCCCACAAAATGCCCTATAAGCTTTTGCCCTATCTTCTTCATTGGATTTGTCCAATAAGTATTGTGGATCCGCAAGCGCTAATTTTTTCATCATAAATATGGCACATGGACTCGCGTCACCCTAGTTTTAAATGAAACATTATATTAACAATTGATAATATCAAGTGCACCAATAGAAGTGTGAAGAAACTTACTTGTTGATCATGCCGAGCACCAAGAGAAATTCCGCCATCTCCGCAAGGTCACACTTTACAATCGTGCACTCAATCTTTCGTGTAGAGAATCATCCAGCCTCTCCTCAATGCCCAATCTTTCCACTCATGGAGCCGGTGGTTGTCGTCCCAACAATGAACATTTTCTCCTCCATGTGAGAGAGCTCGGGAATGTCTCTAATTTGGTCATCTAATATGGCTGACAACACTAACTCTCTCCCATAAGTGCCACGCCTATCAAATGGTATAGGATCTTGTCCGGGAACAGCTTCGGACACAATGAAGCAAGCCATTATGGACTGGTAACCTCTTTCGGCTATAGAGGGTGTTAATTCAGCCACAAAATCATCATTCGTTCCAATAGTCGGGTTGGCCAAAAGACTACAAAGGGGGATGCGATGCAGCAAGTGATTGTATGGCACAACATGTGCATCAATCCAACCCGATGAGATGTGGCTATCAACCACGAATCCAAAGAAATCGGTAAGAGGATCATTACCCATGTTTTCTGCAAGAATGGTTGTCGACGTGACAACACTCGTCAAAGGAGGCACTTGCATCGTCGTCAAATCGGACGTTCCAACCATGAAACCGCTCTCTTGAGTGGTGTGCATGGGATTTTCTTCTTGGGTGATTTAAATCGTCGTCTCTTCTTGGCGGTCCACGTCTTTGGACTATTTTCTTATTAAAATTGGCATCTTGTTTGTTAATTAGGGTGCTTATGGTTTTCAACAAAGAACTGATGAACGGTGAAAGTAATATGAGAGGTTTGAAGGTGTGGGAAGAAGGTTTAAGAGAAGTGAAATAAAAAAGAGTGGAATAAAAGGTTTGGAAAGGTATGGAGGAATGGAAAAAAAAAATTCTTTTCTAAAAGTAGAGGGATGAGAGCATGAGCAGATTAATGGTACATCAAGGAACTCACCAACACGACATGCGAGATGGGTTGTCAAAAGGGCTCATCGATAAAACCAAAGAAATGGATGCACGAGTTCGCAGTGTGGATAGACATGCAGGCGTAAGAAAGGTACAAATGTGTGTGGCAAAGGAAATTGTGACGACAACTTTGATGCAAGAGGGGGGCTCTAGCCATGTACTTGGTGAGCAAGAATTTCTAAATGTTGTTGAGGCAATGGGTCTCTTGGTGGAGGACAATTGGTGAGGATGCTTTCATGTTTCTTTTGTTTGGACATAATATTTCAAAGTAATTTAACTCTGAAGTACATATTTTTAAGGTCCGTGGTCGTAACTAGGAATGGGCCAACAAAGGAGAGCTTTGGTGTGGACTCCTTGCTGCGGCTAAAAAGAGATTGCACGTATGATTTTTTCCACAAAAGTAGGTTTCCCCGCAAGGAGCAGAAAGGGAGCGTTGTTTTGTGTTCAAGGTTTCTAGAGTTAGTCATGCATCTGTATTGGGTTTGGTTAATTGAATTCGATGAACTGGCCTTGGAGATCTTCGGCACGCTTGGGTGCAGTTTGATCACACTCATGGAGTGGCGGATTGGGTGACCATGGCATGCCATGTTTACGATCCAGGGTTTGTTGTCTTAGGAACATATTTCAAAAGTTTGGCATATCTTAAGAAACAACCAGCAATATGTTTACTAATGTGCTTGCAGTCTTATGTTACAGCATGCAAGATCTCCTCACTATTGCAACTTGTGAGATGAAAGAGGAAGACATGGAAGCACAAATTCTTTTATGACAGTGTATAAATGAAGTTATGGAGGGTCATGGATGTGAGAGAACGGATTTCCATGGATTCATGGCGGACAAAGCTAAAGCCAACTGGAATGTGGCTCGCACAATGTTAAATGGTGGCAAAGACAATGTTCTACAACATTGAGAACGATCTTGTCTTTTTCATTGGAAACAAAGCATGGCGGCACACACCACAAAGTACATTGTCAGTTTCCCGAGGAGTCGATCGGTCTCATGCAAAACTTACGAGCGGCACAAGATACAAATGAGATAGAGAATCTCTCAAGATTCCTATCTTATTTAAAACTTCAAAATAATATGCGCACCAAAAACAGTCCGCCCTTAAAAAAATTCAATACGCATGCGAAAGTTCATTTGCGTTCAAATTTGACCATTTTAGTTGATGATGGGAGGAAGCGACGTACAGACACAGACAATATACCGCGACAGTGAATCACAGACCTCCGCCTTTGATCTTCTCCTTCTTCAGCCATGGCAGATTACCGCTCCAGATCCTTGGGTTCTCGAATGTGCTCTTCTTTTGGCCTTTTGATCTGTGTTCAAGTGTGTTGTGTGTGTGTGTGTGTGTGTGTGTGTGTGTGTGTGTGTGTGTGTGTGTGTGTGTGAGAGAGAGAGAGAGAGAGAGAGAGAGAGAGAGAGAGAGAGAGAGACTTCATCTCAACAAACTGACAAAGACATGTGCAAAAAGTGGCGTCTAGTCCCCTCTAAAGAGGCAACTGCAGCGGAGTCTAATCTACTTTGACAATGGTGGCGAAATGGAAATTGCATGGATAAAAACATCCCTGCAATGGACTCTTGGTTGAGTTGGTGGGAGGTGTGTATTGCACATCAGGGGAGCATCATGTCAGCAATAGAGAGAAGTGATGATGGGGCAAACACTCCAAGAACCAACTTGGCCGAGAGCAAGCATGGTAGTTGGCTTGCAGGCGAAGAGTTCAAAAGAAAAATCTCATTGTATGACGTTGTACTTCAGATATGGCAAATGCAATACTACAAAGCATGAAGGTAGTTTCTTACTCTCAAGGTAAACATATTGGAAATGGTCCTTCACTAGAGAGGCTCAAGGAAAGATTTTCCTCTAGTCTAGCACAAGTGATAAGAGTAGTAAATGAGGCTACATCTGTAACACCCATGTATAAGGCTCGTTACCTGCTTGAAGGAGACAAAGAAATTGTTTGGCAAAAGCGAGGGCCATTGATTGTGATTGATGTTCAGGATGAATCGACGCATAGGCCAGAGTACAATGCAAAAACACAAGACTGCACAACACAAGGAAAAGCCAAGGAAGATCATTTTCACGGAAGATTCAAGGGTAGTAGATGGGAGTGAGAATTCCAAAGAGAAAACGAAGCTTTGTGTTTTGGATCGAAAGGTCAATGAAGCTATGTGGGAAATCAAAAGAAACCCTATCGGTAGTCGTGTGACATGCAGTGGCACCCCCAGCACTAGAAAAAGATGTGGACAAAATATTGTGGCATGTAGTAAAGGGACTCATGCACCATCCTTTGAGGGGTATAGAAAACATCCAAAAATGGTTTTGGTTTTTTCCCAGACATGTTATTCATTGCTATGTGGTGGATCATAATATAGAACCAAGGCCAGCTCCTTGTCCCACAACTTGGCCAATTGATCTAGAAATAAATCTCACAGATGAAGAAGCTAAGGTACTACTTGAAGGAGGATTTCAAGTGGAGACAGTTGAGTGCAACAACCATGCGAACTCCTCCTAGGGGTGGAGGTGATTCCTCTTCCGCTTCAACAAAAGCAAGTAGCAGTGGTTCAATAGTAATAAATGGCATAAGAGTCAAATTTTGGACTTCCATTTCAGAGGAGGCAGCTAAGAGAATTGGTCTCGCTCTTTGTTTAAAGGCTAAGATGATTAAAGAGAAATGCATTGTAGACAAAGCACATGAAGTTTTCAAGGTCGAGCATCATGCAGTAGATGGACATGTGGGGGTGTATGAGGTACACATCAAGGATGTGCCCTATTGCACATGCCCTGATTTCATCAAGAGGGAGCTCAAAAAAAGATCTTATTTGTCTTGCAAGCACTTGTACTTCATTTTCTTGAGAGTTCTTGGATTGGGCCAAAATGAAAGTGTCATAAAATATAATATCTAACTTTACCAAATGATTTTCTCATATTAAATTGATCATTTAATATTGGAAGATAAAAGGGGAACAAGAGTTAGGATATAGATATATGCTTCTAGACCTATCTCAACAAGGGACCAAAAGGAGAAATGGTTGCATCTCAATAGGGGTCCAAAAGGAGATGGTCTACCAAAGAGCATTGTGCAATAAGTGCTTCTAAATTTACCTCAGCAAGGGACCAAGAGGAGAGATGGTTACATCTCAATAGGGGTCCAAAAGGAGGTAGTCTACCAAAGAGCAACGTGCATCTAATGGAGCTTAAAAGACCTTAGGATTAGCTTCATTAAAGACCTCCAAAAGTTAGTGTTAAAAAATCATTTGACCGGACCTTAGGCAAGCTAGGGCTAACCTTGAGGTGGGAATCCTACCCACGCATGAGGTGTTTGTCGGCTTGCTAACTTAAGTGCTTAAATTGTTTGTGGAAACCTTGCCCAAGCTTGAGGTGATCCTTATGCTTAAATGACTAAGGTTCTTGAAGCGTTTAATTCAAAGATAAAATCTCAAGAGGCATAAATGGTTTCCATGCTTAATTGACTAAGTGCTTGAAGTGTTCAATTCAAACTAAATGACTTAAGAAGCATGAAAGACACATGTCAAAATCCTCCACATGTGGCCCTCATGATGTGCTTGAATCCTATTGGATAGGCTTTAAAGGGGTCCAATGAGAATTTAGATGCATAAAAATAAATATTAAGTTCTTTCTCTCAAAGAGGAAAAAGAGGACACATGTCCAAATGATATAACTAAATAATACGAGAGAGAGAGAGAGAGAGAGAGAGAGAGAGAGAGAGAGAGAGGTGGACCAAGCTTGAGAGGGGGGGCGGGGGGGTATACTCCCCCCCCCCACACACACACACACACTCTCATTATGTGAAGTGAAAAGTGCAAGAGCTCCATCTCCTTCTCCAAGCTTGTTGAGAAGTTGAGAGCCTACACCAACAATCTTGGCTATGCAATGCAAATCCAACCAAGATCCATGCTTCAATGCTTAAGCTTTCCATCTTCTTCATCTTCATTACTATGCCATTACGCTATGCTAAGCAAGAAGAGTGATGATAAGTGAGGAACTATTTCTTTTTCCTATGAATGATTCTTCTTCCTCTTCTCTACCCTCATTCCCCGCTAGCTCTCTCCACCTTTGAAGGTGTTTGAAGCCTTGGGACTGAGGCTTGCGATAGTTAATTAGTTTTGCAAAGTTTATGTTATGCTCGTGATGCATGAAGCTTTCCATCTTCATAGCATCACCAAGGTCACAAGGAACACAAAGATTGTGTTGTACCAAGTCTCTCTTGATGGGAGAATTTATAATACAAACGTCTTTTGGAGGGGGAATCGGCTCCAAGTAAATCCGGTCCTCAACTATTATTATGTTCTCTAATACACTCTCTCTTGCAAAAGTATTGTTCATGCCAAATTAATTAAGTACTATGTTCATGTTGCTACCATCAATTAAGTTCACCCTCCATGTTCTCAAAGTAATCTCAAAAAAATGTTCACTCTAATTCTTGTAATTCTGCTATCTCAAAGTTCATAGGCCATTTTCATTACAAAAAACATGTTCATACATCAACCCGTGCTAAGTAAAGTACATGTCTACAATGCTCGTAGCCATAAACGCACATATCCAAACTTAGAGTGAAGCCCAAGATTGTACAATTTTGTGACGCATTTTTTGCCATATATTATAGCTGGCGAAGTTGATATAGATTGGGTAGGAATTGGACCTTTGGCAAAGATGTTTTGGATTATCTTGGGTTTTACAAATTTTAATCTCTCTTTTTGTTAGCAATAATCTTGATGTAAATTGATTTAGATGTATACTTCTCCTTGTGTGTGTGTGTGTGTGTGTGTGTGTGTGTGTGTGTGTGTGTGTGTGTGTGAGAGAGAGAGAGAGAGAGAGAGAGAGAGAGAGAGACAGAGAGAGAGAGAGGCCGATAGAGGGTCAATGGAGAGAAAAAAGGAGCAAAAGCAATGGTGACGACGATGTGAGATCGAGGTGTGTTTACCAAGGAAAAAAATCTAAGAGAACGAGAGAGAGAGAGAGAGAGAGAGAGAGAGAGAGAGAGAGAGAGAGAGAGAGATTTAGATAGATTTTATTATCGTCCTCGGAGGTCAAATATGACCTATGGGACCAAAGCTACATGTGATGTAGTATGTGTATGGCTGATGAGTGACTCTCGATGCTCCAAAATTGTGGTGATGAGAGTCTCAATGGAGAGCCCACACCATGGCTGGGAGAGGAAAGTGTGTACGTCTAAGTCATGGCTGAAAATGTGAGAGAAGCAAGCTCGGATGTGACCAAAAGCTAAGCACTCTAGTAGTGTGTGGTACTCAAACTCGCGAACTTGCAGTGAGCATAACGTGCATAGTCGATTTGACTCTTCTCCATTGCCCCAATGCCTTGTCTCGCATCGAAGGAAATGGGAGCTAAGCCGAATGGCTACGATAGTGCGTATCGCCAACAAGGGGATAGGCTCAAGCATGTAAGTGTGAGTACGGTTTCCTCTTTCAACAAAGAACATGGTTTTGTAGTTGGGGGCAATATGGGCGGTGTAATGTATGAAGCGTGACCCACCGGATTTCTCCCAAGCCGTAATACACTGGCGTTGTAGAAAAGCTTCATTCACTTGGGAGTCAATTGAAGCATCATGTAGCAAGTGTAATGCATCCCATCTCCCAAACCACTTCTTTATGTCTTACATCCATATGGTGCTCAAGATCTTACTTTTATGCGTCTTTTGAACTTTTTTGCTTGCTTCCCATGCAATTGTAGGAAGTCGATGTGAGGGGTTTTGACGCATCTTTATCACAACCCTTTCCATGCCCATAACCTCAATTGGAAGAGATCCCGACTCAAGAAGTAGGAGCATATATGGTGTTTGTGTCTTGACTTGGAGAAAGTTTGTAAGAAAACGCTTTTGGACATTCTCAAACTCTTTCCAAGTAGACTTTGAGATGCCTCCGCCCCACACTTCAACTCCGATGTGAGGGGTTTTGACGCATCTTTATCACAACCCTTTCCATGCCCATAACCTCAATTGGAAGAGATCCCGACTCAAGAAGTAGGAGCATATATGGTGTTTGTGTCTTGACTTGGAGAAAGTTTGTAAGAAAATGCTTTTGGACATTCTCAAACTCTTTCCAATAGACTTTGAGATGCCTCCACTCCACACTTCAACTCCATAAAGAAGAACCAGTGTCACCAATGCATCAAAAAGATACTTCTTGAGAACCCAACACTTGATGGTTCCCGCACTACACATGTTCTTAAATGCATAATATGCTCTCTTTCCCGCTTCCAAACGACGCAAAGCACATTCATGCCACTTGTGATTGGATGGAACCTCAAGGCCAAGGTACTTAAAGCTCTCAACAAGTTCAAGTGTCTCATTGTTATACAAAATGCATGGCTTCTCCTTATGGTTGGTTTTCACAAGCATAACCTTTGTTTTGGATTCATTCACAATCAGCCCACTATGCAAGCAAAAGTTATCAAGGACAACCATAAGCTTTTTTGCATCTTCTAAAGTGTGTGCTAGAAGCACTACATCATCCGCATACAACAAAAGCATGATTACCGCTTCAATGCATTCTTCTTGCATAAAGTATACATTTGTTCCAGTTGATCGATGCATAGACCAAAGAGAGTTGGTGACAATGGACATCCTTGTTTAACCCCATTAGTGCTTACAAAAATTTATGAAATTTATCTTCCCATGCACAATTGACAAATCACCTTCTCATAGATTCGAGAAACCGCAAGCATAAACTCACTTGGCACTTGGAGTTCTTCCATCCTTCTCCACAAATTGTAAGAGAGAGAGAGAGAGAGAGAGAGAGAGAGAGAGAGAGAGAGAGAATAAAGTTGAGAAGAGAGGAAAGAATCTTTTTGAAATCTGCTCGCCAGATTCTAAAAAAGCGCTCGCATGTTCGCCAACAAACATCCCCTGTTCTAATCAAGGTACATATTTACAAACAAAACACCTAAATTTAGCATAAGTAAAACCAACGGTAAATCTTTTGCAAGTTGAAAATTGACAAATTTTCAAAGGCTCTGTGATTTGGATCAGTTGGCTCTGGCATGCAATTAAGTATGCATTTTAGAATCCAACCTAGAGAGTATACATCCGTGGCTTTCGAAAAGGGAGGAGAGTTGGTGGAGATGCACTCGGTGGCAGCCCAAGGGTAGTCTCGAAGGTGATTGTTTCGACACTCCAAAGATAGATATATTAGCTTCAAAAATGTCTTTGTAGTTGGGAACAAGCTAGAAGTGCCCCAATCTATAATGCCGCAATATACATGCTTGCCAGCAAAATGCAACATAATGTTGCGAGGGTGAAGGTCGTTGTGCAAAAAACATGGTGATGTAAGTACTTCAACGTTTGTAGAAGAGCATTGACAATGTGTAAAATATTGTCTTGAAGGCGCTCTATATTGTCAATTGTCTGCAAAAACTCTTTGATGGCAAGCTTGCTTCCATCGAAGTGGCATGCTTGTATCCCATGGCCACCGTTCCAATATCTAAAGATAAGCATTGGCAACGAGGAGTGTCATACGAAGCCAAGTGGCAGGATTATGTGTCGATGTTGGATATTTAAAGATGTGGCTTCTTCCATGGCTTGTTATGCAGCAATTGGCATGTGTGGATGGGTCTTGAATACTTTAGCTGCATACACAAGGTCTGAGAAGACATGATGTAGTACATGAACTTGCTTGACATATGCCCATCTGCCTTCTCCGAGTTGGGATGCTTACAAGTGGAAAGCATGGTGGTCCTGTAGGAGGTGCAATAGTAGTGGATCATCGCCTTGGGCTAGTGCTCCCACGATGGTAGGTTGAGCAAGAGTTTCCACTTTTGCCTCAATGACTGGCTCCGTAGGCTCAGTCACTCTCGATCTTTTGCTCGGGCCTTCTAGCTTGCTTTTTCCTGCCATTTCTGTATGCAAATGATGAACCAATTGCATTCATTTGCGTACTAGAGGGAGAGAGTGGACTTTAGGGTTTTGCAGAGCATCAAAAGCAACCAAGATTTGTTCCAAGATGTCTTGACAAGTCCCTCATTTGATCGCTAGTGAAAATTGCAATATCAAATGATATTGTGGGAAATGATTGTTGTAATCCCTCAAAGCAATGTTTTGTCAACGTATTTATAAAATCATTGAAAATGGAAGGCTTTGCAGTTTCAAAACATCCACGTAACTGCTTCTCTTCAACACCATGTTGATAACGAACAATAGCTTTAGTGACGATTTTTTGATGTGCTCGTGATAGCTTTGTCTCTGACATGCATATTGAAACAAACAATGATATATTAACAAAAAGAGAATAATTCAAACATGCTGAACTATGTAGACATGTTTTCTAATATCAATGTTGAATATTTAGACATATTTAAAGTGAAAGATCTGTTGCATCAAATGAAATATATACAATTTTTCATGATTATGATCTTTGAATAAGAAATTATTATCAATAATTGAATAAAGGTACAATCAATTTATATGTAATGAATTGGAAGATAAATTTCAAAAGACAAATCACTAAAAGTTTAGGTTATGAAAAACTAGTCCACCTATGTGAGTTAACGACTCTAACACAAGAGTGGACACGACTAAACATAAAACACTAGAAGTTTACGTCACATGAAAGTAGTCTATTAGACTACTAAAAGTGTACGTTATGCACAAGTAGCCCGACTGTGTGAGCTAATAGCTCTAACAGAAGAGTGGTCACTACTATTTAAATGATTGAAAGATTGCACAATCAATATGGTCACTGTTGAAGTGTGAGAAGAAAATCTCTAAGACGACGCAATAGCAAACCGTTAATCATCACATCTAGAAAAAGCTACTTCTCATAGTTACAAATAACAAGTAGAGAGTATATCTTTACTCACCTATTATGAGTAGCAGACATTATACAGCCGTTTAAATGGAACCCAACAAACAAGCTTTATAAACCCAAAATTTGCCTTTTCTTAGCATTTTTGATATTATGAGTTTTTATTTATAACTTAACGTTGACTTAGGAACTAGAAATTGAGGCTTGATTTTTTTTGTTTTCTATGGTTAATATTTAATAAATGGACTTTACAAACATGAAAAATGCAATTTCTTCAAGAAGTTATAAGCAAATCATGTACTTTTTAACAAAACAACTTATAATTTTTAACTCCAAGCTTTTCATAAATCTCTTAATACATAATATATTTTGGCATGAGAAAAATTTGTCAATTTTTTAAACCTCATAACCTATTGAAACAATGAGCAAGACATGCAAAATGTGTTTTTAGCCTAATAAGATAAATGCATCAACTTGGTGGAAAAAATTGTCCCAAGGCACTTTATGTCCAATTATAGAATTAGTGCCGATGTGCTTGGCCTCTCATGTTGAATGTCCTCTAACCTATGGCAAAAGTCTTTGGTTCGCCAATGGTCTTAGTGAGTAGGTCATGGACAAGACTAAGCCAAGACTAACTGTGTACTAAAAGAAGGAGATTAAGAACTTTGACTTATTTGCAGAAGGCACCTAAGGTCAAACAATATCAGATTCTCCTTCTTTGTTGTTGAATTATCGCCGTCATTTTCATGTGTCATGTATTGATTCCATTGGATGTAGTCAATACTTCGCTAAATTTATTCATCACAAATGTCCGAGGATGAAGGCATGTTGCCATGATAGCCAACATCTCTTATACTTCTCTAAGTGACCTCTTCTTTCAAAGGGTGTGCACATGAGGCTTAAAGCAGCTCATTGCGGCAAGAAAACATGACGTGGCAAGAAAATTTGCAAAATGCATAAAAGTAGGGCTCGCTATGCAGTTTGATGTTGCAGGCCTACAATCGAGTTGGCAAGCACAGAGAGAGAGAGAGAGAGAGAGAGAGAGAGAGAGAGAGAGAGAGAGAGAGAGAGATATTTCGAGGGTTGTGAGGTAGATTGTGTGCATGAAGAGCCTTTCGCGGCAACTTTATGAATTGCAGGCTGAGAAAAAAATAGCGTGTCAAAGGGCACCCTTTGAATAGCTCCCTCTCTCCCTCTCTCTCTCTCTCTCTCTCTCTCTTTGTGTGTGTGTGTGTGTGTGTGTGTGTGTGTCTCTATCAGGTGACAAGCACTTACCACGCTTCTCTTAACTCGTGACACGTGGTCTAAGCAGAAATGTAAAATGGAGGGAACTTGGAAACATAAATCTCTTCACTTTCCTGCGAATTTATGCTGCATTTCGTATTAAGACAGCGGCCAGCTCTACTCGTTCGCGCATCTCAACGATGTTTTCGTTTCCTTACACACAGGGTTTTGCATGCAGTAAAGCCGTCCTTTGCAGCTATGGCTTGTACTCATAGTCACGACTACTCGGGGCACGAATGTGCTACTTCTTGCTCTCTCTATAAACACATCGATCTTCCTCGGGTACGTGCCTGCATGTGTGTGTGTGTGTGTGTGTGTGTGTGTGAGAGAGAGAGAGAGAGAGAGGGGGGGGGGGGGGGGGGGGGGGAGAACAAGAGGAGGAGGAGAAGTTTTAGACAAGCAAGCTAGTTTAATCTTCTAATTTCTTAGTGATCGAAACTTGCAAAATATGAGAGAGAGAGAGAGAGAGAGAGAGAGAGAGAGAGAGAGAGAGAGAGAGAGAGAGAGAGAGAAGGAAATGGGGTTGCTTTTGGAAAAAAGGGGGGTGAAGAGGTAGTAGACACCAATTTTACACCAAACGCGTTTTGCTTGAATTAGCTCGTCAGTGGTGTAAAACTTAGGTGGAAAGGGGGAGTATAAATAGGAGTGCATGGTTCAAAAATCTGTATAGAGCCCAGTAATCAAAGTAGGATGGTGCCAATTGAAGGAGAGTTACTCCCCAATTCTTTTAGCAGGTACTCAAAAAAGAGGGGGAACTTGTAAGGGATGTACAGAAAAGGAGGCTATTAAAGAGTGTACCAAAAAATATAATGGAGGGTTAGGGGGTGTAATGGAGTTACAAGGAAGAGGCCAGATAAGGTGGCAAGTATCATGGATTATTAAGAGGAGGAGTATATGAGGTGTGAAGTTTTATGGAGAACGACCTTCGGGGGGCCGGGGGGGGGGGGGGGGGGGGGAAGGTTGGGAAGGGAAAGGGGAATTATGTAGGACTGGGTTTTTCTGAAAGGAGAGAGCCCAAGATTGGTGCATTGAGCCAACATACGATTGGTTTTGGGAGGTGTGCTAGCTCGGGATTAGCTTTGAGAAGATTAGAGAGAGGTTTGTTAATGGAGAGGGAGGGGTTAAGAGTGCGGGTGAGGGGCGAGAAAGGAATTTTTACAATGGTGGGTGGTGGTTTAGTTTTGTGGTTTTTTTGTAGGAGGGAGGGTCTGGAGTGGTAAGAGACAAAATGAAAGCATGCTTCCAAGAGAGAGGGAGGGTAACCTTTAGCCCTAAGCCTGGTAAAGAAGAGGTTTCTGATACTGATAAAGCCCTCCAGGGAGCTCTCTCGAATGATGTACCTTTTGATTTCTTGGAGAATGAAGGAAATCTTTTGGTGTGTTGGATGCCAGGACTGCCAAGGGATATAATTGTAGGAATTCATACTCTTTTGATGACACTTGGAATCAAGAATCCCATGGGTGGCAAAGGAGGTTCCTTTGAAGAAGTGGATATCTAAAATAACAGCCTCTTGTAAGGAGATGAGGGAAGATATCTTTATATGCTGTTGG
The DNA here is from genome assembly GCF_014529385.1 of Adiantum capillus-veneris. Classification (NCBI taxonomy): domain Eukaryota; kingdom Viridiplantae; phylum Streptophyta; class Polypodiopsida; order Polypodiales; family Pteridaceae; genus Adiantum; species Adiantum capillus-veneris. The sequence continues at coordinate 25,730,633 of NC_140952.1, read as the reverse complement.
AGAGGGTGTCCATAGTTTTGCAGCATTTGGCTCAAACTCGAAGCAGGGCCATCCCAAATACCAAAAGCATCATCCACGAATCTTTTAAAGTAGAGAAGGGAGGGAGAGGCGAGGAGGTTCATGCCTTCTTCTAGGGAGCAAAGAAAGAGGCATGCATAGACTACAGCAAAGTTGGAACCCATTGCCGTTCCTTTGATTTGGTGCCAACACTTTCCTTTAAAGGAAAGATAGTGATGGTTGAGGATAAGGGAGGCTAGGGATAGGATAAAGTGGATTTTGGGAAGAGGGAATAAGTCCTGGATGGTGTTTTTGAGAGCAAAAAGACCCTCTTGTATGGGAATGCTTGGATACAGGGATTCCACATCAAAAGTAAATAGAAAAATGTGGGGAGGAAAAGAAATGGTGGCTAGGTCCAAGATAAGGGAGTGGGAGTCTTGGAGGTGTTGGGTTTTAGATAAGAGGATGGGGTAAAGTTGTGCATGGAGCCATTCAGAAGCATTTTCCAATATATAACCTTTGTAGGAAAAGATAGGGTGACCAACAAGGGTGGGTTTATGGATTTTAGGTAGGAGAAAGAAAGGGCACGGTTTAGGTAAGGTTTTGCCAAGAGAGGAGGAGAGGATAAAAATTTGTTCATTGTATGGTAGAAGGGGGTAACTTGATACAATGGAGGCGAGGAGGGAAGACAAAAGGTAAGGGGGGAGAAGAAATAATGGAGTAGGTGAGTGGATCCAAAAGTTGGCGAAGTGCCTCCTTATCATACCAAACCCTTGAGAGGATTACCCGCCCAAGATTCTTATCAGCCAGTTTGATTATGATGTTGTGGTCATTTTTTAAGGAGGATATGGCTTCAAACAAAAAGGGCTTGAAGTGGAAGGTAGGGGTAAGAGAGAGAAGGGGTTTAAGAAAAGAAAAAATGTGTTTGAAGGCAAGGTTAAGAGATAGAGAAGGAGAGGGGGGATTCCAAGAGGGATTGGGGATAGATAAAGAGAGAGGAGATGAGGGAGAAGTAGTTTTAAAGAAGAGTTTTAGTTGAAGTTATCTATTAAGGTTAGAGTAAGCTTCTAAGATTAAGTTAGGAGGAGGTGGAGGAGAGGGAGGAATGTAGTTTAGACCAAGCCTAAGAAGCTTTTTTTTGGTAGAGGAGAGGGAGCGATTGGAGAGATTGTGTAAGGAGAGGTTGGTGACTTTGTGTTCAAGAAAAAAGGTAGAGAGATTTTTTAAGACTAAAATTTTGAAGAGGTAAGGTTTTGTGAGAGGAAGCCAAGGAACATTTTTTACCAAAAGGGGAGGGGAGGGTGAGGAGAGGGAAAATACAAGGAGGAGGGGTCCAAAGATGGGAATAGAGAAGAGCAAGTGGACCCAAGTTGTAGGGTGCTCCTTCCCTAATTCAACCTCCTCCACTGCAAGTTTTTTGAGCTCTTAGGTAGGCTAAATTTGGGGTGAATTGGTTTATTTTGAGGTGTGCGGGAGGAGCTAGGGGCAGGAGATACAAGAGGATAGTTAGGTGTTTAGAGAAGAGAGGGTAAACAGGAAGGGTTGATAGAGGAGGGAGGGGGGCGAGGGAGAGGAGTTTTTTTTAGAGGGGGAGAGTGGAGTGGTGAAAGAAGGGTGCTTTGGAGCGAGGGAGGGGTGAGAGGGAAAAGAGGGAGAGATACAAGAGGGGGAGTTGGTGTGAGGGTAAGATAAAGAGGGAGAGTTTTTAGGCTTTTTTAAAAGGTTGATGAGAAAATCCTTCATGGGGGAATTTGGACAAGGGACAAGGGAGGGGATTTTTGGAAGCCATGGTTAGAGTTCGTTATAGGAGGAGGGAGTTTGTTGTGGGAAAAGGGATGAAGAGTCTTGTTTACATGCCTCTTTGGTGGTGGGGGGGGGGGGGGGGGGGTTTGAAGGTGAAGGTGAGAGAAGATTATTAATTTGGGTAGTGACTTCATGGTATACCAATTCTCCCACGGTTTCTTCCTTAGGTAAGGATTCTATCTCCTCTAGGAGAGAGACTTGGGACCTCTTTCTAGCATTGTGAGCCACTAAGTTCAAGGAAGAGGCTAAATGGGTTTGAAGGATCTCATTTTGTAAGAGAGCATCAAACTCATTAAGGGAAGCTTGCTTCCATAAGAGTAATTGGTTTGCCCAATCTGAAAGTAGTACTCTAGGAAAAGAGATGGGTGCAAGCTTTTTAGTGAGTTCTAAAAGCCTCTCTTCCACGGTGTCGTGGTAGTCATCAAAGTTTTTTTGGAGGTTCTTTACAAGTAAGGCTTGCGCTTGAATATAAACTCTGGTGCAATCAAGTTGGAATTGGATATTGAGGGTTTATAGCTTAGCGCTTAAGAGCGCTTATGCATGCGAGTCTTCCAATGTAAGACGGAGAGGTTTCATGCAAAGACTATGTGGAGCTTTTTGGTTGGCAAGAAGGTTTTGTAGGTGGGAGAGGTGAGAAGTTTCTTTATTGAGTTTAAGGTTTAGGGCCTTAAACTCCTCGAGAGAGAGTGATACAATTTTATGGAATTCCAAAGGTTTGTTAATGGTGGGAAGAATGGGAAGAGACAAAGAAGAAGAAGGGGTCGAATTTGAGGCGCTCGCGGAGAGAGAGCCGAAGGAAAAGGGGAAAGTAAGGGAGGGATTGGCAAGGATACCACTTTGGAGGGAATTGGAGAGGATGCCGCCAAATTTAGAGCATGAGAAGTTCGCCATGCCATCTTGAGGTGCAACGATGGGGAAGCCCTTGAGGGTAGAGGGGATGGAGAGTTGGTCTAAATCCTCAATAGGTAGGTTTGCGGTAAGACCCATAATTTCTTCCGGGCTAAACAAAGTTTTCTTCGAGGATGTAGAGGCAAGGGTAGAGGCTTGCATAGGCGTGGTTAAAGTTGCAAAAGTGGGTTGATGAGGCGCCGCCAGGAAAGGTACAAGTGCCGCTGGGAGAGGTGTTAAGGGCTTGGGTATCCATAGGGGTAGGGAATGAGGAAGAGGATTGGTTATTGGGAGGGTTGGTGGGAAAATTGGTGGATGAAGTATCGGGAGCTCCCATTATCCCCACGGTGGTGGGAATAGGGGTTACATTAGCGGGAGAGTGTGGGGGAGGGGGAGCGGTCTCCATCCGACTAAATAAAGTCTCCGGGTGAGAACCTTGGAAAGCCGAGTTTTACCGCCCGATCCAAATCTCGTAGGTCGAATGTGAAGCCAAGATTAAGAAAAATGAAGTAGCCCCGAGTTTGTAGTGCCGCCGTGCAGGTTGTCGCATTAGGAGCCGGTGATGAGTAGTCGTGCAGGTTCTCGCGTTGGGACCTGATGATGAGAAGCCCCGAGTTTGTAGTGCCGCCGTTCCAATATCTAAAGATAAGCATTGGCAGTGCGGAGTGTCATACGAAGCCAAGTGGTAGGATTATGTGTCGATGTTGGATATTTAAAGATGGGCTTCTTCCATGGCTTGTTATGTAGCAGTTGGCATGTGTGGCTGAATCTTGAATACTTTAGCTGCATACACAAGGTCTGAGAAGACATGATGCAGTACATGAACTTGCTTGACATATGCCCATGTGCCTTCTCCGAGTTGGGATGCCTCGGGGGGTTCACTATGTGTAAAACTACGATATCACGTGCGTTCAACACATGTTTGTAAAACCCCATATCTGTGAATTTTATTAGGAATATAATGTACCCTTTTTTCTTAAAATCTGTAAGTTTTTTTTAAATTTGGAAAAATAATTCTCTTTTGTATATATATTTCTGTAAGTTTCAAGAGCTTTAAATACCCTTCTATTGAACTCACGTGATAGGTTACATTTTTATTAGGTGACCTCCCCGGGTGGGATGCTTACAAGTGGAAAGCATGGTGGTCCTGTAGGAGGTGCAATAGTAGTGGATCATCGCCTTGGGCTAGTGCTCCCACGATGGTAGGCTGAGCGGGAGTTTCCACTTTTGCCTCAATGACTGGCTCCGTAGGCTCAGTCACTCTCGATCTTTTGCTAGGGCCTTCTAGCTTGCTTTTTCCTGCCATTTCTATATGCAATTGATGAACCAATTGCATTCGTTTGCGTATTAGAGGGAGAGAGTGGACTTTACGGTTTTGCAAAGCATCAAAAGCAACCAAGATTTGTTCCAAGATGTCTTGACAAGTCCCTCATTTGATCGCTAGTGAAAATTGCAATATCAAATGATATTGTGGGAAATGATTGTTGTAATCCCTCAAAGCAATGTTTTGTCAACATATTTATAAAATCATTGAAAATGGAAGGCTTTGCAGTTTCAAAACATCCACGTAACTGCTTCTCTTCAACACCATGTTGATAACGAACAATAGCTTTAGTGATGATTTTTTGATGTGCTCGTGATAGCTTTGTCTCTGACATGCATATTGAAACAAACAATGATATATTAACAAAAAGAGAATAATTCAAACATGCTGAACTATGTAGACATGTTTTCTAATATCAATGTTGAATATTTAGACATATTTAAAGTGAAAGATCTGTTGCATCAAATGAAGTATTTACAAATTTTCATGATTATGATCTTTGAATAAGAAATTATTATCAATAATTGAATAAATGTACAATCAATTTATCTGTAATGCATTGGAAGATAAATTTCAAAAAACAAATCACTAAAAGTTTAGGTTATGAAAAACTAGTCCACCTATGTGAGTTAACGACTCTAACACAAGAGTGGACACTACTAAACATAGAACACTATAAGTTTACGTCACATGAAAGTAGTCTATTAAACTACTAAAAGTATACGTTATGCACAAGTAGCCCGACTGCGTGAGCTAATAGCTCTAACACAAAAGTGGTCACTACTATTTAAATGATTGAAAGATTGGACAATCAATATGGTCACTGTTGAAGTGTGAGAAGAAAATCTCTAAGACGACGCAATAGCAAACCGTTAATCATCACATCTAGAAAAAGCTACTTCTCATAGTTACAAATAACAGTGAGAGAATATATCTTTACTCACCTATTATGAGTAGCAGACATTATACAGCCGTTTAAATGGAACCCAACAAACAAGCTTTATAAACCCAAAATTTGCCTTTTCTTAGCATTTTTGATATTATGAGTTTTTATTTATAACTTAACATTGACATAGGAACTAGAAATTGAGGCTTGATTTTTTTTATTTTCTATGTTTAATATTTAATAAATGGACTTTACAAACATGAAAAATGCAATTTCTTCAAGAAGTTATAAGCAAATTATGTACTTTTTGACAAAACAGCTTCAAATTTTGATCAAATTATGTACTTTTGGACAAAACAACTTATAATTTTTAACTCCAAGCTTTTCATAAATCTCTTAATACATAATATATTTTGGCATAAGAAAAATTTATCAATTTTTTAAACCTCATAACCTATAAGACATGCAAAGTGTGTTTTTAGCCTAATAAAATAAATGCATCAACTTGGTGGAAAAAATTGTCCCAAGGCACTTTATGTCCAATTATAGAATTAGTGCCAATGTGCTTGGCCTCTCGTGTTGAATGTCCTCTAACCTATAGCAAAGGTCTTTGGTTCGCCAATGGTCTCAGTGAGTAGGTCGTGGCCAAGGCTAACTGTGTACTAAAAGAAGGAGATTAAGAACTTTGACTTATTTACAGAAGGCACCTAAGGTCAAACAATATCAGATTCTCCTTCTTTGTTGTTGAATTATCGTCGTCATTTTCATGTGTCGTGTATTGATTTCATTGGATGTAGTCGATACTTCGCTAAATTTATTCATCACAAATGTCCGAGGATGAAAGCATGTTGCCATGATAGCCAACATCTCTTATACTTCTCTAAGTGACCTCTTCTTTCAAAGGGTGTGCACATGAAGCTTAAAGCATCTCATTGCGGCAAGAAAACATGACGTGGCAAGAAAATTTGCATCACCACGTCAACTGCATAAAAGTAGGGCTGGCTATGCAGTTTGATGTTGCAGGCCTACAATCGAGTTGGCAAGCAGAGAGAGAGAGAGAGAGAGAGAGAGAGAGAGAGAGAGAGAGAGAGAGATATTTCGAGGGTTGTGAGGTAGATCGTGTGCATGAAGAGCCTTCTGCGGCAACTTCATGAATTGCAGGCTGAGAAAAAAATAGTGTCAAAGGGCACCCTTACCCTTTGAATAGCTCCCCCCCTCTCTCTCTCTCTCTCTTTCTCTCTCTCTCTGTGTGTCGCTATCAGGTGACAAGTACTTACCACGCTTCTCTTTAACTCGTGACACGTGGTCTAAGCAGAAACGTAAAATGGAGGGAACTTGGAAACATAAATCTCTTCATTTTCCTGTGAATTTACGCTGCATTTCGTATTAAGACAGCGGCCAGCTCTACTCGTTCGCGCATCTCCACGCTGTTTTCGTTTCCTTATGCACAGGGTTTTGCCTGCAGTAAAGCCGTCCTTTGCAGCTATGGCTTTTACTCATAGTCACGACTGCTCGGAGCACGAATGTGCTACTTCTTGGTCTCTCTATAAACACATCGATCTTCCTCGGGTACGTGCGAGAGAGAGAGAGAGAGAGAGAGAGAGAGAGAGAGAGAGAGAGGAAGAACAGGAGGAGGAGGAGAAGTTTTAGACGAGCAAGCCCTCAAAGATCTACCCGACGAGTCTTGAACTCAAGACGTCTTATTCCTACCAAAGTTGAGAGAGAGAGAGAGAGAGAGAGAGAGAGAGAGAGAGAGAGAGAGAGAGAGATTATCTTTTGATTTTGTGAAAGAGAAAGAATGTACCAAGAGCACTGATAGAGTGTCTTCATATTCTCTATGCTTTTGGTTGTTATTCAAGAAGGAGAAGGACTATATACATCTTTGGTAGCACACTCGGTCTGTCCATCTGCATCTTGTTTGCTGTCGAATGTTACCATGCTAGAGCCAAAAAGGCTCCAATTTTTGGTGTTCATTGTGGGAATTGCAGGCATTATGGGTCTATGTTCGCAATCACATCTGTGCAACAAGGAGGATTTATCCAAAGCTTCCTTTATTCGTAGATCTGGTAGAAGCTCCAAGCAAAGCCTCTATCTTTGAGGAGTTACTTTGCATTTTCCATAGACATTATACAAAGGACTTGCCATGGTTCTTGGTGGACAATTCAAAGGACATACCCCATCTATTGTTCCATTTGGCGGTGCTCTTGTCAATCCTCTTGCATAGGGGCCACATAAGCTCCCAATAATCTTTGTGGACTTCAGGTGTGACATAGCTACTTATCTACTCTAAGACATCCATTTGATGGATGTTGTAGCCAATTGTTTGCGAGTAGATGTATCATGCTCCATAATCGGTGTCACCACATTGCCACATTAGCGCGAAGAAGCATCCACCAACCGGAGTAGGCCATTCATTGAAGACAATCTTGAGGTGTCTATTGGAGTTTGACACCAATGTCTCATCTTGAGCAAAAGGGGATGTCATGTGCATATAGTTGTACGTGCTATGCATAGTTGCCAAGAAGCTTGCTTCTTAAATGAAGTAACTTATAGAACGTTTCTAACGGTCTTGAAACTTCTCTCGAAACGTTTCGAAGGTGGATGCTTTTTGCTAGTTTCTCTGTCATACGGTCTTACATACTTATTGCGTTCTCAATTCAAGGAGAGTTTTGGAGTCTCTCCTAGTCTTTTATAAGTAGTTGTGTTTATAAATAAGCTTTGCACATGCATATTTATGGCTTTTCACTCATAGTTATTGGCGAACTTCTAAGGTGGCATTTCTTAATCTAGAAAAACTGTTTCGAACCTTTTGTAACTCGTTTCATATAAAAACCTTCATATGGGACGTTTCAAAACTTCATGGTTATTATGGTGCTATGTAGACATGTTACTTTGTCTTCAGAGCCAAGGTTTGTAGATTGAGTCGAAAAGATTTTGTATTAGCAATTTTGTGAGTCTGTCTGTAGGACCGACTTGTCCGGACAAGTCCATTAGATCAGTTTTTTCTTGGAACCATCTTGCATAGATGGTTTATACATGTGTTGAATAGGTGTTACTATACGTCGGAGGGCATTCGAAAACACAAGCTTGTACCCTAGGATAATAGCAACTTCGTGGTCCAATTCCGAGATGAAATGGATCACTAGGTTGGGCGATACGCACATTTGCAATACCCTCAAACCATGTGCATGCATGTTTGCATCGTTTTAGGGAAAGTTGAGCAGATACGAACTTTGAGGTATTATTATTAGTAAACTTTGAGGCCAATTGTGAGCGGGTTAGGGTTTCTGTGTCGAGGTCATAGACGCAACTTATCATTGTGTTCATTTGGCGAGTCACAGGCTCTCTCTCTAGAAAGGTGGTCCATGACAATCTTTTGGTCCGAGTCGGAATCCTCTATGAGCATTGGTTCTCTCTCTAGAACTTGTCGATTCTCTGTAATGCGTAGCGGGTGAATGCTCAGGATGGGTACTGAGTGTTAACTCAAGGCTCCTTTTACTTCATCATGAGTTCCTTGTACTTGATGTGAGATGTGCAAAGACTAGAGAGAGAAAAGAGAATGTAATGAGCAGCGGAAGTGATTGATGGTGAATGCTCAGGATGAGTGCTCAATGCGTACTCAAGGTTCTTTGTACTTAATGAGAGCTCATTTTACTTTATGAGAGATGTGCAAAGACTAGAGAGAAAAGAGAGAATGATCTTATGAATGAAGGCTTTGTGTGTGTGTGAGAGAGAGAGAGAGAGAGAGAGAGAGAGAGAGAGAGAGAGAGAATAACATTAGATGGGGTTCCAAACCTCCCTTCAAGGACCCCTTTCTCTCTAGCTAGAGAGGTATTTGCTTTAGATTGCACAAATGCTGATACAATGGTGCTAGATGGTGAGATGTTATGGATTCTTGCTACTGATTCTTAGATCTACAAGGCTAAAGGCTATAAACTGAAAACGCTAGGGATGCTGAATGGGATCTGCGACTGTGATGAGGCTATGGGCTTATTTTTTGTCGGTGATGGGTTGAAAACTGAAAAAGGTTGATTGATCCGAGGGTTGAATCTGAAAATGCTAGGGATGTTGAATGGAATCTGCGATTGTGACGAGGCTATGGGCTGATTTGTTGTCGGCGATGGATTGAAAATTGAAAAACGATGGCTGATCCGAGGGTTGAATCTGAAAATGTTGGCTGGTTTGTTGTCTTGGGTGAAAAACTAAAAACGTTGGTACTAATGGCCGATGTGCGACGATACAGCGAGGTTTCTAAAAACGTTGGTACAAAAACACAAGAGGTGCTGAGGTATTGCGAGTACTAGGGCTAGTAGTGAGGGTACTGACTTTTGTTCTCTAGGGTCACTTATATATGGGATTAAAGTTGGGTTGGGCAATACCAATAGAAATCCCACGATTTTTAAAAATGTCACTTATTAATGAGTTAATAAACTCACTTATAAGAGGTGCTTCACATGCACATAAACACTTAAGATGGGTAATAATGTAAATGTATGGGAACACTTCCCAATGCCTAGATGTAGCAGGCTATTCTAAACCCTAGAAATAGGAGTTAGCTTGTCCACATGTACATAGGGTTAAATGCGCATGTGACAGAATTATATCGTGAGTGAAGGTTTTGTGAGTGATGGAGAGAGATGATCAACACCAGATGGGTCCCAAACCCCCCTCCAAGGGTCTCCCCTCTCTATTGCTAGAGAGATATTTTGCTTTAGATTGCACAAATGTTGATACAATCGTCATAGATGTTCAGCTGGTGTGTAAGGTGTTGTCACGTGACACATCCAACCCTATGTGTCCGTGGACAAGCTACAACATGATCTGGGTTCAGTCAGTCCAGTCAGTATAGATTAGAAGTGATCTTGCACTTTTGTGAGTCTATTCGTAGACCGTGTATCATAGCAGCTACGGTACGAGACGGGACGTTTTATACGCGGTGTACAATACGCATACTAGACGTATTTTTGAGAATCAAAAATAAAATATGTCCACTTTTTCTAGATATGATACTTTAATAAGGGCAAATGAAGCCTCAATGACTCTTCAATATTTAACCATAGCATACATAAATAAGCACCATGAAGCTCTAAAACACAATTTATTAACTAGGAAAAGACATACGTTTTGCGCAAAAAAACGTTAGAATAGAAAATGTTATGAGACGTACTGTATGTTTCAATACGGGACGTCGTGTATTTTAAATAAAATACGTGTATTTTAGTTGCTATGCCGTGCATGCCCAGTCACTTAGTATAGATGCATATCCTCTGGTTGCACACAGCATAATCATAAGCATTCCCATCAGAATCCATCAGGGGAATTTTCCGGTACATTTAGCCTATTTTACCTATTTTTGGCATTTTTCACTTATTGATTTAAGTGACTTTCCAACAAAAGTAGGCAGGGCAATTTTGCTAAGTGTGTATATAAACAAACTAGAGCTAGCACTATTTGGCAGAAGAGGCAACAGGAGCCAAGATCAGCAGGCAACTTCTCATCAAGACCTTGGCGGTTTCCCCCACCAAGCAAGAAGAAACAGAACCTTCCTTAGCGTTTTTGACAGAAGCATCACAGCCTGGCGTTTTGCATCATCATACCATCGCCAGAACCCCCAGCATACCTAGCGTTTGCATCAACAAGGAATCGCTAGCAGAAACCAGCTTCCCTAGCGTTTTTGGATCCCAGCAGTATGTAGCAATGCAACGAATTTCAGCGTCAGAAGACCATCAAGATCAGCCCTAAGAAGTAGTAGATTCGGCCCGGAAAAACCATCAGTTTTCAGCCTTTAGGAACCTCGGTTTTCAGCCCTAAACCTGCAGATTTTCAGCGAAAAAGACCCACCGAAAACAGCCCCCAAATCAGCGTTTTTCGATCAGTCGCAGATTTCAGCCCATAGCGTTTTTGGACAGCAGTAGAAAGATTGCAGATTTCAGCCCTTAGGTTGACTTCGTCATCACCGTCCTCATCGTCGACATAGCTTAGACTTGCATTAGTCCCATGCATTCCATTTGTACCAATTTGTGCAATCATAAGTAGATCACTCTCGCCGACGAGATTGGGGCCTTCGGAGGAGGGTTTTACAACGTCTCTGGTGTCGTATTTCTCTTCTCTCTTTCAGTCCTTAGGTCGACTTCGTCATCACCATCGTCATCGTCGACATAGCTTAGCCTTGCATCAGTCCTATGCATTCCATTTGTACCAGTTTGTGCAATCATAAGTAGACCACTCTCGTCGACGAGAGTGGGGCCTTCGGAGGAGGGTTTTACGTCTCTGGTGTCATATTTCTCTTCTCTCTCTATCTCTCAGTCTTATACACTTGCACGCATAGTGTCCATTCACTTTGTTTGTGATCATAGCATTCTCTCATTAAGAACGGAAGGCTCTACCTTCCATAAGAACAAAAGGAACCTTTAGCACAGTTCGGAGCACTCATCTTGAGCAAAGCGCAAACATTCATTCCGCTGCACCTAACATTGGTATCAAAGCTTTGGCAATGTTCTTTGTCACTCAAGGAAAGAACCACAAGAATCACAAGATTTTTTTTTTTTTGCTTGTTGTGGTCGCGCGAACCCAAGTTCGCTTGGGCGTGTCGATTCCTAATCGTGTTTTTGAAGAGTGACAGGAATCTCAGGAAAGAAGGGCTTGTCCAATCTCCCCTTGTGTCTCTTTTTACTCATTGAGAGCTGATCGTGTACTTAGCGGCTGGCCAATCGACATGAGGTGGGAAAAAGCAACCTTGGTGTGAGCGCAAGGCCGCTAAGGGATGCACCCGCGGAAAGGAGTAGAACTCGGGTGAAGAGAAGATCCTTCTCAAACACGGTTTGCAAGCGAAAGAAAACCTCAAGAACCTCAAAAACTCAAGAACCCTAAGAACCCAAGACCCCCAAGAACCCAAGTTCCTCGTGAACTTAAGAACCCAAGACCACAAGAACCCACAAGAACCCCCGACTTCAGAATGGTCATCACTCGAAGCGGAATGGATACTTCGCTTGGAGGTGATGAGCATGAGAGAGGCGAAGAAGAATTTTTTCCACCAAGAGGTTTTTTTAACTCTTCCCCATCTATGCCAACGATTGCACTAACTCCTATGGAGGAGTTGGAGCTGATGTTTTTGGAATAGAATTTAGAACGCGAAGCAAGAAATGCAGAAAGAATGACAGAAATGAGACGCAGACATGCAGAAGACAAAGCGGAAAGAGAAGCAGAAAGAAAGGCAAGACAAGAACAATGCGAGCGACACATGCAAGAGTTCTTGTGACTTTTTTCTCAAGTGCAGACACCGATGCAAGAGATTCGGGAAAAGGAGACTCTCTCAGTCTCTTCTTCTCCAAAGCATGATACACAGGATTTGCATGATTGTGTGAAGCATGATGATGATTTGATTGACAATGATTTGCATGATGATTTGAATGACAATGATAAGCATGATGATTTGGATGCCAATGATTTGTATAATGATTTGGATGACAATGACAAGCATGATGATTTGCATGATCAAGATTTGATTTCTCACAAGCATGATGAGTTGCATGAAGATGATGTGATTGTTCACAAGGATGATGTATTAGTGGATGCTTTTTCTAGCAAAGCTAACCTCGTTGCAGATTCGATCAATCACGAAGAATCGATCTTGGCTTTCGAGTCGAGGTCCACAGATCCCCCACAAGAAGATTCGATAGATCCCGAAGAACCGATCTTGGCTCTTGAGCCTAGGTCTAAAGCACCCTCACAGGAAGTATTATATGTTCGCATGATTGATACGCACGCATTGTTCGAGTGTTTCATTCGTGGTCGTTTCTTATATTTTAGTCAGCGTCTTTTTGTGATCCCTTTTCCTAGGCATGACATTGTACGTTGAGCACGTTTCACTCATAAATGAGCACGAATGTATGCGGATTGTTCATGAAAAGCTGAAAGGTATGCATTCAAGGGAGTCACATTCCATGTCTCTTCCTTGGCATGACACACTTGTAGAAAGAGCACATGAAAGTATGAGCACCAAGCATGGGCATTTTCATTGCGAATTGGCACAGTTGATTGCTTTAGATTCGAAGAGAAAGATTCGATCTCATTGTTTGCGTGTGTGTGGTGAACGGGTTGGCACTCTGTCTCTTTGTTCATCTACATTGCATGCATAGTCTTTGAGGAAGACAAGATTTTTTCCACTCACTTTACATGGAATAGGTATGTTCATGGTTTTGTGTTGGGAAATGGTTTCATGAATTTTCAACCATGGAGATTCTTGAAGAAGAAAGAAGCATGACTCTAGACGACGTTGAAGCATTGAAGGAGCCACATAAGACTGTCGCTTTCGGCGCGGCCCAAAGAAGCAAGCGATGTAGATCTTTATGAAGTTCAAATACCGCACTACCCACACATCAGAGTGGGCCGGCGAAGAGTCCCTTCGAGGATTCCGGATGCTATTGGCGATGTCCCTCGACGCCATACAGTTCGGTACTAGTACCTTACTTTGAAAAGGAGGGGATGTCACGTGACACATCCAACCCTATGCGTCCGTGGACAAGCTACAGCATGATCAGGGTTCAGTCAGTCCAGTCAGTCTAGATTAGAAGCGATCTGGTACTTTTGTGAGTCTATTCGTAGACCGTGCATGCCCAGTCACTTAGTATAGATGCATATTCTTTGGTTGCACACAACATGATCATAAGCATTCCCATCAGAATCCATCAGATTCCATCAGGGGAATTTTCCGCTACATTTAGTCTATTTTACCTAATTTTGGCATTTTTCACTTATTAATTAAAGTGACTTTCCAACAAAAGTAGGTAGGGCAATTTTGCTAAGTTTGTATATAAGCAAACTAGAGCTAGCACTATTTGGCAGAAGAGGCAACAGGAGCCAAGCTCAACAGGCAACTTCTCATTAAGACCTTGGCGGTTTCCCCCACCAAGCAAGAAGAAATAGAACCTCCCTTAGCGTTTTTGACAGAAGCATCACAGCCTTGCGTTTTGCATCATCACACCATCGCCAGAACCCCCAGCATACCTAGCATTTGCATCAACAAGGAATCGCCAGCAGAAACCAGCTTCCCTAGCATTTTTGGACCAACTTTCCTAGCGTTTTTGGATCCCAGCAGTATGCAGCAATGCAGCAAATTTCAGCATCAGAAGACCATCAAGATCAGCCCTAAGAAGTAGCAGATTCGGTCCGGAAAAACCATCAGTTTTCAGCCTTTAGGAACCTCAGTTTTCAGCCCTAAACCTGCAGATTTTCAGCGACAAAGACCCACCGAAAAAAGCCCCCAAATCAGTGTTTTTGGATCAGTCGCAGATTTCAGCCCTTAGGTCGACTTCGTCATCACTGTCGACATAGCCTAGACTTGCATCAGTCCCATGCATTCCATTTGTACCAGTTTGTGCAATCATAACTAGACCACTCTCGCCGACGAGAGTGGGGCCTTCGGAGGAGGGTTTTATAACGTTTCTGATGTCGTATTTCTCTTCTCTCTCTATCTCTCAGTCTCATACACTTGCACGCATAGTGTCCATTCACTTTGTTTGTGATCATAGCATTCTCTCATTAAGAACGGAAGGATCTACCTTCCATAAGAACAAAAGGAACCTTGAGCACAGTTCGGAGCACTCATCTTGAGCAAATCGCAAACATTCATTCAGGTGCAGCGGATGTGAATGTTGAACTTTGCTCAAGATGAGTGCTCCAAACTGTGCTCAAGGTTCCTTTTACTTATGGAAGGGAGAGCCTTCCGTTCCTTTAGTGAGAGAGTGCAAATTATCACAAACAAAGTGGCAAACACTCTGAATGAAGGTGCTGAGACTGAGAAATAGAGAGAGAAGAATACGACACCTGAATGTTGTCAAACCCTCCTCCGAAGGCCCCACTCTCTATGCGAGAGCGTTCTTTCCTTGAGTGATACAGAACACTGCCAAAGCTTTGATACCAATGTAAGGTGCATCGGATGTGAATGTTGAACTTTGCTCAAGATGATTGCTCTGAATTGTGCTCAAGGTTCCTTTTACTTACGGAAGGGTCCTTTTACTTACGGAAGGGAGAGTCTTTCATTCCTCTAGTGAGAGTGCAAATGATCACAAACAAAGTGGCAAACACTGTGAATGAAGGTGCTGAGACTGAGACATAGAGAGAGAAGAATATGACACTAGAATATTGTCAAACCCTCCTCCGAAGGCCCCACTCTCATAGGCGAGAGCGGTCTTGTAAGGTGCAGCGGAAGTGAATGTTGAACTTTGCTCAAGATGAGTGCTCCGAACTGTGCTCAAGGGTTCTTTTTACTTACGGAAGGGAGAGACTTTTGTTCCTTTAGTGAGAGAGTGTAATGGACACAAACAAAGTGGTGAACACTGTGAATGAAGGTGTTGAGACTGAGAGATAGAGAGAGAAGAATACAACACCAGAATGTTGTCAAACCCTCCTCCTAAGGCCCCACTCTCTATGGCGAGAGCGGTCGACTATTGATTGCACAAATCTCTACAATGCTTTGGACTTGCCCACGATGAGGACGACGATGAGACGGGTTGAAATTTGAAAACGCCAAGGGCTGAAATCTGCAAATATTTATCTGTTGAATTCTGACTCTATGTCGATGACGACGATGTGACGACGACGCGCATGCTGAAATCTGCGTTTTCCGGGCTGAATGTGCAAACTACGCTGGATCTGACCGTGCGGTGAGGATGTGCTATGGGAAGGTGAGATCTGCGAGGTTCGGGGGTTCTACTGCGGTATGTCTGTTGAAAACTGGAAACGCTGGTGCTTTTGATGGTTCTGTCGCGCTTAATTTGCAAAACGCTAGGGTTGGTTCTGAGTTTTGCTGCAAAAACGCTAGTGTTTCTGCTGGTCTTGTTGTCGCCGAGGCTGATCTGCAATGCAAAACGCCAAGGCTTGACTGTGGATGAAAACGTTGGGCTTTTGTTGATGAAAAATGCCAGGCTTGGTGTGGAGGGGGATCTTGCTGAGAAGGTGCCTGTTGAACAAGATGTTCCTGCTGCCTCTTCTGCCAGAAAGTGCTAGTGCTAGGTTTCCTACTTGCTTATCAAAATTTCCCTACCTAGTTCCCAACAAAAGTCACTTAAAAATAATAAGTGAAAAATGGCTAAAATAGGAAAAATAGGTCTATGCACTGTAAAAATGCTCCTGATGGGTTCTGACTAAAATCTGTTGTGTGCAACCGGAGGATATGCATCTACTCTAAGTGTCTAGACATGCACGGTCTGCGAACAGACTCACAAAAGTGCCAGAACACTTCCTAAGCTAGGCTAACTGAACTGATCTTGAACCCATGTCATGAAGTAGCTTGTCGACATACACATGGGGTTAGATGTGCACGTAAACATCCCCTCCTTTTCAAAGTGAGGTACTGGTACCAAACTGTATTGTGTCGAGGGAGATCGCCAACAGCGTTTGGAATCCTGGAAAGGACTCTTCGCCGGCCCACTCTGATGTGTGGGTCGTGCGATACTTGAACTTCATAAAGGTCTGCAACGCTTGCTTCTTTGGGCCGCGCCGAAAGCGACACAAAGTCTTCTGAGGCTCCTTCAATGCTTCAACTTCGCTAGAGTCATGCGTCTACCTTCTTCAAGAATCTTCGAGGATGAAAATTCTTGAAACCACTTCCAACACAAAAACATGAACATACCCATTCCATGTAAAGTGATTGGAAAAATTCAAGTCTTTCGAAAAAACTGTGCATGCAATGCAGATGAACAAAGTGACGGAGTGCCAAACCGTTCATCAAACATACGCAAACAATGGGATCGAATCTTGTCTTTTATATCTAAATCAATCAATTGTGGCAAATCACAATGGAAATGCCGATGCTTGATGCTCAATCTTTCTTATGCTCTCTCGGATACTGTGTCATGCCAAGGAAGAGACATGGAACGTGAATTCCTTGGGTGCAAACATTTTATCTTTTCATGAGTAATCTGTATACATCCGTGCTTATTCATAAGTGAATCGTGCTCATCGTGCAATATGGCATGCCTATGAAAAGGGATCACATAAGGACGGTGACTAAAATATAGGAAACCATCACGAATGACACACTCAAACAATGCGTGCTGACTAATCATGCGCACACATAATACTTCCTGTGGGGGTTCTTGGGACCTCTACTCGAGAGCCAAGATCGGTTCTTCGTGATTGATCGAATCTGCTATGAGGTTAGCTTCACTAGACAAAGTATCAACTAAATCATCATCCTTGTGAACAATCACATCATTATCTTGCAAATCATCATGCTCGTGAATAATCACATCTTGATCATGCAAATCATCATGCTCGTGAATAATCACATCTTGATCATGCAAATCATCATGCTTATCATTATCATGCAAATCATGTGTGTCGTGCTGTGGAGAAGACAAGAGTGAGAGTGTCTCCTTCTCTTGATTCTGTTCAATCTGTGCCTGCACACTAGAAAAGAGTCGCAACAACTCTTTCACGTGTTGGTCTCTCATCGCTTTTCTTTCTTCGTGCTCGTGCTTTATGGCTGCCCTTCTTTCTTCGTGTTCACCGCTATGGTTGCCATTCTTTCTTGGTACTTTCGATCAATTGCTGCCTTTCTTTTTGCATTTCTTTCTTCGCGCTCGCGCTCTAAGGCGGCGCGTTGCGCTTCTTGTTGTATCCTCTTGTCCATCATCATCGTGACCAAAGCCTCCATAGGAGTTGGTGCAAACCTTGGCGTAGATGGGGAAGGGTCAGAAAAACCTCCTGGTGGGGGAAATTCTTCTTCGCCATTGCCATGCTTATCACCTCTATGCGAAGTATCCATTCCGCTTCGGGTAATGACCATACACTGAAGTCTTGGGTTCTTGGGTTCTTGCTCAGATGTTGAGGTTTTTACATCCCATGCGAGTGTATATGATACATACGCTCACTCACTCGAGCGGATTCGAGTGAACTACCAGAAACCTCGCCACAAATGGGCGACAAGGTTAGTCAATTTCAAGTTATGTTTGTTTTGGTTTATGTTTTACTTTTCATTTTGGACAAGATCTCTCTGCTGTGCAAAGAAAAGTGCTTGGGCAGACTCCATACGAAGCAACTGTACAAAGCAAAGTGCTTTGACTGTCTTCGTGTGAAGCACGGCTTCTCTTATGTGTCATAGTATTATTGATTGACTTCGGCTCAATGATAATGGCACACATCTTTGGCACTATGTGGATATAAGCTCATAGTTTACGCAACGGCGCACGGTGATATATCCAAGCCAGTGTAATCGTGCAAGGCATGTATACCAGCGGCTCACATGGTTGAGACTATCATTGAAGCCAAGGGCTTATCATTCCATTTTTTGATCTATATGTATGGCATACTAGTATGATGGACGTACACCACCCATCATTGCATACGCTTCTGCTATAGTGCTAGCTACTCTGTCAAGGACGAGCTCAGTTGTTGTTTTTAGATATTTTATTTTTATATTTATTCACAGGCAACATGCCATACATCTGCACCCTGATACAGTCACGCTCATATACACGGTAAGTGGGTCAAGATGTGACTTTTGGTACCTTTCTCTACAAGGGCATGGTACAATTACATTGATGTACCCTTATAGGATAAGCTATGGCACAGGCACGGTCTGCACTCAAGCATTTGAAAAGGGCATACAACACATTGGAATAAGGGGATTTCCTCAGCCCAACATTCTCTCTTTCTCTCTCTTATTAACTTCTATACGAGAAAGGTGAAACTAGGCATGATTTTATTGCAATCTTTCTATGTGAATACGGTAATAGGAAGGGCTAAGAGCCATCTATTGCCACCTATTTTAAAAGGCTAAGAGCCATCTGTTGGTAATTCATAAGTGATTCCTTTCAAGATCGAACAGTTCTATTCAGTTGAGTACCCATCGATTATAATGGACAAGCAAGAGTTTTGCCATTAGTGATTTTTTGGACATTATTTTAGCACTCCACACTTTATAAGTGTGAAAGTCAAGTTGAGTTTTTGAACGTCTGAAACTTGTAAGGGCTTATCTCTACCATGGTGTATGGATGAAGCCAGCATTTCCGACTGCATGACTGTTCACACAAACCTAGATTATGAATTTTTGGGTGTGAAAAGGATCTAGTTGTGAATACGACTCCAAATTCAGTGGAGCTCCTATTAGCACTAAGAGTGCCAATATGAGTACAGTTTTGGGATACGACCCGGCTCATGATTACTAAATCACTTAGTAAGAGTGGATGGTCCATTATTGGAACCTTCACACTTGCATTTTCAAGGAAATAAGTCCACCGACTGCCAAGGGGTAGTGTAATACCACGAGCAAAACCAAGGGGGGTCACGGACATAGGCCAAGGGCCAGTTTCTAGTTGAGCAATTTTTCTGCAAAGTTTAACCAAGGGGTTTGACAATTTTGACTTTAACCAAGGGGTCTGGATTGCAAAGGCAACACCCAAGGTTACAAGTGTAATACTACTTGCATTTCACTAGTTTTTCATTAGTGTTTCTAGGCCTTTGCCGATTGGAAATTTGGGCAGGTGTCTTTACTCCGGATAAGTGAACACTATGTTTCACCTACAATATGCAGCTATAGACCCACTTGTAGGGTTTATTTGGCACATGTTGTCACATGGGATGCAACATGGTCTAGGAACTCAAGGAGTTCGGTTTAGCGAGTGTGGAGCAAGGCTAAAGAGGGTCCCTCTCACTCTCGTCGTAGAGTGTTTGCAGTTACCTCCATGCACAAGTACAATTGTACTTGAAGGATGTTCTTTTTTCAGACACCTTACATGAGACATATTCCACATGTGGAGAATATGCGTCTTTCGGACTGACACTGGTGTCGGCTCTTTCAAGTATGTGTCAGGATAAAGTCCCTAGATGTTGGTCAAATCTGTTTTCTAGACCATTCTCAGCACGACGTATCAGGAGCAATTTCGGTGGCCAGAAATTGTCGGATACTTAGAATGACTTGTTTAGGTACAAGTACTGCTAAACAACATTACAGATGGTTGTTTATACATATAGCAAAGCTCTGAGTTGTTAATGAAAAAGTTTCATTGTTTGTCCTTAGAAGTGATTAATGTTTCACCTTCTATTATGGTTCAAACATTTCAGCAAAGCTTGAAAATGATTGCAACTGAAAGTATTTAGTTTCTTTTTAGAACTATTTACATTACTCTTTAATGTGTGCTAGAAGCATCACATTCGCCATACGTATTGGCAAGGATAATCATGGATATACAGGTTCGGATCTGTTTTTTGCTAAATTCATGCACACTATGTATTATAGGCCCTAGTGTTTAGCGAAGGTTGATTTGGAGCGGCATGCATATTCATCAAACTAGTTGCTTATGAAGCATTTTTCACTTAAGTGTAGTATCTCTATGAGATTCCTTTTGGGGTCTATCAATCACCAATAGAGGTCATGGCTCGGTTTGGCTGTTTGTAGATCTTTCACGTTAACCCAGATGGTTCTTCAGGACATTGTTGTTTGCTCAACAATGTTGTATGATATTGTGATCCCCGTTTACCACCAGTCATCTGGGACGACTGTTTGTAAACCGTGGGGCAAAATACATCTCAATACTGTCAGAATCTAAAGAGGATAGGCAGATTACAAGTTACAAGTGTACTCTTATGCTGAAGGATATGCAAGGCCCGTACGTTAGCACCAAGCAATCCAATTAGCAAGAATGTATCGCTCTAATTGGTGTTGCTTACAATAAGGTAATGCTTGTTTGTGACTCAATTTAGTTTCTTCATTTTTAAGTCAGGTTTTCAACCTTGAACACTATTTATGGTGGGGTTTTTTATTGATGAAATTTGCGAACAAGTCAAGGATTTAAACTTGGCTAATGAATTATGTCAGTAAGTTACTTTTATGAAAAGTGAAAAGCGGTACTCTTTCGGGTATATCTATGTTATGATAACTCGTTTAGCATGCTCCTGTGCGTTCTAAATGGACTCTATACACTATGATTGGATAGGAACTGGTAACACAAGATGGTTACAAATGGACAACAATATGGAAAATCAAGATGTCACTCTTGGTTTCATTGAACCTCCTACTGAACCGTGTTCCGGTCAAGCAAACAGTTGGATCCATGAAGGATGCCACTGTGGAAAACATTAGTGTATCATCACTCTTGTTTTCGAGGACGAAAACGCTTCTCCAAGGGGGGAGTAATGTCATGCCAAGGGCATATCCACGGGAGGTCACGGACCTGGGCCAGTAAGTGGCCGACTGCGAGTGTGGAATAGGGGATTCAGTAGCCAGGGGCTATATAAGGGAGGTTGGGCGGTGAATCGAGTCTAGGCAGTTCCCCGAGCTTTACTCTGGGTTCTTGCGTGTCTTGGGTTCGGGGGTTCTTGAGTCTTGAGGTTCTTGAGGGTTTGGAGTCTTGAGGTGTAACAGACTTGGACACTCCAAGTCAAGAATCTACCACGACAACACCAAATAACCACTTCAAAACAGTTCATAGTTCACAGTTCACAAATTTATTCTATTCGACATTGGCCTGGTGGAGTTTCGTGCCTAGAGATATTGGCCCCAAAGATTGGTGCCCCTTTCGGTATTTCTTTTTGTATTAATCTGAGTTCAAAGTACAAGAGTGCGGGCAGGCGCTCACACTCAGACTCTGCGTCCAGATGCCCTGAGTTATGAGGCCTGCTCACATATTTAAAAGTACAAGGGATGCCAAAAGGAGAGCCCAAAAGCTGAAAATCAAAAGCCCTTTAAAAATAAAGCAAGAGCTTTCCTTTTCTCTCTCTCTCTCTCTCTTGCTTACTAAAATAAAGCAAAGAGTCTCTCTCTCTCTCTCTCTGTGTGTGTGTGTGTGTGTGTTAGGTGCAGCGGAATGAATGTTTGCGCTTTGCTCAAGATGAGTGCTCCAAACTGTGCTCAAGGTTCCTTTTGTTCTTATGGAAGGTAGAGCCTTCTGTTCTTAATGAGAGAATGCTATGTTCACAAACTAAGTGAATGGACACTGTGCGTGCAAGTGTATGAGACTGAGAGATAGAGAGAGAAGAGAGATACGACACCAAAGACGTAAAACCCTCCTCCGAAGGTCCCACTCTCGTCGACGAGAATGGTCTACTTATGATTGCACAATCTGGTACAAACGGTATGCATGAGACTGATGCAAGTCTAGGCTATGTCGACGATGACGACGGGGATGATGAAGTCGACCTAAGGGCTGAAATCTGCAATCTTTCTACTGCTGTCTAAAAACGCTATCGGCTGAAATCTGCGACTAGTCCAAAAACACTGATTTGGGGGCTGTTTTCGGTGGGTCTTTGACGCTGAAAATCTGCAGATTTAGGGCTTAAAACTGAGGTTCTTCAAGGCTGAAAACTGATTGTCTTTCTGGGCTGAATCTGCTACTTCTTTATGGGTTGAATCTGCTACTCTTCGATGATGAAAAACGCTGCATTGCTGAATCTGCAAAGGTTGAATCTGAGACCAAAAATGCTAGAGGCTGAAGTTGGACCAAAAACGCTAGGCTGATGTTTCCTGTTGCGAAGATGTTGATGCAAAAACGCTATCTGTTGTGTTCTTTTGGTCAGGACTTGCTGATGCAAAAACGCCAATGGTGAGGATGGCTGGCGATGGTTCTTGTTGAAAACGCTAGGCAATGGGGGGATCTGCTGCTTGGAGGGAACCACCAAGGCTTGGTCTTGCTGAGAAGTGGCCTGTTGAGCTTGGCTCCTGTTGCCTCTTCTGCCAAATAGTGCTAGCTCTAGTTTGCTTATATATTTTCTTACCCAATTTGCCCTACCTACTTTTGTTGGAAAGTCACTTAAATTAATAAGTGAAAAATGCCAAAAATAGGTAAAATAGGCTAAATGCACTGGAAAATTCCCATGATGGAATCTGATGGATCCTAGTGGGAATACTGGTGATCATGCTGTGTGCAACCAGAGGACATGCATCTATACCAAGTGACTGGGCATGCATGGTCTACGAATAGACTCACAAAAGTGCTAGATCACTTTTAATCTAGACTGAGTGGACTGACTAAACCTTGATCATGCTGTAGCTTGTCCACGGACACATAGGGCTGGATGTGTCACGTGACATCCCCTCCTTTTCAAAGTGAGATACTGGTACCGAACTGTATGGCGTCGAGAGAGATCGCCAATAGTATCCGGAATCCTGGAAGGGACTCTTCGTCAGCCCACTCTGATGTGTGGGTTGTGCGGTACTTGAACTTCATAAAGGTCTGCAACGCTTGCTTCTTTGGGCCGCGCGGAAAGCGACACAAAGTCTTCTGTGGCTCCTTCGATGCTGCAACTTCGTCGAGAGTCATGCTTCTTTCTTCTTCAAGAATTTTTATGGCTGAAAATTCCTGAAACCATTTCCAACACAAAACCATGAACATACCTAGTCCATGTAAAGTGAGTGGAAAAAATCTTGTCTTCCTCAAAGACTGTGCATGCAATGTAGATGAACCAATAGACGGAATGCCAAACCGTTCACCACATACACGCAAACAATGAGATCGAATCTTTCTCTTCTGATCTAAAGCAATCAATTGTGGCAATTCACAACGGAAATGCCCATGCTTGGTGCTCATACTTTCATGTGCTCTGTCTACAACTGTGTCATGCCAAGGAAGAGATATGTATTGTGACTTCCTTGAATGCATACTTTTCAGCTTTTCATGAAAAATCCGCATACATTCGTGCTCATCCATGAGTGAAACGTGCTCAATATACAATATGCCATGCCTAATAAAAGGGATCACATAAAGATGTTGACGAAAATACAGGAAACGATCACGAATGAAACACTCGTACAATGCGTGCTGACTAATCATGCGAACACATAATACTTCCTGTGAGGGTTCTTTGGACCTAGGTTCGAGAGCCAAGATCGGTTCTTCTTGAAGGGCTTCTTTGGACCTCGACTCGAGAGCCAAGATCGGTTCTTCGTGATTGATCGAATCTGCAACGAGGTTAGCTTCGCTAGAAAAAGCATCAACTAACTCATCATCCTTCTTGTGAACAATCACATCTTCTTCATGCAACTCATTATGCTTGTGAGAAATCACATCTTGATCATGCAAATCATCATGCTCGTGAGAAATCACATTTTGATAATCCAAATTATCATGCTTGTCATTGTCATCCAAATAATCATGCTTATCGTTGTCAATCAAATCATCATCATGCAAATCATTGTCATTCAAATCATCATGCTTATCACAATCATGCAAATCTTGTGTGTCATGCTTGGGAGAAGAAGAGACCGAGAGAGTCTCCTTTTCCTGATTCTGTTGCATCTGTGACTGCATTTGAGAAAAGAGTCGCAACATCTCTTGCATTCTTGCTTTGGTCTCGCGATCAAATCTTGCTTGACGTTCTTTTTCTTCCAAATCGTACTGACGCTCTATGGCTGCCATTTCTTCTTCGTAGTCACGATCTATGGCTGCCATTTCTTCTTCATAGGCCTTTCTTTCTGCTTCTCTTTCTGGTCCAACTCCTCCATAGGAGTTAGCGCAATCCTTAACGTAGATGGGGAAGGGGGAGGGTCGGAAAAACCTCGTGGTGGGGAAAATTCTTCTTCGCCTCTCTCATGCTTATCACCTCCAAGCGAAGTATCCATTCCGCTTCGAGTGATGACCATTCTGAAGTCGTGGGTTCTTGTGGTCTTGGGTGACCTGTTGATGCAAAAACGCCAATGCTGAGGATGGCTGGCGATGGTTCTTGTTGAAGACGGTAGGCAATGGGGGATGTGCTGCTTGGAGGGAACCACCAAGGCTTGGTCTTGTTGAGAAGTGGCCTGTTGAGCTTGGCTTCTGTTGCCTCTTCTACCAAATAGTGCTAGCTCTAGTTTGCTTATATATTTTCTTAGCCAATTTGCCCTACCTACTTTTGTTGGAAAGTCACTTAAATTAATAAGTGAAAAATGCCAAAAATAGGTAAAATAGGCTAAATACATTGGAAAATTCTCCTGATGGAATCTGATGGATTCTGGTGGGAATATTGATGATCATGCTGTGTGCAACCAGAGGATATGCATCTATACTAAGTGACTGGGTATGCACGGTCTACGAATAGGCTCACAAAAGTGCCAGATCACCTCTAATCTAGATTGACTGGACTGAGTAAACCTTGATCATGCTGTAGCTTGTCCACGGACACATAGGGTTGGATGTGTCACGTGATACTCTCTCTCTCTCTCTCTCTCTCTCTCTCTCTCTCTCAAATTGCGTAGAAAAAGCAATTGCCTAAAAACTCCGCCAGAATTGCTTTTCGGAAATTTCGCCGCAAATCACGGAGGCGTTCGTACAACTGCCACGTGTTAGCCTTGCCACGTCAACAATTAGGGTTAGGATTTTTCCTCTAGTTAGGGTTAATTTCCAGCAATTAGGGTTTCCAGTAGAGGGGGTGTGTGTATAGCGGGCAACCACGTCATCACTTTGTGACATACCCCCCTCTTGAAAGCATTGTAATCGTCCTCGATTACGATTGCAAAACTGACAGAGGCCATAAACTCTCTTAGTAGACACTTACTGTTAGTACCTATGCACTAGAAACACACATCTAGCACATGCACCAATCGACAGTCACATCACACGACATCACAGGACATCTGTTAATAGACTTGGACACTCCAAGTCAAGAATCAACCGCGACAGCACCAAATAACCACTTCAAAACAATTCACAGATCACAATAGATTTGCACTGGCCCGGTGGAGTTCCGTGCGTAGAGATATTGGCCCCAAAGACTGGCGGCCCTTTCGGTATTTCTTTTTATATTAATCAGTTCAAAGTACAAGAGAGTGGGTCGGGATTCACTCTCAGACTTTGCGTCCAGATGCTCTGAGAAGTGAGGCCCTCACCACTAATTTAAAGATTACAAGGTATGCCCAAAGCAAAGCCCCAAAAGCTTTCCACTTAAAAGCATAAGAGCTCAAAAGCTCTTCTCTCTCAAGCTCTTCTCTTTTTTTTATTAAAAAAAAAGCATTCTCTTCCTTTCTCTTGCGTAGAGTAAAAAGCAAGATTCGTGTCGCTCATCATTAAAAAAAAAAAAAAGCCTCCGTGATTTCCGAAAATTAGGGTTTGTGGCAGAAATTAGGGTTCGTAGGTTTTTTTAGGGTTTCTAGCAGAAATTAGGGTTTTTGTTGTCCGCCACGTCGTCACTTTGTGACATACCCCCCTCTTGAAAGCAATGTAATTGACCGCGATTACGCCTGCAGAACCAACAAAAGCCATAAACCGTCTTAGCAGACACTGACTGTTAGTACCTACGTAGTACGTACTAGGGACACACATCTAGCACATGTACCAAATCGACAGTCACATCACAGGACATCACAGGACATCACATGACATTCAACATTCATTCGGATCTTAGACCATGATTTATCGGCAATGTAGCTAGCAATCACATCTAGGTCCAATTGGGACCTCATCGATGTCCGATTGACTAACCCCTATTGCAACCATGTCTATTCGAGATCAATCAGACCAAAATGCTGCAGTCATTTCGTCTATCAGTTCCTGCACTCACAAGAAGTCAAGAACAAATCAGTATCATTATCAGGAATTCCATTTCATAAAGTCATCCAACAGAATACTGCCAGCTCCCAGTATCCCTAAAGCTCAAAGAGACATCAATGACTTTAGTATCAAAATCAAGGTATCTGTTGACAAAGGAGCGGAGTAACTCCTCTCTTGTGCATCCCACTGCACCAGATCTTCGGCCAAGCTGAATTTCTGGGTTCCGTTTGGAGTAGACTATGCTAAACCAAAACATCGAGGTAAAGTTTCACAATTCGAGGGTCCTCCTCCTCCATCCACTCCGCATCAAATGCAGGAAAGTTCTTGAACTTAACCAAGAACCGCCTTTGGACTTTACCTTTCTTCGTATCGTTATGTGCCAAAATCTGTTCAGGAACAAGGATCTCCTCGTTTTCTTCCACTTCGGGTTGCTCATCAGGCTCCCCATCATCAGACACATCACCCTTAACAGGTTTCAAGAGACTCACATGCAATGCATTGTGAATCCTCCAAGTATCTGGCAGTTTCAATCGGAAGGAGACATCATTTATCTTGTCAGTGATCTGGAAAGGTCCGTAGTATCGCATACTAAGCTTTGGAGAAAGCCTCTCCTTTCCCTTTTTCTTTCGTAGGCGTGCCTTCTCAAAACGTAAGAGCACCCAATCATCCTCCTTCAATTTCAAGTCGCGACGATGGCGATCCGCTGCCTTTTTCTGTCGTTCTTGAGACTCCTGCAAAGTCTCGCGAACCTTGGCAAAAGCCGTATCCAAATCTCGCGAATATTCATCCGCTTCCAATATCTAATCTTTCGTGCTCAGGAAGGATGGAACCTTCGCAGCACTTTCAACAATCTCACATGCCGTCTTCCCCGTCGAAGAGTGTATCGTGTTATTGTAGGTAAATTCCACCAAAGGTAAGTTCTTTTCCCATTGAGTCTTCTGATCCGAGATACAAGACTTCAATAAATCTAAAATTACTGAAGTGAATTGGCAATCTCAAATTGCCCGTCAGTCTGCAAGTGGATCGATGACGAGAACTGCAACTGCGTGCCAATGTTCTCCCAAATTGCCTTCCAAAACAAACTCATATATCTGGCGTCTCTGTCGGAGACAATCGTCTCAGACGTGCCATGTAATGTGAAAATCATCGTGATCATTCTGTGTTCTCGGGAGATCAAAAATGAAATCCATTTCAATACTTTTCCAGGGGTGGGTGGGTATGGGTAAAGGCTTTAACAATCCCTGTGCCTTATGCCTGTCAAACTTGACCTTCTGGCATACCAAGCAACTGCGCACAAACTCTTCCACATCTTTCTTGAGTCTCGGCCAAAAGAAATATCTCTCTACCCCTTTCATGGTGGTAGCAATGCCTCGGTGACCCGTAAAAGGTGGACAGTGGCATTCAGTCATAACCTTTTTCCTCAACGGTTGTGTAACGCACAACATAGTCTTTCTCATCAAGTAGCCTTCCCGAAGGGAGTATCCAGCTACTGTCTCCCCATCTCGTATCCGTGTGAAAATATTTGCAAAATCTGTATCTGTGGCATACTGATCGACCATATCCTCGAAGCTCTTATGATGTATAGCAGAAATAGCCAGAACCAACGGTTTCCGAGACAAAGCATCTGCCACCACATTCTTTTGTCCCTGCACATGGACAATCTGGAAGTGGAACTGTGACAAGATGTTCGCCCACCGCATCTGCTTTTTCGAAAGCTGCTTCTGTGACAAGAAGTAGCGCAAACTCTGATGGTCTGTAAAGACAGTAAAATCCGCTCCGAGTAGGTAATGCCGCCACTGAGTAAGAGCATGGATAACCGCCAAAAGCTCTTTCTCATAAATCTGTGCTGTCATCTCCGGCCTAGAGAACAAACGGCTCTCGTAAGCTATGACATGGCCTTCTTGCATCAAGACCGTACCCAGACTACGACCACAAGCATCACAATATACTTCAAATGACTTCTGCAAGTGCGACAAAGTCAAAATAGGTCCCGTAGTCAATTTCTCTTTCAATGTCCGAAAGGCAGTCACCTCTGTGGGTCCCCACAAAAAAGGTACTCCTTTCTGTGTCAAGGTATACAAAGGGGAAGCAACCTCTGCAAACTTTCGTATGAACCGCCTGTAGTACGAACACAGTCCCAAGGAGCTTCTAACTTCATGGACATTCCTCAAATCGGGCCAATCACGGATAGTCTCTATCTTGGCCGGGTCCATTTGCACTCCTGTTGCTGACACAATGTGTCCCAAAAAGTGTATCTTTGATAGGAAAAATTCACTTTCCTTTGCATTAATCACCAACGTGTTATCTCGTAATGCTTGAAAGACTTGAACCAGATGATCTCTGTGTTTTGCCTCATTCTTGGAGAAAACAATGATGTCGTCAAAGAAAGTGCCAACAAATAGCCTGTACTCTCGAAAAATCTTGTCCATCATCCGATTAAATGTCGCAGGAGCATTGGTTAAGCCAAAAGGCATCACCAAAAACTCAAATAACCCAAAAGTTGTCCGAAAAGCTGTCTTGTAGACATCTCCTGGCGCTATCCTGATCTGATGATATCCACTCTTCAAGTCAATCTTGCTAAAGCACGAGGATCCCTGTAACCTGTCGAGTATATCATCGATCCTAGGAATCGGAAATCTGTTCTTGATGGTGATTTCGTTGAGAGTGCTATAATCGATGCACATTCTCCAAGATCCGTCTTTCTTCAAAACCAACAACACTGGAGAGCAATACGTTGAAGTACTAGGCTGGACAAGACCCTTTTCCAAGAGGTCTTTCACTGGGTTCATAATCTTTTCATTCTGTACTCGGCTCACACGGTAAGGTGGCCGGTTCGATGACGTGCTTCCAGGTATCATGACAATGGTCTGATCTTCAGGCCCTCTAAAAAAGAAACAATCGGCATGAGTGTGGAGAAAAATCTTGGCGTTCTTTTGATCAGGTCAAAATATATTCAACCGTTATCCATTGTTCAGTTCTCTCCCAAAAGAATGAGTAAGAAACTGAAGTTCGTCAAGTACAATCTCTAAGCCCTTCATTTATCAAAGTCGCTTTCTCGGTCCGGTAGTCAACCACGGCGTAGTTCTTGTGGTACCAAGGGATCTTGAGTAGAACGTCACTCGCGCGCCCTGAACACCCTTGTCATTGCAAACGAAGTTTGCCAATGCTCGGTGTAATGGCAACATCCCATTCGGGTGCCAGTCGAACTACCTCCACCTGTGGCGTCAATCTGTCGGGCGTAATTCCAAATCGAGCCGCCAATTCCAAGTTAAAAGAAGTTGGCCTTGGCTCCTTCAAAAGGGCTTCCCGATCCTTCACTTTGTCCCAAAAGCGGCAAAGTTTGTACTTTCATTCATTAGATTCTGTGCAAGTCCCACGCCATGTGGTACCAGTTCTACCTTTTCTGCCACATTCCTCAGCTGCTCTCGAATTCTCAGGCCCGTCGTCGTCTTTATCATTCTGTTCTTTCTGTGCCTTTTTAGGGCACTTCGTGGAGATATGTCCATGTTTCCCGCATCCAAAGCACTTCCCCTCTCTGATGAAGCGAGCTCTCTCCTCAGGAGTAAGCTTGGGTCGTGCATCCTTTTTCTTTGGGTTGCTCTTTTTCTTTCTACTTTCATTCCCGGAAGTCTGTTCGGCTCGTTGTGTCATGGCCTTATCTGTGGGGTAGGTCAAACTGCCAGAGTGAATGGCAAAGCCCCGCTTCGCATGACTCATCAACTCCTAAATAGAAGCTGACTTCTATTCCAAGCAGTGATCTCGGATCTCTGTAGGTAGACCCAAGGTAAACCGCTCAATCTCCTCTTTGAGGAACGAGATGTTCTTGAATGAAGAGGCGGGTAGAAAAGAGCTCAAGAATCTTTCACAATAAGCATTGATTGTATCTTTCTTGGTCAGCTGAAGATGGTTCCAAGCAGCTTGTACATCTCGTTCATATTCGTGCGTCAACCAAGAAGAAATAAAAAGCCTCTTGAATTTCAGCCATGTAACTGGCACAGTCTTGCTTAATACAAGCGTGGACCACCAGGTGCGAGCATTCCCCTTAAAATAAGAGGCAGCTCTCCGAATCTTGGAATGCTCTGAATAGCGTCCTCCCGCGAAAGCGATGTCAAACTGCTGTATAAAAGACAAAGCCTTCGAAGCATCTGAGTATCTTGAAAAAGTATCAAACTTGATCGAGTGGCCACCTTCCTTAAACTCTCGGACTTTCTTGCTTTTATCTTCGAGAAAGTCATACTGGTTGGCTTTGTAAAAATTCTTCTTGTTCGCATAAAAGTTTCCGTCATCGGAATCTGAGTTGTCTGTAGTAGACGAGTCCTCAGTAGAACTGTCAGTCTCTGGGCGAGATGTAGCCTTCTTTGCCTTTTTCTTGCCCTTTCCGAAGCTTTGTTTCTTGCTTCGCTTTTTACCTTTTCCTGTCTTCTTCGCTCGAGTCTGAAGAGCTAGAAGAACTGTCAGAAGAAGAAGAAGAAGAACTGGGTAGGTCTTCAAACTTGACGTGCTTCCTCAATTTCTTTGCCTTGTCAAATGTTGACCGACGACTCAAATATCCCGGGAAGTCAATGCCTTTCTTCTGCTTTTTGCCGTGCTTTTTGTCTTTCTTTTGCACGTCGAAAAGCTGAGCAATCCGTGCATCAACCACGTTCTCTAGTTCCTTCTCCGTATATTTCTTGGAGGCAGAAAGTTTCTTGAGAGCGGGTTTCGGGAGTGGTGGTGTGGTTCTCTGCCACTCCGTCTGTACCTCTTCCAAAGAGGTCCGGTTCATATATTTTGCCGTCTTCGGGTCCCTAGCAAAATTGAGCATCATCTTTGTTGACGCTCCATCTCTCGCTGCTCCGCCTGAGTAGGCCGAGGCGGGCCATACTCTCTGTCTGAATCTTCGTTGTGATCCCAGCCCGCATCTCCAGATGCAGAGGGAGTCGACTGATCCTTGCGTGAAGCCATAGGTGCCGCGGAAAAAAAATTGGGGATCAGATTTCCCGTAGAAGAGAAATCGGCCGTGCTCTAATACCACTGTAACAGACTTGGACACTCCAAGTCAAGAATCAACCGCGACAGCACCAAATAACCACTTCAAAACAATTCACAGATCACTAGATTTGCACTGGCCCGGCGGAGTTCCGTGCCTAGAGATATTGGCCCCAAAGACTGGCGCCCCTTTCGGTATTTCTTTTTATATTAATCAATTCAAAGTACAAGAGAGTGGGTCGGGATTCACTCTCAGACTTTGCGTCCAGATGCTCTGAGAAGTGAGGCCCTCACCACTAATTTAAAGATTACAAGGGATGCCCAAAGCAGAGCCCCAAAAGCATTCCACTTAAAAGCATAAGAGCTCAAAAGCTCTTCTCTCTCAAGCTCTTCTCTTTTTTTATTAAAAAAAAAGCATTCTCTTCCTTTCTCTTGCGTACAGTAAAAAGCAAGATTCGCGTCGCTCATCATTAAAAAAAAAGAAAAACTTTTTTTTTAATTTTTATAAAAAGCCTCTGCGATTTTCAGAAATTAGGGTTTGTGGCAGAAATTAGGGTTATTGTTGTCCGCCACGTAATCACTTGTGACAACATCACTCGACATCACAAGACATTATATGACATTTAACATTGATTCGGATCTTAGACCATGATTTATCGGCAATGTAGCTAGCAAGCGCATCTAGATCCACTCAGGACCTCATCTATGCCCGATTGACTAACCCCTATTGCAACCATGTCTATTCGAGATCAATTAGACCAAAATGCTGCAGTCATTTCGTCTATTAGTTCCTGCACTTAAAAACAAGTCAAGAACAAATCAGTTTCATATTCAGGAATTCCATTTCATAAAGTCATACAACAGAATACTGTCAGCTCTCAGTATCCCTGAAGCTCAAAGAGACATCAGTGACTCTAGTATTCAAAAATTCGTGTTAGGTGCAGCGGAATGATTGTTTGCGCTTTGCTCAAGATGAGTGCTCCGAAGTGTGCTCAAGGTTCCTTTTGCTCTTATGGAAGGGAGAGCCTTCCGTTCTTAATGAGAGAGTGCAATGGACACAAACAAAGTGAATGGACACTGTGCGTGAAAGTGTATGAGATTGAGAGATAGAGAGAGAAGAGAGATACGACACTAGAGACGTTGTAAAACCCTCCTCCGAAGGCCCCACTCTCGTCGGCGAGAGTGGTCTACTTATGATTCACAATCTGGTACAAATGGAATGCATGAGACTGATGCAAGTCTAGGCTATGTCGGAGACGACGACGGCTTTAGGGCTGAAATCTGTGGTCTTCTATCTGCTGTACATAAAAAGGCTATGGCTGAAAATCTGGGACTGTCTCGGATGGCTGAAAATGACTGTTTTGGCTGCGTTTTTAAGGGCTGAGGTTTTTCTGCAATTCTCCAGGGCTGAATCTGTTGCTATCCGTGAGGCTGAAAACGCTGAACTTCCTGCTGCAACAGACTGAAAATGGAAAACGCTGGGCTGCTTGTAGCGTTAGTAAAAACGCTAGGGGTCTGGGACTGCTGGCGAGGACTGCAAAGCTGAAATCGCCAAGGCTTGAGGGAGGTGCTGATGAAGACCAAAACGCTAGGCTAATGGGAGAGGGAAAACGCCAAGGTTGATGGTGCTTGAGGGGTTCTTGCTGAGAAGGTGCCTGTTGAGCATGTGCTCTTGCTGCCTCTTCTGCCATTTAGTGCTAACTTGGGTTTGCTTATATACAAACTTAGCAAAATTGCCCTACCTACTTTTGTTGGAAAGTCACTTAAATTAATAAGTGGAAAATGTCAAAAATAGGGAAAATAGGCTAAATGCATTGGAAAAATCCCTTAACTGATTCTAATGGATTCTGATGGGAATAGTGATGATCATGTTGTGTGCAACCAGAGGATATGCATCTATGCTAAGTGACTGGGCATGCACGGTCTATGAATAGACTCACAAAAAGTGCCAGATCACTTCTAATCTAGACTGACTGAACCCTGATCATACTGTAGCTTGTCCATGGACACATAGGGTTGGATGTGTCACGTGACATCCTCTCCTTTTCAAAGTGAGGTATTGATACCGAATTGTATGGCGTCGAGGGAGATTGCCAATAGCATCCGGAATCCTCGAAGGGACTCTTTGCCGGCCCACTCTGATGTGTGGGTCGTGCGGTACTTGAACTTCATAAAGGTCTGCAATGCTTGCTTCTTTGGGCCGCGTCGAAAGCGACACAAAGTCTTCTGTGCTTCCTTCAATGCTTCAACTTCGTCGAGAGTCATGCTTCTTTCTTCAAGAATCTCCATGGCTGAAAATTCTTGAAACCATTTCCAACACAAAACCATGAACATACCCATTCCATGTAAAGTGAATGGAAAAAATCGTGTCCTCCTCAAAGACTGTGCATGCAATGTAGATGAACCAATAGACAGAGTGCTAAACCGACTCACCACATACACGCAAACAATGAGATCGAATCTTTCTCTTATGATCTAGAGCAATCAATTCTGGCAATTCACAACGGAAATGCCCATGCTTGGTGCTCATACTTTCATGTGCTCTTTCTACAAATGTGTCATGCCAAGGAAGAGACATGGAATGTGACTTCCTTGAATGTATACTTTTCAGCTTTTCATGAAAAATCCGCATACATTTGTGCTCATTCATGAGTGAAACGTGCTCAACATACAATATGTCATGCCTAGGAAAAGGGATCACATAAAGATGCTGACAAAAATACAGGAAACGATCACGAAAGAAACAGTCGAACAATGCGTGCGTATCAATCATGCGAACACATAATACTTCCTGTGAGGGTTATTTGAACCTAGGCTCGAGAGCCAAGATCGATGCTTCCTGAATGATCGAATCGGTCTGGGGGGGGGTTCTTTGGACCTCGACTCGAAAGCCAAGATCGGTTCTTCGTGATTGATCGAATCTACGAGGTTAGCTTCGCTAGAAAAAGCATCCACTAACACATCATCCTTGTGAACAATCACATCATCTTCATGCAACTCATCATGCTTGTGAGAAAGCCCATCTTGATCATCATGCAAATCATCATGCTCATCAT
Organism: Adiantum capillus-veneris; assembly: GCF_014529385.1. Taxonomy (NCBI): domain Eukaryota; kingdom Viridiplantae; phylum Streptophyta; class Polypodiopsida; order Polypodiales; family Pteridaceae; genus Adiantum; species Adiantum capillus-veneris. Next base: position 25,696,250 of record NC_140952.1, on the reverse strand, counting down.
TATCATCCAAATCATCATGCTTAGCAATATCATTCAAATCATCATGCTTATCATTGTCCTTCAAATCATCATGCAAGTCATTGTTAATCAAATCATCATCATGCTTCACACAATCATGCAAATCTTGTGTATCATGCTTTGGAGAAGAAAAGACTGAGAGAGTCTCCTTTTCCCGAATCTCTTGCATCGGTGCTTGCACTTGAGAAAAAAGTCGCAAGAACTCTTGTATGCGTCGCTTGCTCTGTTCTTGTCTTGCCTTTCTTTCTGCTTTGTCTTCTGCGTGTCTGCGTTTCATTTCTGCCATTCTTTCTGCATTTCTTGCTTCGCGTTCTAAATTCTGTTTCAGAAACAACTGCTCCAAAGCCTACATAGGAGTTAGTGCAATCCTTGACGTAGATGTGGAAAGGGGAGGGTCGGAAAAACCTCCTGGTGGGGAAAATTCTTCTTTGCCTCTCTCATGCTCATCACCTCCAAGCGAAGTATCCATTCCACTTCGAGTGATGACCATTCTGAAGTCGTGGGTTCTTGTGGGTTCTTGGGGGTTCTTGTGGTCTTGGGTTCTTAAGTTCACGAGGAACTTGGGTTCTTGCGGGTCTTCAGTTCTTGAGGTTTTCTTTCGCTTGCAAACCGCGTTTGAGAAAGATCTTCTCTTCACCCGAGTTCTACTCCTTTCTGCGGGCGCATCCCTTGGCGGCCTTGCGCTCACACCAAGGTGGTTTTTTCCCACCTCACGTCGATTGGCCGGCCGCTAAGTGCATGGTCCGTTCTCAATGCCGATGTTAGGTGCTGCGGAATGATTGTTTGCGCTTTGCTCAAGATGAGTGCTCTGAACTGTGCTCAAGATTCCTTTTGTTCTTATGGAAGGGAGAGCCTTCCGTTCTTAATGAGAGAGTGCAATGGACACAAAGTGAATGGACACTGTGCGTGAAAGTGTATGAAACTGAGAGATAGAGAGAGAAGAGAGATACGACACCAGAGACGTTGTAAAACCCTCGTCTGAAGGCCCCACTCTCGTCGGCGAGAGTGGTCTACTTATGATTACACAATCTGGTACAAATGGAATGCATGAGACTGATGCAAGTCTAGGCTATGTCGGAGACGACGACGGCTTTAGGGCTGAAATCTGTGGTCTTCTATCTGCTGTCCATAAAAACGCTATGGCTGAAAATCTGGGACTGTTTCGGATGGCTGAAAATGATGTTTTGGCTGTGTTTTTAAGGGCTGAAAATGAGGTTCTTCTGCAATTCTCCAGGGCTGAATCTGTTGCTATCCGTGAGGCTGAAAACGCTGAACTTCCTGCTGCAACAGGTGGCTGAAAATGGAAAACGCTGGGCTGCTTGTAGCGTTAGTAAAAACGCTAGGGGTCTGGGACTGCTGGCGAGGACTGCAAAGCTGAAATCGCCAAGGCTTGAGGGAGGTGCTGATGAAGACCAAAACGCTAGGCTGATGGGAGAGGGAAAACGCCAAGGTTGATGGTGCTTGAGCGGTTCTTGCTGAGAAGGTGCCTGTTGAGCATGTGCTCCTGCTGCCTCTTCTGCCATTTAGTGCTAACTTGGGTTTCCCTATATACAAACTTAACAAAATTGCCCTACCTACTTTTGTTGGAAAGTCACTTAAATTAATAAGTGAAAAATGTCAAAAATAGGGAAAATAGGCTAAATGCACTGGAAAAATCCCTTAACTGATTCTAATGGATTCTGATGGGAATACTGATGATCATGCTGTGTGCAACCAGAGGATATGCATCTATGCTAAGTGACTGGGCATGCATGGTCTACGAATAGACTCACAAAAAGTGCCAGATCACTTCTAATCTAGTCTGACTGAACCTTGATCATGCTGTAGCTTGTCCACAGACACATAGGGTTGGATGTGTCACGTGACAATTCGAGGTATCTGTTGACAAAGGAGGGGAATAACACCCCTCTTGTGCATCTCACTGCACCATATCTGCGGCCAAGCTGAATTCTGGGTTCCATCTGGAATAGACTATGCTAAACCAAAAGCTTCAAGGTAAAGTTTCACAATCCAAGGAGTATCTTTTAGGTCCTCCTCCTCCATCCACTTTGCATTCAATGCAAGATAGTTTTTGAATTTAACCAAGAACCGCCTTCTTGCTTTACCCTTATTCTTTGTGTCCTTATGTGTCAAAATCTGTTTAGGAACAAGGATCTCCTCGTTTTCTTCCATTTCGGGTTGCTCATTGGGCTCTCCATCTTCGGGCACATCACCTTTAAAAGGTTTCAAGAGACTCACATGAAATGCATTGTGAATCCTCCAAGTATCAGGCACTTTCAGTCGGAAGGAGACATCATTGATCTTTTTGGAGACCTGGAAAGGTCCGTAGTATCGCATACTAAGCTTTGGAAAAAGCCTCTCCTTTCCCTTTTCCTTTCTCAAGCGTGCCTTCTCAAAACGTAAGAGCACCCAATCATCCTACATCAATTTCAAATCACGACGATGGCGATCCGCTGCCTTTTTTTGTCGTTCTTGAGATTTCTGCAAAGCCTCGCGGACCTTGGCAAAAGCCGTGTCTTTACTCATCAGCTTCAAGAATCTTATCTTTCGTTCTCAGGAAGGATGGAACCTTCACAACCTTCACAACACCTTCAATAATCTCAAATGGTGCCTTCCCTGTCGAAGAGTGTGTCGTGTTATTGTAGGCAAATTCCACCAAAGGTAGATACTCTTCCCATTGAGTCTTCTTATCCGAGATATAAGACTTCAATAAATCTAAAACCATTGAATTGGCAATCTCAGATTGCTCGTCAGTTTGCAGGTGGAAAGAAGGCGAGAACTGCAACCACGTGCCAATGTTCTCCCAAATTGCCTTCCAAAACAAACTCGTAAATCTGGGGTCCATGTCGGAGACAATCGTCTCAAGCATGCCATGTAATCTGAAAATCTGGGCCACAAACAGTCTCGCTAAGTGATCCGGCTTGACTCTTTTCTTCACTGGAATGAAATAAGCCTGCTTGCTAAATCTGTCAATAACAGTCCAGATACCATCATGACCATTGTGTTCTCGGGAGATAAAAAATGAAATCCATTGCAATACTTTCCCAGGGACGGGTGGGTATGGGCAAAGGTTGTAACAATCCCTGTGCTTTATGCCTGTCAAACTTGACATTCTAGCATACCAAGCAACTGCGCACAAACTCTTTTACATCCTTCTTGAGTCTCGGCCAAAAGAAGTCTCTCTCTACCCCTTTCATGGTGGTAGCAATGCCGCGGTGACCCGTAAAAGGTGGACAATGGCATTGAGTCATAACCTTTTCCCTCAACGGCTGTGTAACGCACAACATGGTTTTCCTCATCAAGTAGCTATCCTGAATGGAATATCTCGCTACTGTCTCCCCATTCTGTATCCGTGTGAAAACGTCTGCAAAATTTGGATCTGTGGCATACACTGGTCGACCATATCCTCGAAGCTCCTATGATGTATCTCGGAAATAGCCAGAACCAACGGCTTCCGAGACAAAGCATTTGCCACCAATTTCTTCTGTCCCTGAACATGGACAATCTGAAAGTGAAACTGTGACAAGATGTTCGCCCATCGCATCTGCTTTTCCGATAGCTGCTTCTGTGACAAGAAGAAGCGCAAACTCTGACGGTCTGTAAAGACAATAAAATCCGCTCCGAGTAGGTAGCGCCGCCACTGAGTAAGAGCATGGATAACCGCCAAAAGCTCTTTCTCATAAATCTGTGTTGTCAATTCAGGCCTTGAGAACAATCGGCTCTCTAAGCAATGACATGGCCTTCTTGCATTAAGACTGCACCCAAACTACGACCACAAGCATCACAATATACTTCAAATGACTTTTGCAAGTCCGGCAAAGTCAAAATTGGTCCCGTAGTCAATTTCTCTTTCAAAGTTTGAAAGGCAGTCGCCTCTATAGGTCCCCACGAGAAAGGGACTCGTTTCTGTGCCAAGATATGCAAAGGGGAAGCAACCTCTGCAAACTTTCGAATGAACCGCCTATAGTACGAACACAATCCCAAGAAGCTTCTAACTTCATGGACATTCTTCAAATCGGGCCAATCACGGATAGTCTCTATCTTGGCCGGATCCATTTGCACTCCTCTTGCTGAGACCATGTGTCCCAAAAAGTGTATCTCTGGTAGGAAAAATTCACTTTTCTTTGCATTAATCACTAACTTGTGATGTCGTAATGCCTGAAAGACCTGAAGCAAATGATCTCTATGTTCTGCCTCATTCTTGGAGAAAACAATGATATCGTCAAAGAAAGTGCCAACAAATAGCCTGTACTCTCGAAAAATCTTGTCCATCATCCGGTTAAATGTCGTAGGAGCATTGGTTAGACCAAAAGGCATCACCAAAAACTCAAATAACCCAAAAGTCGTCCGAAAGGCTGTCTTGTAGTGTCTTGTAGACGTCTCCCGACGTGATTCGGATCTGATGAGATCCACTCTTCAAATCAATCCTGCTAAAACGAGGATCCGTGTAATCTGTCGAGTATATCATCTATCCGAGGAATCGGAAATCTGTTCTTGATGGTGATTTTGTTGAGAGCTCTATAATCGATGTACATTCTCCAAGATCCGTCTTTCTTCAAAACCAACAACACTGGAGAGCAATACGGTGAAGTACTAGGCTGGATAAGAACCTTTTGCAAGAGGTCTTTCACTTGGTTCATAATCTCTTCGTTCTGTGCTCGGCTCACACGATAAGGTGGCCGGTTCGGTGGTGTGCTTCCAGGTATCAGATCAATGGTATGATCTTCAGGACGCGTAGGTGGTAACTTGCTTGGCAGGCCCTCTGAGAAGCAATCGGCATGAGAGTGGAGAAAATCTTGGCGTTCTTTATCAAGTTCAGACATATTTGTCCTATCCTCATCACTCAGCTCTTTCAAAAAGATCGAGTAAACAAACAGACTGGATTTCATTAATTTAGAAATGGCCGAAGCCGATACAATAGGGACAGACTTGCCCTTCAGTTTTATATCGAGTACAATGGTTCTGCCCTTCTTTGTAGTCAATGTCGCTTTCCTCGCGTGATAGTTGACCACGGCGTTGTTCTTGTGGTACCAAGGATTTCCCAAGAGAACATCACAACCTTCCAAAGACATTATGTAAAAGTCCTCATGCCCCAAATACCCCTGACAATGCAACCGAAGTTTGCCAATGACAGGTGTAATGGCTACGTCCCTATCGGGTGTCGCTAGAACAGCCTCTGCAAGTGGTCCCATCCGATCGGGAGTGATCTCGAGCCGCGCCGCCAATTCCGATGAAATGAAGTTGGCCTTGGCTCCTCCATCAAACAAGATCAGGGCTTCTTGGTCTTTCACTTTGTTCCAAGCTCGGCAAAGTTTTGTACTCTCGTCCACCGTGCTGGGATCGGTACCCACGCAATCTGGAACCAGTCCTGTTTTCATCTTGCCTTTTCTTCCACGTTCCTTAGTTGCTCTCGAACTCTCAGGCCTTTCGTCGTCCTTGTCGTTCTGTTCTTTCTGTGCCTTTTTAGGGCACTTTGCGGAGATATGTCCAGGTTCCCCGCATCCAAAGCATTTCCCCTCCCTAATGAAGCGAGCTCTCTCCTGAGGAGTAAGCTTGGGTCGTGCATCTTTCTTTTCTGAGTTGCTCTTTCTCTTTCTACTTTCATTTGTCGAAGTCTGTTCAGCTCTTTGTGTCATGATCTCATTGGTGGGTAAGTCAGATTGCCAGAGTGGATGGCAAAACCCCGTTTCGTATGACTCATCAACTCTTGAATAGAAGCTGACTTCTATTCCAAGCAGTGATCTCGGATCTCTGTAGGTAGACCCAAGGTAAACTGCTCAATTTGTTCCTTGAATGAGATCTTCTTGAATGAAGAGGCGGGTAGAGCTCCAAAATCTCTCGCAATAAGCGTCCACTGTATCTTTCTTGGTCATCCGAAGATGGTTCCAAGCAGTTCGTATATCACGTTCATACTCTGGAGTCAACCAAGAAGAAATAAAAAGCCTCTTGAATTTCAGCCATTTAACAGGCGCAGTCGTGCTTAATAGAAGCGTGGACCACCAAGTTCGAGCATTCCCCTTAAAGTAAGAGGCAGCTCTCCGAATCTTAGAGTGCTCTGAGTAACGTTCTCCCGCGAAAGCGATGTCAAACTGTTGTACAAAAGACAAAGCCTTCGAAGCATCTCTATATCCCGAAAACGTGTCAAATTTAATTGATTGTCCGCCTTCCTTAAACTCTCGGACTTTCTTGCTTTTGTCTTCGAGAAAGTCATACTGGTTGGCTTTGTAAAAATTCTTCTTCTTTGCATAAAAGTTGCTCTCATCAGAGTCTGAACTGTTTGTAGACGAGTCCTCTGTAGAACTGTCACTCATGGGGCGAGATTTATACTTCTTTGCCTTTTTCTTGCCCTTTTCGAAGCGTTGTTTCTTGCTTCGCTTTTTGCCTTTTCGGTCTTCTTCGCTCGAATCAGATGAGCTAGAAGAACTGTGAGAAGAAGAAGAAGAAGAAGAACTGGGTACTCCTTCAAATCGAACACACTTCTTCTATTTCTTTGCCTCTTGAAATGTCGACTGACGATCCAAATAACCCGGGAATTCAGTGCCTTTCTTCTGCTTTTTGCCGTGCTTTTTAGCTTTGTTTTGCGCGTCAAAAAGCTGAGCAATCTGTGCATCAACCACCTCTTCTAATTCCTTCTCTGAATACTTCTTGTGAGCAGAAGGTTTCTTGAGAGCGGGTTTTGGGGGTGGTGGTGTGGTTTTCTGTCACTGCTCGTGCACCTCCTAGAAAGGAGTCTCGCTCATATATTTTGCAAATTTTGGGTCCTTTGCAAAATTGAGCATCATCTTTGTTGCATTGCCGATCAATTGACGACGCTCTATCTCTCGACGCTCCGCCTGAGTAGGTTGAGGCGGGCCATACTCCTTGCTGGAATCTTCGTTGTGATCCCTTCCCGCATCTCCGGATACAGAGGGAGTTGACTGATCTTTGCTTGAAGCCATAGGTGCCGCGGAAAAAATTTAGGGATCGGATTTCCCGTAGAAGAGAAATCGGCCGTGCTCTGATACCACTGTAATAGACTTGGACACTCCAAGTCAAGAATCTACCGCGACAGCACCAAATAACCACTTCAAAACAGTTAACAGTTCACAAATTTATTTGACACTGGCCCGACGGAGTTCTGTGCCTAGAGATATAGGCCCCAAAGATTGGCGCCCCTTTCGGTATTTCTTTTTATATTAATCTGAGTTCAAAGTACAAGAGTGTGGGCAGGCGCTCACACTCAGACTGTGTCCAAATGCCCTGAGTTATGAGGCCTGCTCACATATTTAAAGGTACAAGGGATGCCAAAAGCAGAGCCCAAAAGCTGAAAATCAAAATCCCTTTAAAAATAAAGCAGGAGCTTTCCTTTTCTCTCTCTCTCTCTCTCTCTCTCTCTCTCTCTTGCTTCATAAAATAAAGCAAAGAGTCTCTCTCTCTCTCTCTCTCTCTCTCTCTCTCTCTCTCAATAAAGCAAAGAGGCTTTCTCTCTCTCTCAAATTGCGTGGGAAAAGCAATTGCCCAAAAACTCCACCATAACTGCTTTCCGAAAATTTCGCCGCCAATCACAGAGGCGTCTGTACAGTTGCCACGTGTCAGCCCTGCCACATGAGCAATTAGGGTTAGGATTTTTCTTGCAGTTAGGTTTAGGGTTTCCAGCAGAGGGTGCGTGTGATCACAAACAAAGTGGCAAACATTGTGAATGAAGGTGTTGAGACTGAGAGATAGAGAGAGAAGAATACGACACCAGAATGTTGTCAAACCCTCCTCCGAAGGCCCCACTCTCTATGGCGAGAGCGGTCTACTATTGATTGCACAAATCTCTACAATGCTATGGACTTATCGACGATGTCGACAACGATGAGGACGACGACGAGACGAGCTGAAATCTGAAAACGCTAATGGCTGAAATCTGCAAATCTTTATCTGCACAATTCTGACTCTATGTCGATGACGACGATGCAACGACGACGCGCTGAAAACGCACATGCTGAAATCTGCGTTTTCCGGGCTGAATCTGCAAACTTCGGTGGATCTGACCGTGCGGCGAGGATCTGCTGCGGGAAGGTGAGATTTGTGAGGTTTGGGGCTTGATCTGCGGTGTCTACATGCTGAAAACTGAAAACGTTGGTCTAACTGCTGGTTCCGTTGCGGAGAATCTGCAAAACGCTAGATTGACTGCCTGATGCAAAAACGCTAGGGCTGATTTTTGACCTGTTGCAAAAACGCTAGGGGATCTGTTGAGTCTGCTCTCGCCAGGTTGGTTTGCGAATGCAAAATGCTGGGGCTGATCTGCAATGGATGAAAAAGGCTGGCTGATTCTTGTTGATGGCTGAAAACGCTAGGGCGGGGGGGGGGGGGGGGGGGGGGGGGGGTCTCTTGATGAGAAGGTGCACTGCTGGATGTCTGGTCCCTGTTGCCTCTTCTGCCAGAGAATGCTAGCGCTAGGGTTTCTTATATACATGCTTGTCAAAATTGCCCTACCCAGTTTCCCAACAAAAGTCACTTAAAAATAATAAGTGAAAATTGGCTAAAATAGGAAAAATAGGTCTATGCACTGAAAAAATGCTCCTGACTGGTTCTGACTAAAATGTGATGGTCATGCTGTGTGCAACCAGAGGATATGCATCTACTCTAAGTGTTTGGACATGCACGGTCTGCGAACAGAGGCACAAAAGTGCCAGAACACTTCCTAAGCTAGGCTAACTGAACTAAATTGAACCCATGTCATGAAGTAGCTTGTCCACATACACATAGGGTTAGATGTGCACGTGACATGGTGATGGGTTTGTTAGATGTTTGGATCTCCTGCTAGGGGCTAGAAATCCAAAACGCTAGGGTTGCTGAGTGGAATCTGCAAGCTCGATGAGGCTATGGGCTGATTTGCTATTGCCATTGTCAAGGATGTGCTGAAAACTAAAAACGCTAGGGCTGCTCTAGCTTGGAACTGCAATTTGACGATGAGGTATTGGCTGAAATTTGCAATCGCTAGTGTTGGCGAGCGAATGCTGAAAAATGCTGGGCTGATGGCTGAAAACGTTGGTGCTGTAGGCGGATCTGATGATGTATGTTGAAAATGCTAGGTTGGGTGCTGGTGCCTGGTGGTGGTGTTGCTTGTAGTGCAGGTACTCGACTATCCTTTAGAAGTGACCCTAAGGGTCACTTATATTTGGAATCAAAGCTTGGTTGGGCAATGCCAATCAACACCCACGATTTCTATAATGTTGGCTAAATAAGTTAATAAACTCACTTGTAAGAGATGCTTCACATGCAGGTAAATACCTATGCTAGGTACTAATGCAACTATATGGGAACACCCCCCAGTGCCTACACCTAGCAGTCACTGGTTGTGGTCATGTGCAATCAGAGGGTATACAACTAATCAAGTGCCTAGACATGCATGTCCTGCGTACAGTCTCACAAGGGTGCCATAACACTTCCTAGGCTGTCCTAAACCCATAGGAGTTACTACTTATTCAAATGTACATAGAGTTAGATGTGCATGTGACATTTTCTCTCTCTAAACTTGAATTTCCAAATTTTCTCTCTCTAATAGGGATTTTCTCTAGAATCTGTTGATTTTCTCTTTTTTTTAAAAAAGTTCTCTATCTAAAATTTAATTTAAAGTAGCATAAAAAAAAAGCGGTTTTTTTCTCGAGCATCACTTGCATACAGAGAGAGCACTTGCAGATTGACGCTGCGTGATTGCATGAGCACCAACACGTAGATTTCAGCTCTTTGATCCTTATACAAGAAGAGTTCAATTTGATAAAGAAATACCCTAACAGGGGTGTCGAGAGTGGCAATTCAGGGCCACCAATTGTGTATAGGGGCATTCTGCTCTAATATCCCCCCCCCACCCCCTTAACTCTTTGTTTCAGTTAAGTTATTCAAGTTGTTTGAATTGATAAAGTGTTCCCAAGCTTTGTAGATTGTGGTTTCTGTGTGTCTTCCATCAGAGCAACTCGCTAGTCGCTAGAAGCGATTACACCAACTGTTCAAAACTCGACGTCTGCTTTCGCACACACAAGCCACTTGGTCACCTACGGAATGCGAGGTCCTAAACCCCCTACAAATGTAGCCTCATTTGCTAATGCTTAACATAGAGGAGGTTTGCTTGTGATTTTCAGCTGCCACATGTCTCGCTTTTGACAGCAGCAATGGGCCCCTTGTGTTTTCAGTCTTGGTTGCACCTGGCTCTTTTGGAGTAGCAAATCGCCCTCATCTCAGCCCATCTCCTTGGCTTATTGAAGCGCTCCAGTGTTGCTCATCTTGTTGTCATACCCTCCCCATTAGTGTATCCCTCATCTGCTTGCAGATGTGCTGTGTTTTCTCAGCCCTTGAACATGTAGCCAGATCTGTGTTCTTGCAGCTGGCATTGAACTGTAGATCCCACTCATATCGGGTGTGCAAATCAGCCCCAGATCTCTCATGTGGTGGCCATATGCAGCTCACAGAGAATCGGATCACATCGCTGTATCATATTTGCCGTGGAGGTGCATCATCTTTAAGAATTGCAGTGGTGGTAATCTCCCTAGGGTCAAGTCAGTCATGCATTGAAGTATATCATCTGTTGTAAATTTGGTTTATGCGATGGAAAGCAAATACCACTCCAGTAATAGGGTGTGGGCTTCTTGAGAGGGTAATCAGTACTCCCCAAAGTAATCAAGGTTGAGTAGAAAGCATTGCAGTGGAGTGTGAGCCGAGCCATCAAGATGATAGCCATATCCTTCAAAGACATAAGATTTTGTGCGTGAAGGATCACTTGTTGCATCTCTTGAATTTTTTGTATTTGATCCTTCATAATATTACCTTTTGAGGTTCCAAAGTCTCCAATTGTACCTCTAAGTGAGCTCTCTTTAGAGGGGTCGTCCTATTCTGAACCGTGTCCAACTGAGTCAAGATCTTTCGAGCATTAGCCATACTCCAATAATGTGTGAGTGCCTGTCGAGTATAATTCAAGACGATGAAGGAACAGATCGCAATCGGAGCATTCAGCCTATCCCATGTGCGTCGACACTGCTCAATCTTCCCCAACTTCTTGAAAGAGAGCTTACGGTTCTTGCCGGATGAAATCAAGTCATTCACTATCAAGGTAAGGTAAAGTTCATAGGTGTCATGGTTAAGCAGCAAGCTACTCCAAAGTCACAAGGGAATTCTTGGTTGGATGGGTACAAACTTGGCTTAAGGCTGCAAGCAACCTTTCGTGAGAGGAACCTCCAACCTGCTTAACAAAGGGCCAGATGAACCGGGCTGACAGGTTGAAATCAGCCTTCTAAGCAGCACATAATCGGTGCTTGTGGCCTTTGTTGAGGAGCCACAAGTCGCCCAATGCACTGCTGAAGATCCATGCACAGGAGTAACCTCACAAGGCCCTGCAGCCACAAAGAAGCTCTCTCCCCTTAGATCTAGGTGGAAAACCCAAGAGATCTTCAAAACTCTATGATCTCCACTCTCTGTGCTCATTTTTGTGAACAGCATATGGTCAGGCACAGCCACAAAACAGCCCAACAGCCGATACTTCACAGGAAACTGAGCTAGGATTTGGATGACCATAACCTCCAAAGACTGCTTGCTCATGTCAGTATCTCCTATTGGAGCTCCTGCATCTTGTTAATGTGATCCTTCAAGGGTACCCTCAATGCATCGAGGGCCCTCAACTGCGCTTCCAGGACTATCCGCTTTGTTGCGGAGATTCGATCATATAGGGACATGTTGCTAAATTAGCTACAGCTTAGTGAAATAAACTTCTAAATGCTTGGGCTCTCCACTAGCACGGTAAATGGTGGCTGCTGTCACAAATGAGGCTTTGTTTCAAGAAAGGGTGGTGCGCTCTTGCAGTGTTGTGTATTCTCTGAATAAATGTGTTGCCTTTCTGAGGTGTTTATTTGGTACAAGAAGAGAATAAGGAATGATGTCTAGAGAGGGTGCTTTTGCAGTTTTGCCAGTTTACAGGTGTTTTCATCTTTTATAACCTGCCTTACATCCACTGATCTTCTTTTGTTTCTTCTTGTTTGTCTTTCCTATTGCTAGCATCTCTGAGGATCACCTTGTTGCTTTGCAGAAGAATGATAAAGCTAGTTTGTGATGACGAATCTCTTGATTGGCATGTACAGGTTTGGGCTCTAAATGAAGCCGTTGAAGGCAGTGCAAAAAACGTTTTTAGGAGCTGGGACCTTCGGCTGGACACCTCAAATGTATGAAGCCTAAAAAAACAATTGTTATTTTGTACTTTGCTGTAATTTTCAATAACTTAGAGAGTTGTTTATAGAGACCTTATCAAAATTACTTTGTAATATTTCCCGGGGCATCTGGCTCATTGATCATTATGTGGCACCTGATGATGTTTTACAGGGATATCTGGAGAGTAATGATGGTGACCCTGAACTCTTGTTGTTTATACCGTAAGGGCATTAATTGGATCTAGTAATTGTTTGAACAAGAAATCATTACTTTCTCGACACTGACATTCTTTTTCTGGAGAACATTGACAGTTTTACAACTGATGTAAAAATCAAAAGCATCTCAATTATTGGTGCAGGAGATGGTCGAAGTCCATCCCGCATGCGAGCGTATGTCTGTTTCCTTGCTGTGCTGAATTTAGAATGTCAAAACAAGGGTCCTTTGGAATGGTTTTACTGATAGTTTTTTCTGCAATGGTAACAGTATAGTAGGTTTTGCTTGAAGTTCTTTGAAGTTTATCTCCCAGTTTTAACTTACTACCCCACTTTCTTCTTTCATCTGTTCTAGTCCTAGTGTTAAAAGGTGGGTGGGGAATTGTTCCTTTTAGGTCATGTTTGGTTGTGGATGTGGTTTCATGCAGTTTTTTGAACCGTCAAGATATTGATTTCTCAACTGCAGCAGCAATGAATCCAATTCAGGTATTGTTGCAAAACACCGCTCCGCATTCCATCTTTTTCTTTCTGAAAGTTTTTCCAAGTATTTTGCCACTGTCCTTTGATAGGAATGGGAGCTTGGGGAGAATTTGCAAGGAACCTTAGAATATCAAATGAGGTACCAAAATCTCAAGGCAATTACTAATCTTTATGTAGCCTGTGATGCGCTCCTCTTAAGTCTAATGCTGGTCACAGGTATGCAAAGTTTCAAAGTGTGGCTAGCCTCATTTTACACTTTCCTGAGAACTTTGGGGCCGAGACAACTGGAATTTCCTTTATCGGGCTGCAAGGGGAAGCAACACAGGTACTCACAGTTTGAGTCAACCAGAATTTAGGAAGTTTAATTGCTGGAAGGCAGTTTATCAATTACATTTGCATGGATTTTCCGCAGTTGAAGAGGGATGCAGTTGCCAACGTAGTGTATGAAGCTTTACCCAATCCAGCAGAGCACAGGTAAGTTTGTTCTGAGATGTAGCTTAAGCATATTCTGTCTTTCTGATGAGAGGTTGCTTGTGCTTTAGAGTTTTCTGAAGGTTAGGCTCAGTATGTGCATTTGCTTTTAGTGTTTTAGAGGGCAGAATTTTTCTTGTATGGTGGTAGTGTTTGCAAAGATTAGATTGCATTTTGGGTGTTTAGGCTTACTTTTCTTCCATTTTGATGCTTTTGTAGAGTTCCTGCTGAAAACAATGTTCCGACGGTTTTGTAAGGCTGGTCCTTTAGCATGATCGGTTGCATCGAGTTGAAGGAAACTCCTTTTAGAGGCGGTGTGATACTTTTGTAAAGTTACTTCTTGATGCAGCAGAACATGAAAGAGGCTTGAAGATAGCAGGAGGGAATGATCTTTCCACATGTAAATTTACATCTCCATGAACAGCTGCGAAAGGGTTTTTTGTAAGTAGTGTAACCACTTTCTCACAACTAGTGTACCCACCAGACGTCTTTTGCCTTCTTCACAGTACGAATGCACGAGTGTGACACTATCAACGTCAGGTGATGTCTTGGATGCAATGAAACAGCTAGATATTACCATCAACATGAGATAAACAGATACAACGATCAATTACAGTGTTAGCATGTTCCTTTTGCAAAACTAAAGCGCTCTCTCTCTCTCTCTCTCTCTCTCTCTCTCTCTCTCTCTCTCTCTGTGTTTTGTCTTGAAAGGGGTATTGCTACTTTTGATTGTGTTTTGGTGTGCATAGGGAAATTTATCTTTCACTTGTTTTGATCTTTAAGAGGGAGGACTAATCTGTAGATGTGCTGCTGCTTAATGTTCACATGTTGAGTAGCTGCTTCTTGCAACACCACTAATAGAGGTTTCCAAATGGCTTACTTACGGTTTCAAAGCCATTCTGCTTAGCATTCATGAACTCTGGAATTTTTTTAGAAAGGAAGCAGACTCAGTTGGATCCTAAACGACTCAATAGCAAGCAGGTGTTATCCATGTTATTAAGTTTTTGAACTCTTATATATGAGAAATCATCTCCTTTATGTTGAGGTAAGTTCGATATCGCGACAACACATTGAACAAGTCCTATGGCCCCAAGACAGGTTGGTGAGTAAACATATTTTTGTTTTTGGCCAAGACCAAGAAGTCACCTGAAGACCAAGTGTAAATGGTTGCATGCTAGATATGGCCTCTTCTTTTTTGTATGTTCAGTGCAGTTTGGACAAGAACAGCTAGGCTCTCGTGACACAAGCTTTGTACTTAGCAATGTGTTCGAGTGTCCCCATGCGACTCTATCTTGAAATCTTCATTGATGTGCTTCACTCTATGAATGTCTTGTCCTCCATAACCCTCCATTCAATTCAAGGGCAAAGCTGATCCTCTTTGTCCACCTTGGAAGAGATGGGGTGTGATACTTAACCCTCACACCATTGCATGTTACTGATTGTCCACTATCAATTGGCATCGCAGAAGAAGTAATGTAGGAGGGAGAGAGAGAGAGAGAGAGAGAGAGAGAGAGCACAATGAGAGAGAGCAAGCCTGCCAAAGCTTTTTTTCTCTCTCCTATTCACGAAGCGCGGACGAATTGTTATATGCTGAATCTGTTACTTGTAGTCTACGATGGGTAGTTGTCGTATTGGAGTATGCTGTCAACTTCCTTGTGTTGGGTCATGAGATTGAACATATCTCCATTGTTGATGTTGAAAAGTGCATGAAGCACCTCCACGTCCGGGGTGGTGAGGTCGCCCACGTAAATGGTGGGTCCAGAAAAGCTTACTCTCATTTTGGGCGAATGGAAGCATGACACACAAGCTCTACAACCCTACGTCTTCGGCTTGGGTGTGCAGTCTGAACCTGCTCTTTTACACACGCTTCCACTCCCCAAGCGTCCATCATGGTCATGGCCTTTTATACTTGAAGACAATCATGGGGAATGGATTAGGGGAAGAAATGGTGATTGCCCTATCTCAAGAGAGCGTTTTTTCTCTAGCGGCATCATCAATTGAATATTCGCCTCTATCATCCATGACAAATATTGGCGAAGGATGACACTAATGCATTTGGTAACATTCAAAATCAAGTTTAGCGAGCATATTCACTAGGACTTTGGGACTCGTGTTTAATCGCACACGTGTCGATTGGGTGGATCGCCATAGTCCCTTAATTCCTTTGTGTTGTCTTCTTGTGAATTTTGCGATTAGCACCAGCAAGGATCACATTCTTGTGTTGACAACCTCAATAGCTAGAAATGCCTACCATGACATGCTTAATAGTCTCAAAGCACTTCCTTGGTCAAGGTTCTACTTTGTTCAATAGAATATATGTTATGTTTGACGACGAGTTGCAGTAGATACCATAGCTTAGCCATATAAATGACAGTGTGTTTATAATGTGGGATGGAAAACATTGGTTGAAGACATGGATTGAGCGGGTTGCCAAGTAGTGCTTAGCCAAGGATGCTAGGGTAAAGGGGCCAATAAAAAACCGGCCCCCTTTGATGGGACCCGTGGACTGCCTAAAATAAAGCCGTTTTGCTCCAAGTTTGAGACACAATCAAGCGGGTGTTGGGTTGGTTAGGGCAAGCGACGATTGAATGCATGCTGTTGGATCTCGAGTTCAAGTCTTAGTGGCTCATTGGCTCAACTTATGCCCCATGGCGTCTCCCTATTCATGGCGTTTTTTGTTACACATGGAATTTTGTTCCATCTCGTGCGTCCTGCAGCCTTCAGTGTTCGCGACATCGCTTCTACAGCTAATAGCCCTTGCGCTCAGCTTTTGATTGCACCCTCCCAAGCTGAAAACAGTGCATCAGACTGGTCGCAATTCATCGCCTTTCTTAGGTGGCCTTAAGTTGGGTGTTTTACCCTACTCCCTGGTCAAGTGCGCACTTGTGGCATTTGAGCCACATACGATTATAGATTTCCTCTTGTTGTTAATCTCAACAATTCTCCTTCTTTTTTGATTGTACAAGGTGACAAGGTGGCTCTGCCTCACACGATGGCTCATGACATCTTCGTGATACACAAAATTGAGCTCGTTGACCCCTTGTCAACTCAAGAATGTGATCCTTGCTTGTGCGAATCATAGAATTCACAAGAAAACACAAAGGCACTTGAGGTAACAAATGGGATTAAGGGATTCTATGTCGAAATCCACCCAATGATGCATATGTGCGATTAAACATGAGTCCCAAAGTCTTGGTGAATAGGCTTGTCAAACTTGATTTTGATTGTTACCAGGTGCATTAGTGTCATCCTTCGCCAACATTTGTCATGGATGATAGAGACGGATGTTCAATTGATGATCCCACTAGAGAAAAAACACTCTCTTGAAATTGGGCAATCACCATTTCTTTAGTCTGATCCATTCTCCATGACCGTTTCCGAGTATAAAAGGCCATGATGGACGCTTGGGGAGTGGAAGTATGTGTGTAAAATGAGCTGTTCAAATTGCATGCCCAAGCATAAGACGTAGGGTTGTAGAGCTTATTTGTCATGCTTCCATTCGTCCAAAATGAGAGTAAGCTTTTTCGGACCCACCATTTACTGGGGCGGCCTCACCACGCCGGACATGGAGATGCTTCATGCATTTTTCAACATCAAAAGTGGAGATATGTTCGATCTCACGACCCCACCACGCAGGGAAGTTGACAGCACACTCCAATTCGACAACTGTCCGTCGTTGATTACAAGCACTAGATTCAGCTTTTATTGAGGGGAAGCGGCACACATCTTCACACAATTCCAAGCTGTGTGTGTGTGTGTGTGTGTGTGCGTGTGCGTGCGCGCGCCAAAGGAAGACACTGTCACACTTGCACCCACATACACGTGTGTGTACAAGAGCAAAGGTAGATAAGACGATAAAAAAAGGAAGAAAAATGAGTTTTCTTGATAATGGAGAGCTCTATCTTTTCTCTCTGTGTACAATCATGGTTTTTTTACGTGTGTCTCAAATAGGAAAAAAAATTTCTTCTTGGAAGTCTTGTCATTTTCTTTTTTCAGTTGCATGTACTTGCGGCCCGCTAATTTTGGTAGCTCAGCATGTTTGCGCCTTCCCCTCAATAAAAGCTTTTATTACTTTAGGGATTTATTGATAATTTGTCTCTTCAATCCATATGGGATCTCTGACTTTTACTTGAGTACGCGAGAAAAACATTTATACTTGACTTCAATCCACACAAGATCCCTTACTTTTACTTGACTGCTCGAGAAAAACACTTTTTTGATGTTCTTTTGCTTGAATGTTACATAAACTTCCTGAAATATCAAAAAAGAAGTAACAATGTTTGATTGATGTACATCCCAACCAAAATGAGCTGCCAATGCACATAGAAAACGCACAGTAGTCATACGACAAGTGGGAGCAAAAGTTTCTTCATAATCTATGCCTTTTTGCTACGCATAGCCTTTTGCAACAAGTCAAGCCTTATGGCGATCAACCTCACCATCCAGCTTGCTTTCAACTTGTAAACCCACTTTGTACCCAATGGTCTTTTTGCCTAGAGGCAAATCACATAAATTCCACGTGTCATTTTCTATAAGTGCATCTTATTCTGATTGCATGGCAGCCATCCAATTTTATGAATTCTATGCTTCATCAAAAGAGAGAGGTTCCTCAACATCATGTAAACTAGACACAGCCAAAGCATAACAATCTGATGTATAAGATGCATAGCAAGAGCCTGAACCAGTACGACTAGACAAAGGTGCGTCCAATTTACTGTCATGCAAAGTATGCACCAACCATTTTGGCATACCTATAGCGTGCTCATTTTCAACCCTTTCCTTATCAAGTATATCATGTACATCTGCATCTGTAATAGGTTGATCTGTAACATTTCGGAAACCCCCATAGACTGTACATTTGCCTCATTGGAATTTACATTGGAACTTCCAACACTGAAAAAAGGCAACAAAGTGTCATAAATTATTTGTGAGCTTACATTTCTGTCTCTAGTTAATGACAGCAAGGGCTGCACAGAAACTTCTACAAACACTACATCCCATGAAACCAGAATACGCTTTGTTTGCGGATGATACAACTTGTAACCTTTGGTTTCAGCACTATAACCAACAAAAATACATTTGCCAGCTTTATCATCCAATTTTCTGTGCTGTGTTTATGGCATTAAAACATATGCCAAACATCCAAAAACACGCATGTGCTCAATAGAAGGCTTTCTATCATGTCATGCTTCATATGGAGTAATAGACTACAAAACTTTTGTAGGACACCTATTTAGTACATAAGTGGCACACATGATGGCCTCAAGCCAAAAAGAATGCGGCAAAGCTTGACTTTTGACCATGCACCGTGCCATTTTCGTAAGTGACGTGTTTTTCCTCTCAACAACACCATTTTTCTTAAGCGTATAAGGCACTGTACATTGGTATTTTATCCCACGACTAGCCAGAAATGCATTGAATTCATGAGACATATACTCTCCCCCCTCGATGGGAACGGAGGGTGCCCATAGTACATTTCGAGACATTTTCAGCCATAGCTAGAAATTGTTTGAAGCACATAAAATCTTCGGACTTCGCTTTAAAGGGAAATACCCATGCATGCCTGGAGTAATCATCAATGAAAGTCGCGAAGTAAAGGTAATTCCCCAAGGACGGAGTTTGCATGGGCCCAAAAACATCACTATGCACAAGCTGCAACCTGCACGTGGCCCTAACTAAACCATCCTTTGGAAACTTTGAATGCTGCATCTTACCCACAATATAGCCTTCACAAACATGTTTGACATGTGCTTCAAGAGGCGGTAAAGAAGCAATTATATCAGATTTCTGCAAACGTAGCAAACAGGCAAAATTCAGATGCCCAAAACGTGCATGCCACAGTTTTGCATCTGAAACAATCCTTGAATCTGCAACTGCATTTGCAAAGTTATGTCCACACTTGTCATACAAAGTAAGATTATATAGCCCACGACGCAAAAAGCTAGATGCCACAATTTCATCACCAAAACTGAGATCATGAACTGTACATCTGTCATCCACAAATTTGACCACAAGTCCAAGTCTAGCAAGTGCAGATACAGACAAAAGATTCTTCTTGATCTCAAGTACATAAAGTACATCAACAAGTGTGAAAGAACTGCCATTTGCAGCAATAAGCACAATCTTTCCAACTCCCTGAACAAGATAAGAGGCATTGTTGGCACAAGTGACTGAATTTTCATGAGGGACAGACTCGAGAGAGTTCAACAATTCACAATGTGAGGTAATGTGCTTTGTAGCACCATTATCAAAATACAACACATGTGAATCTGTAGAAATTGACATGCATGCATTATGGACAACAAGATTGTAAGTGCACTTTGCACTAAAAGCCCATTCTGCATCAACATCAGCATCACAGTCTCCTTTCA
This sequence comes from Adiantum capillus-veneris, assembly GCF_014529385.1. NCBI lineage: Eukaryota > Viridiplantae > Streptophyta > Polypodiopsida > Polypodiales > Pteridaceae > Adiantum > Adiantum capillus-veneris. The sequence continues at coordinate 25,676,539 of NC_140952.1, read as the reverse complement.
CAGAAGACACAACAATGGTTGTATTTATAGTGGAACTAGCATTTGCAATGGATACACTTTCTTTCTTCTTAGCCTCTTTGGCCTTCAACTTAGGACACTGCTTGATCAAGTGATCATTAGCTTTACAATAATGACAATGCATCTTCTTTTTGCCCTTATCACCAGAATTTCCATATGAACTGCTGCCAGCAGAAGCATTAGGAACAAAATTTTTACCACTCGCAGCAAAACCATAAGAAGTGGCTGCATTGTTATTACCACCCTTTCTTTGAGAAGCAATAAAAGCTAGTTCAACTGCATGCTGCCTAGTCCTTCTTTCTTTGGAAAGTGACTCTTGCAACAACAATGTGCATAATGCATCAAACTTGACAGCTTCAGGATTTTCTTGGGTCATAAGTGTCCAAATCTCATTGAAATCAAAGAAAGTGAGCAAGCGTGTGCTAGAGCAGCTGACGACTAAGCCCGAGAGGACGCAAGGTGCTCTGATACCAATTGTTGGAACTAGGGTTGCAGAGAAACACACACATCTTGGAGAAGATGAAGGAAGCTCAAGGCACACAACAGAGAGTGTATAGGCTTAGTGTGCAATGGAAAGATAGATAGCCCTACAGTGATGGACGTATATACAATGCACGGGGGAAAAAACTTCCTAAAAAAGAAAAAAATGCCCCGGTAGTCCTAGTGTGTTTTCACACATCACTACCACATGTATATGATAACATGAATCCTTTCCTCTTTGATAGAGGGAGCCTTCTAGGAAGAGATAGACACTTGCCTTCTTTATGAGCTTCCTCTTTTGAGATTTTGTAAAGTCTTGTGGAAAATCGCCCTCCAAAATGTTGCCAATAATGAGAGCCAATGACTCCAATCCTTGATTTCTCGGTTTCTTGATAGCTACTGTCACCATGATGACCTGCACTTCTTTCTCAACACATGCACCTGCTTGTTGTGCAAGTAAGTTAGCATCTTCATTTTGTTTCCTAGGAATATGATAGAATTACACCTCTTCAAATTGATTAAACAACCTACGGATGGCATGAACTTTTGTCCTTAGGATTTCATTCTTACATGTCAAAATGCCTAAAATTTGCTTAACAATGAGAAGAGCATCTCCCTTTACCATGAGACGTGTATACCTTGACTAATGCACATCTTCAAACCATGAAGTAGCATGTCGTACTACTCGATTTTTGTATGTTCAGTGCAGTTTGGACAAGAACAGCTAGGCTCTCTTGTGACACGAGCTTTGTACTTAGCAATGTGTTCGAGTGGCCCCATGCGACTCTACCTTGAAATCTTCATTGATGTGCTTCACTCTATGAATGTCTGTCCTCCATAACCCTCCATTCAATTCAAGGGTAAAGTTGATCCTCTTTGGCGACCTCGGAAAAAGAAGAGTCTGCCCCCTCATCTACCATCCCTATTCCCTCACGCAGTCTCCCTCACGCCACACACACATCCGGAACGCGCACAACAATTGCTCTCTTAACAATCATACATCTCTTGGGGCGGGTTCATACTGCACAAGCGCGCAAGCCTGCCAAAGCTTTTCTCTGTCCCCTATTCACACAGCGCAGACGAATTGTTATATGCTGAATCTGTTACTTGTACTCGACGACGGGCAGTTGTCCTATTGGAGTATGCTGTCAGCTTCCTTGTGTTGGGTTGTGAGATCGAACATATCTCCATTGTTGATGTAGAAAAGTGCATGAAGCACCTCCACGTCCGGGGTGGTGAGGCCACCCAGTAAATGGTGGGTCCGAAAAAGCTTACTCTCATTTAGGGCGAATGGAAGCATTACACACACCATCAGGGTCATGGCCTTTTATACTCGAAAACAATCATGGGAAATGGATTAGGGGAAGAAATGGTGATTTCCCAATCTCAAGAGAGAGGTTTCTCTCTAGTGGCATCATCAATTGGACATTCGCCTCTATCATCCATAACAAATGTTAGCAAAGGATGACACGAATGCACTTGGTAACATTCAAAATCAAGTTTGGCGAGCATATTCACCACGACTTTGAGACTCGTGTTTAATCGCACACGTGTGTCGATTGGATGGATCGCCATAGAGTCCCTTAATTCCTTTGTGTTGTCTTCTTGTGAATCCTGCGATTCGGACGAGCAAGGATCACATTCTTGAGTTGACAACCTCAATAGCTAGAAAGGCGTACCATGACATGCTTAATAGTCTCAAAGCACTTCCTTGGTCAAGGTTCTACTTTGTTCAATAAAATATATGTTATGTTTGACGATGAGTTGCAGAAGATACCATAGCCTAGCCATATAAATGACCGTGTGTTCATAACGTGGGATGGAAAACATTGGTCGAAGACATGGATTGAGCGGGTTGTCAAGTGGTGCTGAGCAAAGGTTGCTATTCCCTGGTTCAAGTGTGCACTTGCGGCATTTGAGCCACATACGATTGTAGATTTCCTCTTGCTGTTAAGACATAGTGAGCAAGTATGTTCTCAACAATTCTCCTTCTTTTTTGATTGTACAAGGTGACAAGGTGGCTCTGCCTCACACGATGGCTCATGAAATCTTCGTGATACACAAAATTGAGCTTGTTGACCCCTTGTCAACTCAAGAATGTGATCCTTGCCCGTGCGAATCACAGAATTCACAAGAAAACACAAAGGCACCTGAGGTAGCAAATGGGATTAAGGGATTCTATGTTGATCCACCCAATGATGCATATGTGCGATAAACATGAGTCCCAAAGTCCTGGTGAATAGGCTCGCCAAACTTGATTTTGATTGTTACCAGGTTCATTAGTGTCATCCTTCGCCAGCTGATAGCACACTCCAATTCGACAACTGTCCGTCGTCGATTACAACCACCAGATTCAGCTTTTACTGAGGGGAAGGCGCACACATCTTCACACAATTCCAAGCTCTCTCTCTCTCTCTCTCTCTCTCTCTCTCTCTCTGTGTGTGTGTGCGCAAAAGGAAGGACCGTGAAACTTGCACACACATCCACATACACCCATGTGTACAAAAGCAAAGGTAGATAAGACGATCAAAAAAGGAAGAAAGATGAGGTTTCTTGATTATGGAGAGCTCTATCTTTTCTCTCTGTATACAATCGTAGTTTTTTACGTGTGTCTCAAATAGGAAAAAGGTTTTCTTCTTGGAAGTCCTGTCATTTTCTTTTTTCGGCTGCATGTGCATGCGGCCCGCTAATTTTGGTAGCTCAGCATGTTTGCGCCTTCCCCTCAATAAAAGATTTTATTACATTTGATAATTGTCTCTTCAATCCACATGGGATCTCCAACTTTACTTGAATACTCGAGAAAACATTTATACTTGACTTCAATCCACACAAGATCCTTTACTTTTACTTGATTGCTCGAGAAAAACACTTTTGCGATGTTCTTTTGCTTGAATGAGCATGATGCAGAATACGCGGATAAGTATACCATTGTATTTTTGTGTTGCTCTATGACATCGGGAAATTTGAATTTCTTGAGAAAAATGATCCACCAGGGTTCTTTGATGTAGAGACATATGCTATCACACCTTCCATGATTGTTGTTGAAAGGTCCACTTAGCTTTTTCTTTGTCCATAATTATAAGATTTTGTGGCAATTCTTGTGACACTTATAATTTTGAATCCGTACCTAAACAATTGCTTACTACCACTTGGAAAGGATAGCAAAAGCATTGTGTCTCCTTTGTAGCTTTTGTGTTGGTCTAACCACGGATGACCAAGGATGACATTAAGGTGGTCCGGGGCGGGCAACAAGAAAGGCCACCTCTAAACGCCCCTCAAGGCTTTTGTGATGCTCAATTGGGGCAACTACAAGCAAGAAAAAACAACAACCAAACAAGTAAAGGGGCACCACCTAGTTATGGGATGCGAATTAGGACGCAAGAGAGATTTTGTCACGACCAAGAAGAGGTGCAACAAAAAACACACAAACAATCTCACACCAAGACACACACCAATGGAGCAAGAGAGAGCTAGAGAAAAGGGAAAGAGAAAGGAATGAAACTTGTGTAATACCTCGTTTGTGACTTGCGAATGGAGATGGTTTGTTATGATGCTATCATACATCTTGACCGAATGCTAAACATTGTCATCACACACACACACACACACACACACACACACACACACACACACAGTCTTAGAGTTGTGGGACACCTCTCACCACCATACCCTTTTACAATGAGCAAGAACTTAGCAATGAAACACATTAATCACTTTCTCAAACAAGCTCAAATGAGAGAACTTAAAAGGTACAAGTCACCTTGTATTTGCCAAAGAACTTTACACAAGTGGAAGGACGAAAATTTGAAAGCCAAGAGGAGATCAAACATGGTTTACATGTTGACTTTTATCAGTGGCAGCTCAAAAAATTATGACAAAATTTAAGGAGATTATTCAGTGTGTAGGCTACATTTTATATTTTGATGACTTTTTCAAATTCGGAGTTGAGATGGACTCCAAAAATCCCATCAAAACGGATGAATTCATGCTATTTTAGATTCCATGAAATGTTTATATACTAGCATGTTTTTTATCATCATATCCATATATCATATTTGTAAATAATCCATATCCATGCATGTTTTCAAACCCCTAGGAATCTTTAGGTCATGCTCTCATGCAATGAGGGGCTCACTCTTGGAGGAGTATGCAAATTCAACAAAAGAGGGGACACTGAAGACTTTTGCAGGGAGAAAAAACAGACATTTTGATTAAAAAGTCCCTATATTTAAACACTATATACAATGAAATATTTACACATAAATAGATCATAATCTATTTTTATTTTCTATTTTTATTTATTTATTGGCTCAACTATCAAGTGACTAGCTAGTTGAGGGGTTTTAAGGAGATATGGAGAAAGTCCCATAACTCACACACGCTTATGTATAATGAAAAGGTGAGGATAGCCACAGTTTTTGAGTGATTTTGATAGGGCGAGGTAGCTCACTATGGCAATTTGGGATAGCCAAAAAACGGCTATCATTAGCCCTCCCCCAAGATGATGGTACATTCATGTACCATCATAAGACATCTTTTTCAATGAGAGTGGTTATGGGTCCTCTGTGATACTTGGTATCTTGACAAGATTTTCATTGTGTTGCTCCTTATTAATTTGGCTCGAGTTACACACGTGCATCATGCAGCAAAAATTACATGAGATAGTCGCCCTTTGACAATTCTTTGGTAGAAGGAGGCTCAAATAGGGCTTCAGTCTCGATAACCGTTTACCTTCCTAGAGTGCTCTTTACCATTCAAGTCCATGAGCTGGTAGTAGCTTGAGTTGAAGGCCTTCTTGACAATGTATGGTCCCTGCCATCTAGTCTCAAACTTGGCATCAAAACGATTGTCATATCTTAACACAAGATCTCCTTCCTTGATACCTTTATCCTTCAGTTTCTTGTTGAGCTTCTCTTTTTCTTATGTAGCTTTCCTCTTGTAGCACTCATAGGCTGCTTCTCTCTTCCACTCAAGCTCTACTAATGTAAGAAGTCAATCCATCCATGCTTGTTGATCATCTTGTGCCCCCTTTCTGTGAAGTTGCATTGTTAGAATGTTGAGCTCGATAGGCTGCAAAGCCTCTTGACCATAGACCAACTGAAATAGCGTGAACTCTGTGGCCTCCCTGTATGTGGTTCGGTATGCCCACAATGATCCATCCAAGAATTCATTCCACAACTTTGTCTTGTTTTTCACCATCTTTCTTATGATGCCTGTAATTGTACCATTAGCCTTTTCTACCAAACCATTTGATTACGGATAGTAGGGTGTACTATGACGATGTAAAGTGTGAAGCTCTTCACAAACTTTTGTGAGCAAACCCTTTCTAAATCGTAGACCATTATCAGAAACAATCTCCAAAGGTGTGTCAAATCTACAATAAATGTGGGTGTAGACAAATTTGCTCAATGTACTCTCATTTACCTTTGCCACACTTTGTGCTTCCACCCACCTAGTCATATAGTCTACAACCACTAGGATGTAAAGTTTATCATTTTTTGTTCTTGACAGTGGAGCCATAGCATCGATTCCCCATTTTTTGAAGGGTCCATTTGCAAGAACTATTTGCCTTGGAACATGCACCAAGCTTCTGTTTCCATTAACCTAACAATTGTGATAGCTTCTACACCAATGTTGAACATTCACATGCAAACTTGGCCAAACATACCCTAGAAGTAAAACCTTCTTCACAGTTAACTCTTGGAAAAAATGACCACCACATGCTTCCTCATGTAGACCTTCTAAAATGGCTAGGATTTCCTTCGTTGTTGGTACTCTTCTACACACCTGATCTGTTGGAATTAGGGTTGCAGAGAAATGCACACAGCTTGGAGAAGACGAAGGAAGCTCAAGGCACACAACAGAGAGTGTATTACTTAGTGTGCGATGGAAAGATAGATAGACCTAGAGTGATGGGCGTATATAAATGCACGGGGGGAAAAACCTCCTAAAGAGGGAAAAAATGCCCCGGCGGTCCTAGTGTGTTTCACATACATCACTATCGCATGAACTTCTCACAAGACAATGCCTTTGTGAAAAGATTTGCAAGGTTGTCCTGTGTTGGCACATAAACCAAGCTGATCTCTCCTACTGAGAGCCTCTCCGTGACATAGTGGTAATGCACCTCAATGTGATTTGTGTGAGCATGAAAAACTGGGCTCCTCGCACTGCCAATGCGCTCTAACTGTCAGTGTAGATAGTGTTGGCAGTGTCCTGTCTGACACCCAAATAAGCCATAAGGCGTATGAGCCATACACACTCAATTATAGCTGTGAAGACTTCCCTGTACTCAGCCTCACAACTCAAAGTGGCCACAATAGGTTGCTTCTTGCTCAACCATGATATACATGAACTACCAAGCATGAAACAAAAACCACTTGTGGACACTCGCGTGTCAAAATAACCAGCCCAATTTGAGTCTAAAAAAGCATGTAAGTCTAGCGACAATGATCCTCCCTTGGGATAAAACAATCCAAGATGTAAATTGCCACTAAAATAGCAAAAAATCCTCTTCACATCTTGCCAATGCTTAGACCCTGGGCTATGCATAAATCTGCTGACGTGTGAGACTGCAAACTGAATATCCGGCCTCGTGTTGCATACATCAATGAGGCATCCAACAACAATTTGGTAAAGAGTGACATCAACAGGATCACTAGCATCATGAAGACTCAGTTTAAAATTTGTTTCCATGGGAGTGGCAATAGGTTTGCAATCCTCAAGTCCAAACTTACATAGCAATATCTCTATGTAACTTTTCTGACACAAAGTAATGCCACCATTACACTGCTTAAACTGTATACCCAAGTTATGATGCAACAACCCCAAATGTTCATTTTCAAAGTAGCATTCAAATCAGCCTTAAACTTAGCAACATGTCTCTCATTTGGTCCATTAATCAACAAATCATCTACATAAAGAACCACAATGAGAAGTACATCACCCTCATGCTTTACATAGAATGTGCTTTCTGCTGGACTATTATGAAAGCCTTGTTTGATGAAATGAGTGTCAGATTTCTCACACTAAGCACAAGGAGATTGCTTCAACCCATACAAAGGCTTCTTACATCTGCACACTTTGTCCTCTTGCCCTTTCACGACAAAACTGCGAGGCTGTGTTACATAAACTTCCTCAATTATGTCACCGTTCAAGAAAGCAGTAACAATGTCTGATTGATGTACATCCCAACCAAAATGAGTTGCTAATGCACATAGAAAATGCACAGTAACCATACGACAAGTGGGAGCAAAAGTTTCTTCATAATCTATGCCTTTTTGCTGCGCATAGCCTTTTGCAACAAGTCGAGCCTTATGGCGATCAACCTCACCATCCAACTTGCTTTCAACTTGTAAAACCACTTTGTACCAATGGCCTTTTGCCTGGAGGCAAATCGCATAAAGTCCATGTGTCATTTTTTATGAGTGCATCATATTCTGATTGCATGGCAGCCATCCAATTTTCTGAATTATGTGCTTCATCAAAAGAGAAAGGTTCTTCAACATCATGTAAGCTAGACATAGCCAAAGCATAACAATCTGATGCATAAGATGCATAGCAAGAGCCTGAACGAGTATGCATGGGCCCACAAACATCACTATGCACAAGCTGCAACTTGCACGTGGCCCTAACTGAACCATCCTTTGGAAGCTTCGAAAGCTGCATCTTACCCAAAATACAACCTTCACAAACATGTTTGAGAGGTTCTTCAAGAGGCAGTAAAGAAGCAACCCTACCAGATTTCTGCAAACGCAGCAAACTGGCAAAATTCAGATGCCCAAAACGTGCATGCCACAATTTTGCATATGAAACAGCCCTTGAATCTGCAACTACACTTGCAAAATTTTGTCCACACTTGTCATACAAAGTGAGATCATACAAGACACGGCACAAAAAGCTAGATGCCACAATTTCATCACCATAACTGAGAACATGAACTGTACATCTGTCACCCATAAATTTGACCACAAGTCCAAGTCTAGCAAGTGCAGATATAGACAAAAGATTCTTCTTGATCCTAGGTACATAAAGTGCATCAACAAGTGTGAAAGAACTGCCATTTGCAGGAGTAAGCACAATCTTTCCAACTCCCTGAACAGGACAAGAGGCATTGTTGGCACAAGTGACTGAATTCCCATGAGGGACAGACTCGAGAGAGTTCAACAATTCACAATGTGAGGTAATGTGCTTTGTAGCACCATTATCAAAATACACACATGTGAATCTGTAGAAATTGACATGCATGCATCATGGACAGCAAGATTGTAAGTTCACTCTGCACTAAAAGCCCATTCTGCATCAACATCAGCATCACAGTCTCCTTTCACAGAAGATACAACAATGGTTGCATTTGTAGTAGAACCAGCATTTGCAGTGGAGCCACTTTCTTTCTTCTTAGCCTCTTTGGCCTTCAACTTAGGACACTACTTGATCAAGTGATCATTAGCTTTACAATAATGGAAATGCATCTTCTTTTTGCCCTTATCACCAGAATTTCCAGAGGAATTGCTGCCAGCAGAAGCATTATGAACAAAAGTTTTACCACTCGCAGCACAACCATAAGAAGTGGCTGCATTGTTGTTACCACCCTTTCTTTGAGAAGCAATAAAAGCCAGTTCAACTGCACGCTACCTAGTCTTGTTTTTTTTTTGAAAAGTGACTCTTGCAACAACCATGTGCATAATGCATCAAACTTAATAGCTTCAGGAATTCCTTGGGTCATAAGTCTCCAAGTACTAGCAAAAGTCTAGTAAGAATCTGGTAAGGCATCAAGAACAGTCTGCACGAGGGAACTGTCTAAAATGAATTCACTTGCAGAAATAAGTTGCTCATTGATATCCTTAACACCAGCAAGGAAAGTGTCCATATCATCTTCCTCATGCATAATCTTTGATTCCAGCTCTTTACGTAGCAAAGCAATTTTTGCCTCATTACGGCTTGCATAAAGACCATCCAAAATATCCCAAGCCTGTTTACCAGATTTCACTGAACGAATGTGAGGAGTAATGGTGCGCTTCACAGAAACGCATAAGCTTGTGCATCCTTTACATCCCAACGAGCTTGTTCTGTCGTAGGCAAAACAACTCTAATAGCAACAATCCTTGCAGCAAGACGTGGAACATCCTCAACATCACCTACATCCTCAAAACCAAGACATACATCAATGCCTTGCATAATATTCAAGACGCCCTTTGACACAAGAATGTGTTGCATCATATAAGTCCACATAGGGTAATTGTCCCCATCCAACCTGTCCTTAGTAGCAAACATCTTGAACACATCTGTGTTGTTGTCAGCCATGGTAAATGCTGCACCTGATGTGAAAACTGCTCAAAAAGAGGAGAAACGGAGCGAGAACAATACGTGCTATATAGCACAAAATGTAGAAGACTGTAAGGCACCTGCTATGCAAAAAACGACACTGACTGAAATTCTGCACGAAATGACAAAATTGCATGTACCTGCCTGTAGTGGAAACGGAGACCGAAATGAGCCTGAATTAGAAATTTGAGCAGACTAAGCTCTACGAGCACTCCTGAAATATTTGTCGACCTACGAACACTCGCTAAACCTCACTAAAATCAAAGAAAGTGAGCAAGCGTGTGCTGGAGCAGTTGGGGACTAAGCCCGGGAGGATGCAACCTGCTCGATACCAATTGTTGGAACTAGGGTTGCAGAGAAACGCACACAACTTGGAGAAGATGAAGGAGCTCAAGGCACACAAAAGAGAGTGTATATGCTTAGTGTGCAATGGAAAGATAGATAGCCCTAGAGTGATGGGCATATATACATGCACGGGGGAAAGAACCGCCTAAAGAGGGAAAAAATAGCCTGGTGGTCCTAGTGTGTTCACACACATCACTACCACATGTATATGGTAACATGATCCTTTCTTCTTTGATAGAGGGAGCCTTGTAGGAAGAGATAGTCACTTGCCTTCTTTATGAGCTTCCTCTTTTAAGATTTTGTAAAGTCTTGTGAAAAATCGCCCTCCAAAATGTTGCCAATAATGGGAGCCAATGACTTCAATCCTTGATATCTTGGTTGCTTGACAGCTACTGCCACCATGATGACCTGCACTTCTTTCTCAACACATGCACCTGCTTGTTGTGCAAGCAAATTAGAATCTTCATTTTGTTTCCTAGGGAGATGATACAATTACACCTCTTCAAATTGATTAAACAACTTGTGGATGGCATGAACTTTTGTCCTCAGGCTTTCATTCTTGCATGCCCAAATGCCTAAAATCTGCTTAACAATGAGAAGAGCATCTCCCTTTACCATGAGACGTTGTATACCTTGACTAATGCACATCTTCAAACCATGAAGTAGCATGTCGTACTCCTTCATTGTTGCTAGTTGAACATGGTAGATTGACCTTTTCTTTCATGACCTCCTCTCCACTTGGGTCGATCAACACCAATCCTCCCCCTGCTTTACCTGTGGCTCATCAGAAAGCTCCATCAAAGAACAAGGTAAATGCATTAGGGATACTTTAAGGTGGTGGCAATGGTAGAGTCTTTCTTTAGGCACCTTAATCTCCTTCTCATATATCCTATAAGTGAGAATCCCTGCCAAATGTGCATGTACACTATCTTCTACCTTGAAAGAGTATTGAAACTCTTGCAATTCCATAATCCACTTTGAGATCCTAGTACTAAGATTCATTTGAGATGACACCCAAGGGAACAGATTTTCTACAAAAGGTTTTGGTAGCAACAAGTAGGATCTAAACTTTCTCACTGCAAATATGAGAGAAAGCATCATGAGTTCTCTCACTGTGTAGCCTCTCTCCAAATCATTCATGACCCTACTAGTAAAGTAGATGGGTCGCATCCAAGTGCTGTGCGGATCTTGTTGTAACAAAACCGCACCAATTGTTTCTTTCCCTACACTCTAGCTAACAAAGAATGTGTACTCCCAACAAGGAGACATAAGTGTTGGTAGTTCTGATAGAATGACTTTAATGTTACAAAAAGCTCATCAAACCAAACAAACTCAACTTGTTGTGTCAATTTTTGCAAGGGGTGAAGTAACTCCGAGGCGAAGTGAATGAAGCGTGACATATACTACACCTTTTGAATAAATGAGATGACCTCCTTGAGACTTTTGTGTGATGGTAACTCAATAAGATCCTTTGCCTTTGAAGGATCCACCTCAATGCCTTTGTAGTAAACTTTGTGACCAAGAAAGATGACCTCCCATGTCGTAAAGTTTCTATAAACTTTCTTCGACCTTTTGTAGGTACAATGATTTTGAGCTATAAATGCAAAAATCATCAATAAAAACCCTAATGGATTTCCAAAGAATGCTTGAAACACCATGTTCATGAAGCATTGGAAAGTTGGAGGAACATTTTTCAGAACCAAATGGCATGACTTTGAAAGCATAACAACCCCAACAAGTGATAAAGGTTGTTTTCAGTTGATTCTCTAGTGCAATCCCTATTTGAAAGTAACCCGAGGAGCCATCATACACAATGTAATTCTCATGACCAACTACCTCATGTAGTATCTCATTTTGAAATGGGAGTAAAAAGTGATCTCTTTTTGTCGCCTCATTGAGTGGACGATAATCCACACACACTCTCCACTTGCCGTTCTTCTTGGGAGTGACAACCGTGGGAGAGACCCACTTTGAATTCTCCACTAGATAAATAAAACCTACTCCTAGAAGCTTTCTTACCTCCTTGAGTAGAGACTGCTCCTTGATGACTCCTAGCCTTCGTAGTTTTTGAGCCTTAGGTGTGGCCTCGGGCTTTAACTCGATCTTGTGTTGAACAACATCTACTCCACGCACATCTATGTAGTCTTTAACAAAAAACCTAGGAAACTTCCTTAGCACACATTTGAACTCCTCTCTTTCTTCTTTTGTAAGTGTTGCTGATAACATCAAAATATAGTGGGCCTTCTTTGTCTGCTTGAGTGATGGATGTGGGCTCAAGAGAAAGGAATTATTGTTTGTAGATAGAGTGAAATTAAAGAATTAATGAAGGAGAGAGAGAGAGAGTTTCTACTATGTACATGTCTTAAGGTGAGGTGTCTTTTAAAGTTAGGTCAATGGATGTTTTGGGTTAGTAGGTTAGTAGTTAGTGTTAACATTTACTGAAATATTGACAATACATTTACAATGGATAAAATAAGTTGAAGGGTTGAAGGAGGATGGGTGAATGAGGTGAGAGAATTCTTGTGATGGTGAAGCTTTGAAGAAGTTTGGACTCACCTTTGTGTAGATCGTCAAAAACGACCACCGGTCTTTTCTTCTTTCTCCTCTGCTTTAAATGCCGTCGCCGTCGCCGTCAAGGTTGATCACCACAAAGAAAATGCAAATGCTGGCTTATGAGAATCCCCAATTAGCAGAGATTAAGCATGATTTATATGCTGAATTTTATTGGTGATAGCTCCAAAAAGTATGAACAAATTTAAAGAGATTATTGGTGTAGCTATATTTTATATTTTGATGACTTCTTCAAATTCGGAGTTGAGGTGGACGCCAAAAATTCCATCAAAACGTCTGTTTTTTCTCCCTGCAAAAGTCTTTAGTGGCCCCCTCTTTTGTTGAATTTTCATAATCCTCGAAGAGTGAGCCCCTCATTGCATGAGAGCATGACCTAATAGATTCCTAGGGGTTTGAAAACATATATGGATGTGGATTATCCACAAATATGATGTATGGATGGAGAAAAACATGTCAGTATATAAACAATTCATGAAATCTAGAATAATGTTAGCTATATATGAATATAAAATGAAGAAAAGAAATATATGAAAATATTGGAAAACAAATGAGGGGGCTCTCATTTGTTTTTATTGATGTAGGACTATCTACAAGAAGTAAGAAAAAATGCATGTAAAAGATGATAATTTAGTAAAAGGGAATGACTGGTTGAAATATATTTTTGTGATTTTTTCTCAGAGTGGGTTCACACTAAGATTTAGGGAGGCTTGCATGAAAAGAATTTTTTATTTAATAAAGAGTTTTCACACTGGTACGAAAAATTGTGATAATGGTGAGTATAACATATTAGACAAATAATGCACACCTAGAAATATTCAAATAAATACCAAAATAATTATAATAAAAATCTCCTATATTTAGGCCCTAATATGCAATGAAATATTTACACGTAGATGGATCTTAATACGTTTTTACTCAAAAAATAAATAAATTATTGGCTCAACTAGCCGATTGACTAGCTAGCTGAGGGTTTTAAGGAGATATGGGAAAAGTTCCCTAACTCACACACACCTATGTACAATGAAAAGGTGAGGATAGCCACAATGTTTTAATGATTTTGATAGGGTGAGGTAGCTCACTATTGCAATTTTGGATAGCCAAAAAATGGCTATCAACATCAACAGCCATTTCCTAAAAGCATCAGTTGAAATTTGTCATGTTCTTTATGCTTCTGAATGTTGAGAGTAGCAAACAACATTTCCAATTGACTTTGAGGGACATGTGTTTAACCTCACTATCCTATCTTATTGCAGTTTTAGCGAGAACCACGATTAAATTGTCAATCCATGGGACGAAGCTGACTCGACTAGTGCTTAGAGGCTACAAGAGGTTGTCAAAACAACTAACAACTTGCATGTAACTCAACACACTCAAGTGACTAAAATCACCAAAAGCCAATCGCTCATCGGCAAACAAATCACATCCTTTATAGCATCAAATGACATCCAAACGTAATGAAACTTTTAGGACAAGTTTATAAGACCTAAGCACACATGCTTATAGTCTCAAACCCCACTTTAGGTCAAGTGCCAAAATTGCGATTATTAACAGCAGTGGATTTTTGACCTAGTCGTGTTTGACCCAGAATGCACCTAAATGCTTAGAAATGATGCCCTAATACCCCGCCTATACGTAGTTGTTTATTTTGAAGTGTAAATGCCTACTTATGATGAAATCGGCGACGCCAAAAGCTATGAAATACTGTGATAAGTTTACGTCAATGCGTAGAGCTCTTACCTGCGGTTGCAATGCAACAAACGCGAATGCAATGTGACAACGCGGAGGGAGTAGGAAGCGCGAGAAGGAGAGAAGTGAGCGCTATTGGCTCACGCTGTGTATCTCATTATCCAAAACTTACAAATAACTTACAAAAATTGGCTTTTATACCTTAGCCAAGGTTTTTGGTGGTCAAAACTAATTATCTGGGAGCTCTAACTAAAGATAGGCAATGACAGGTTGATACAATCTGGAAGCTTGTAGCCTTGACTCATCAATTACAAGCTTTATCCAAAAAATAGGAGTTACAATATTCCGGTTTTGATAAATAATAAGCGCTTTTACAATGAGAGCTCCAAAAAATGGTATCCATGGTGTCCATGTTAGCTTGCTACTAACATTCCCCCCTCCTCGCCTGTGTTGTCCCTTGACACAGCTTTATGGGGCTGAAGTAGTCTTCGGGTTGATGGATGGCGAGGCGGTCCTTAAGCGCATTAAGTGCCTTTTGGTATCTGCTTTTCCTTTATTTATCTGACACTTGCAAGAATTGCATGGTGACTTTGTTTTTCAGCTCCACTGCTGAGTAGCCTACAAACCTTGATGTCAGGTTGCTGATCAGTGGCCCAAATATTTTCGTTCGCCAAGTGAAGAATCCCTTGTAGTACGCTTCCTCAAACGCCAACATATTGTGAGAAGGTAAAAACATACACCTGGCGTAGAAGCCATAGAGGACTTCTTTGGAAGGTTGGCCACTGAGATTATAGCACAATCCTTTGTTACCCTCGAGGAATGACATGCAAAGGGCGCCTCCTTGCTCTAGCTCATGGAATACTTCGATGCAGATGAGCAGCATTCAACAGATTTTGTATAACATTGCACATGACAAATCTGGTTGACTTTTAAAGAATGACATGGCACCCTTTATGGTTTTCACCATGTACTCTTCCATCGATGGTCCCTTTTTTGGAGCAGGCAATCTGGGGTAATTCAACAAGTTGGTCGCTTCTTTAGTAGTGCCTCATGTGCTATCCAGGTCCTTACTCTTGGTACATGAGAGAAAGTTGGATTCTTTTTCAGGGCCGTAGGTGCTCTTGTGAACAAAATCAAGTACCTTGGATTCTTGTTCAACCAGCTCAGCCTCCACTTTGGGTGGTCTTGATCTGCGCCCTCAATCTTCATGTCGGTGTAAAGCCTTTCTTTTACTTGTAGAAATTCCACTTTAATCAGAGGATAGGGTAGGGATTGTTGGTGTCATTGCACATTGATTTGATTGGGAGTGAGTTGTGTGACATTGATGGAATGAAGTACTCTCAGCTCCCAATGCATTGTTGTCTTCCACTGCTCATCTACCTCTTGTGTAACTTTTTCCTTCAGTGCATCTTCCCCAGCCTTTGAGAGCTGGACCATTGGCACTATGTCTGCTTCTGTAATGTGTACTTGAAACTCCTCCTTGCCACTTAGCTCTTCAGTTGGCTATGTCTCCATCTCAGTGAATGAAACTGAGGGGATTTCTATCTGAGGCTGCTCTGAAGTGCCTGCCTCTTCTTGTGTTTCTGGCCGTCCCTCTCTCAATAGCTAGTTGACTCTTTTGAGTTCAGCTATTTCCTTCAGTAGCTTGTCTTCTCTTTGGACCCGCATTAAAGTCAGGTCTTTGCGCTGAGACTGCTCAACCTTAAGCTCTAGCTCGAGGTCTTTGTTTTTCTTCTCTAATGCCTTGTAGAGCTCGTCAGTTCCTTTGATCGAGGCCACAACTGGATTCTCTCATATTTGCCGCAAGAATATTGCCTGATCATTTATTCTTTGTTCTAAGTACTGTAGGGAAGCATTAGCCACATCTAACTATACCTGAATTTTCTGAACTGAGATGGTTGTAGTTAGAAGTTCATTTGTAACTTCTATCAGTTGTTCATCTTTTTCCTTGCATGCATCTGACAGTTTTGTAAGTAAATCTCCAAGCTCCTTCATTTTTTTTTGTTGCTTATCCTTGTGAGCTGATGTTGTTCAACTTCCGCTTTCAACTCCTGCACTTGCATTTGTAGATCGGTGATGACGTTAAGTTGGTCGTCTAACTCCCCTTGGAGTGCGTCAATCACCATTCTAATTCCTTGGCCCTTGTACTATGATCTAGTGCTACTGAGCGAAGTCGTTCAGTCATGTCCTAGATTTTCTTAGCATATTCATTCACCTTACAAGATGACCTCGTCGTTTGATTGCCAGTCTTCGTTTTGTGCCAGTTGACTTGATGTTTTTGCAGCTTCTTGTGTGTCTTTGACGGCATCATGGCTGCTGGTTGTTGTTGCCCTTCCCGGGGTAGTCACTTATCAAAAGATCCCTATATCACGTGCGTTCAAGAGGTAATTAATAATACCCCAATATACATACTATACTTACATTGTGAGCCTATTTTAAAAAGCCCCACCCCCCTCTAATGTATACATAAAAGTATACATTTTGATCTTTTAATAATCCTCTCCGGTTAACTCAGTGATATCATACACATTCTAAAAAATGACCGCCCCGGGTTGCCCTTGGGGCTGTGGCTGATCTTCTTCTGTTTTGTCATCCTGAGGCTTCATGGATACCTCGACCTTCTCTTGCTGTGTTGAGATAGAGGGTGTTTCCGCAGCCTCCTATTCTCTTTATTTCTCTAACTTCTTGTTGTCCTCTGATGGTGGTGGACTGGCTACTCTTTCTGGCTCTTTGTCGTGCTCTATTTGCTGCTCTTTTTGTTGCTCTTGAGCAGATTCAGTTGCGTGGTGTGCTAATTCTGCTGCTTATTGCTCTTCTGGCTCTGCTGTGGTTCTAATTGCTGGTGATGGTGGTGGGCTAAGCATGGGGTGATCATGGTGTTCAGAAACAGGAGAAGGGACGCGGGGAGATACATCACCTTGAGCATGTTGTTCTTCTCCTTGTTCCGTGGCTTCCTCTGCTTGCTTTTGTTGTTCTTCCGCCTCTTTTTCTTTTCTTGCCACTTCTTGTGCTTCCCTCAGCTTCAAGGCTTCTGCTTCTTGATACATTTGTTCTAGAAATTTCATCGGATCTTCAGCTTGTTTCCTGGTATAATGCTTTGTTCTTGCACCTTTAAGCCCAATAGGCATCCACTTTTCCGGGTCCTTTTCTTGTGCTTGGCAAATGCGTTGGTAAGAGTGTTTTCTTGTTCAAACTTGGCTTGCTTTTGTACAAGTTCCTCCCGGTGTGCTGCCACGGGTTTTCTCTTCATCTCTTCTATCCGCGCTCTCCTTTCCTCGTTATTCGAGCTTTCACTGATGTGCCGTTCTGGCGAGCTCTCAGCTGACTCTTCATCTGACTTGTATGATCTCTTGGCAGATCTTGTAGCCCGAGGAAAGGTTGTGCTGACACTATCCAAGTGTTCTAATATGGGGCAGGTGGCAAGTTGTCGGCCATGCCGATGGCATGGTAAGCAATCCTTGTAAAAAACTCTAGTGCACCCAGGTATGTGATTTTTCCTTCTTTCTTTGTCCCTTTCAATGTGGACAAGAAATATTGTGTGTGGTCAATTGGTTGATTGGTCGTTGATTTGAGGACTTGCATAAAGGTTGTGGCAACTGCATGATTGGGTGTTGTATACCTTGGCGGCCTCTTAGCAAGGAAATGGAAGTGTTGGTGGTACAACCTTGCGGGCTCTTCCACCTGTTTGTTGTGAATGAGGTTTGAAAATGTGGCCTTGGTGGTTTCTTTGGTGAAAGCTCCTGCCGTCTTCCTATCTCTTTCCCTCATTGTCATTCCTTCTGTTGGCAGTCTGAGTGCTTCTGCCACTATCTCCTTGGTGATCACCACTTCAACCTTATTCCCTTGTGTGTCAAAGACCTAAGCGGTTCCATCTTCTTTGATTGTGGAAAAAAGCTCATAAGCTTTTTGGAACTCCACTCCACAAGGCTTTTGTTCATAAAAATCTCTGAGTCCCAGCCTTCGGTTGGCTTCTTTGGTCTCGGGTTTTGCAACGACATCATATACTTCTTTGGGTAGAATTTTTAGCTCTACTTGATGTCCTTCCTCGCTCTTGAATCTGCCGGTGAACACTGTGGTGTTGTGCTCTTCAAGTTGTTCCTTTGAGAGATAGGTCGCTTTTGCATTCTTGACTGAATCGGGGTCTAGTTGATATGCTAGTAACTCTTGCAACTTTTCTTTTTGGTTGAGCTTCTTTTTGGCCCTCTCTGCTGCTTGCATGGCTCCTATTCAGTGAATAGAGAGTCAAAGTTAGCAAATTTGACAGATTTTTCTTTGAAATGTCCTTTAGTCTGAAATGCTGACAATTTTGGTCCAATTTTCTCCAAATCAAATTTTGAACAAGCATAGATGCATAAAAACATGTAAGGAACAAGTCCAAATAAAAAATTGCAACAGAAGTAAAATAATCGCGATTATTTACAACTGAGTAAATTTTTCACCTTTTTGCAAATTTGGCGTTATAGGCTTGAACCATATACCAAATAGATACTCTGAGTGAAATATGGGCTCATTTGGATGCATAGGATGAAAATGGTACCAGATTTTGGCTTTAAGTCTCTAAAACAGTAGATATAAAGGAAATTTGAGATTTTGAGCTCCAAATTTGTTCAAACTTGGCTAGTGGTCACATTTTTCTTGCAAAACAAAATTTTGACCTAAACACATTCTATACACCTAAAACAAGTCCTAAATTGAATATGGTAAAGTTACTGATCTCTGTGACTACACTACCTGTTGAGTTGGTTAGTCACCCCTAAAGCTATGGACTTGTTCGCAACATAGTTGTGAAGCAACTCATCCAACTTTGGCCCATTTGGAGTCAGTTTGACCCTATATGTCAAATTTGACACTTTGTAGCCTTTGAGCCGGTTTTCGCTTTTCGAGGGCTTTGCTTGATTGATTTCAGAAACCAATCATATACATTGTGTATAGACCTCGTAGGTAAGCTGTCTATGGATCAGAATGCAATTCTCGCATATGTCAAAAACCTAGCTTTTCTACTTGGGACCCCCTTGGCCCTCGCCGAATGGTCAACTAGTGATGTATAAGGGTTCTATTATGCTAGGGCATGCTACAATTCAAATCCCATTTGATTTGGTTGAGCTGACAGGTCGCTATGGTCACTTTTTGGTCGTAGGTCTTCGTACATTGCTCGGATTCTAGGGTTTTTTCTAGGGGTTTAGACTAGCTACTAGCCGTACAAAATGGATCATTGATGAGTAAAGAACTTAACCCTCATATATCGTGTGAAACGGCGCTGAAAACGGGTAACTGTAGACTCCAGAGTATACGCGCAAAGAAGTCGAAATGCCCTCTCTCCAAGGGCAACAAGTGGAAATGAGGTGATTTTAGCCTACCTTGGGTATCTATACTCGGACTTCCTGAACCAATTTTTACCAGATTCCCTTGTTAGCCCTACTAGGCCATGAAATCTATCTTAGACTCAAAAATTTTCCCAATTGGATTCCTGTAGCTCATTCTGCAAGAATTTTACAAAAGTAGGTCTGGCCGCCTAATTTAGGCTTCCCGCTTCCATCTTCCGATTTCATTGAAAATTTTTGTGCTTGTCCACCTTGTCTTTTTGATCAGCACCGTGTCTTCAATTTTTCCATATGAGCTCATGTGTTATTTATTATTAATTTTTGACATGTTTATTGAAAAAATCAAAGAAAATAATAAAATGCACTAAAAAAGCAAAGTGAAAATCCAATGATTAAGAAAATCCATTGAAAGATATAGCTTTATTGTTTTTTGTTGGATTTGTCCATTTGTAAGTCTCAAATATCAAGAAAAATGATGAGAAATAATACAAAAGGACTAATTTTTTATGATTTTTTGATAGTATATACACTATTTACACTCATCGGGGAGATATTATCCGTTAAATTTTCCCTGTTGATGATATATAAGGGCATTGATTTTGCAAAAAAAATCACACGTTACCATCAAACTTTTTCCTCCCTCTTCAAACATTGCCCTTAATTACTTGGTGCCCTTCCACCCCTCCTAAATGGCGAACTCCGAGATGACTATATGCATGGGTTGAACAATCGTGTCTATGCATAGCCTTGGTTGGCTCTACCATGCTTTGAAGATCAATGCAGTTCAAACCAATATGCTGTGCAAGAGTTGGGTAGTGAGTAATTAACTCAAGGGTTTCTGATGTCGAGGCTTTCTGATGTTGTCTTCCAAAGAGAAAATCTTGTAGCTTGTGTGCTCTCTGCTTGGTTGTGCCATCAAGATGCTTTAGCACACTGATTGCCTGAGATTTTGGTATCAAGAATGGTTGTTGTTGAGATTTTTCTTGCCATTGGTAGCTTGGTTTGCTTGGTTCAAAATGGTGTGGTGGAGTCTTCTGAGACTTAACTCTCCATTGCTTGATTGGTTTTGCAGTTTGCGGGCGAAGAAGATAAGTGCTCCTTTTCCTTCCAAACCCATTTTGTGTTAAGTTCCCTTCTCGGAGAGGTGCTTCTCTGTGTTGTGACTCTCGGAACCGTCTTTGGTTTTGCCATGATGTTTTGGGCACCCAGATTTGAATCGGCTTATCCTTAAGCTGTGCTTTTGGTACCTAAATTTGCCTGACTCCTCAGGTAGCATGCAAGGAGTCAACAAGCAAATGCTACCTGTAGCATTTGCTTGTTGATAGGATGGAGAAGATTGATTACTTCATGGGTTGCTTTGCTGATAATTGCCTTTCCATTCCTCCTTGCTTGGTGCAATTGGAACAATGAGTTGCCCGCCTTTAGTTGATAGCTTGAGCTGATTTGTATCCCAATCTGGTATTGCTTTGTATGTCCGCATCCATGGAATTCCAAGAATCATCGTCTCATTCATGTGTTCATCTGGTAAGCATACAAACTTATGAGGGCATAAACATCCATGTACCATTACATTCAAGTTGACTACTCCCAATGTTGGTGTTGGGTTCTTGTTGCATCCTTTTATTGTCGCTATTCCTGCTGTGTCAAAGACTGACTTGTTGCTTTCTTGTACGTGGAGTAACTGACTGCATTTACTTGAGCTCTTGTATCGA
Source organism: Adiantum capillus-veneris (assembly GCF_014529385.1). Classification (NCBI taxonomy): domain Eukaryota; kingdom Viridiplantae; phylum Streptophyta; class Polypodiopsida; order Polypodiales; family Pteridaceae; genus Adiantum; species Adiantum capillus-veneris. Next base: position 25,655,085 of record NC_140952.1, on the reverse strand, counting down.
CCAAAGCATTTGTGCTATGATTGTTGAGATGTACTTCGATGCGAAGGTCCATTCCAACTAATCATTCCTCATCTGTTGACACTAAATCTTTTGGCAATTCCCATTGTCGGTCATCTATTTCCAGGGTGTTGATGGGAATTGGTTGATGATTCTTGAGAGCAATTTTTCTTTTGAGTATCCGAAGCCGAGCTTCCTCTTGGGCTTCATCAATAACCTGCTATCGTTTTATCTTCCTTTGCTTAGCTGCATGCATTCATTCTAGCAAATTCATTGGTTAGTGGAAAATTGTACTTCTTTAAACGACATCCGCTAATACAATTAGTCATTGGTTCACCATCTAGGGTGGATAGCTTAACTGCTCCACTTGGAGACACATCTTCAATGATAAATGGTCCGTTTTGCTTTTCCTTAAACTTGGGAATGTGTTGCTTAAGGGAATAGAATAAAACTAAGTCCCTTTTCTTGAAGATTTTTGTGATGAGATGGGAATCAAAAAACTGTTTTGGTTTTCGCTTTTGTGCATAGAATGTGAGCTATGGCAGTTAGCCTTTGCTCATCTAGCTTTTCTAAATCTTCTAGTCTTTCTAAAAATTCATGTCCAGTCCACTCAAGGTTTGTAGTATGAACCGTCTGTAATATCCACAATGCCCAGGAAGGCTTGGACCCCCTTGACTGTTGTTGGTTTAGGAAAATCAGCAATAACATGAATTTTATCCAAGTCAGTATCTATGCCATTTTTAGACACTATATGTCCAAGAATTTTCCCTTGTCTACTCCATGAATGTACACTTTTGAGGATTTAAGCAAATCCTATAAAGTCTACATTTTTCGAATATCTTTTTGAGGTGTTCAAAATGATCAGCTCGGATTGATGAATGTACACATAGATCATCCATATATACTTCCAAGAATTTCCTAAGATATTCTTTAAAAGAATGGCTCATCAATCTTTGAAAGGTGGCAAGAGCATTAGTTAACTCAAAGAGCATAACCCAATAGGCAAAAATACCCCATTCTGTTGCAAAAGCAGTTTTGGTCTTCAACAAAGTGAAGTCCTACTATTGTAATATGTGCTTGACTTAGGTATTTTTTTTTCTCTTCAAGATTAATGCATAAGAGCAATATTCCATTTCGATTTCTTTTGTATAGCCTACCAACTAGTAATTGATACATAGCCAATTGCTCAATTAATCCGATTGTAATAGGAAGTGGTATTTGTGAATCCACTTGAGCTATTGTCATCAATGATACCATGTTTTCCGACCATCGAGGTATCATCTCTATGGAGAAAAAATAGGCATCTGGTAGATCATCGTCTACCCCTTTAGGTGATTCTCCTGAAATAATCCTTACAAATGATGTCCTCCTTGATGTGTAGTGCCCTTTTTTACAGCCACAGTGAAAATCAAATTCCAGAAGAATGATGAACCATCTCACTATTCTTCCTGTGCTACATGGCTTGTTGACCAAGTGCAACAAAGATTGGTGGTCCACAAAGAAAACAAATTTGTTCGCTAATAGGTAATGTCTATACTTTTTTACGACATAGATCATTCCTAATCCTTCCCTTTTGGTGGTGGTATAATTCTTTTCTGCCATGTTCAATTGTCGGCTAGCATAAGAAATAGGAAAATCAATTTTCCCAATATTGGAGTTGAAGTGAGAGCTTGTTTAAGCTTCGTGAAGGATTCTTCACATGCTTCAGTCCACTCAAAGTGTGTAATCAAGCTATACATGGGTTTTGCAATTATATCGTACATGTAAATGAACCGTCTGTAATATCCACAATGCCCATGAAGGCTTGGACCCCCTTGACTGTTGTTGGTTTAGGAAAATCAGCAATAACATGAATTTTATCCAAGTCAGTAGCTATGCCATTTTTAGACACTATATGTCCAAGAATTTTCCCTTGTCTACTCCATGAATGTATACTTTTGAGGATTTAAGCAAATCCTATAAAGTCTACATTTTTCGAATATCTTTTTGAGGTGTTCAAAATGATCAGCTCGGATTGATGAATGTACACATAGATCATCTATGTATACTTCCAAGAATTTCCTAAGATATTCTTTAAAAGCATGGCTCATCAATCTTTGAAAGGTGGCAGGAGCATTAGTTAACTCAAAGAGCATAACCCAATAGGCAAAAATACCCCATTCCGTTGCAAAAGCAGTTTTATGATGATCTTTTGGGTCAACCAAAAGTTGATTATATCTTGAAAAGCCATCTAAGAAGCTGTAAGCTTCTTTTCCTGCAACTCGTTCTACACATGCTCAGTGATTGGAAGAGGAAAGTTGTCTCTAATGGTAGCTACATTCACTTTTTTGAGGTTGACACACACTCGTAATTTTCCATTCTTCTTGGGTACTACCACAATTGGAGACACCCAATCTGCGTGTTCAATTTTATAAATGAATTCGGCTTCCTTTAGTTTCTCAATCTCTTCTTTTGTCTTCTTGGGAAATGTTTCATTGTATATGTATGGCCTTTGTCTACTTGGTTTTGCATCATCTCTCATGGGTATGGTATGTTGACATATTTCTTGATCAACACCCTTGAGATCCTTATAAGACCAAGCAAAAATATCTCGGTATTCTTCTTCATCTTCTGTTAGGTTATTTGCAATGTAGGCACGCCTAGGTTCTTCCCCTGGTTCAGCCAAGTCTATCTTTTTTGCGTTCTCAGGCCCTTCGTAGGACTTGCCTTGTTTTCGTAGTTCTCTAACAGGTTGTTCTACTATGATTTTTTTGTCTTGGAGAGTATATTTTTTGTAATGGGATGGAACACTCATTACATATTTACCATCCTCTTCTGTGGTTTCCATTTTGGTTGTATATATCTCCTTTAGAGCTTTTTTCAACTCTTGATATATCTTTTTTCGCTCAATTCGTGTCATGGTTGGCTCCTTGTCTTGTTTGTTTGGCTTTGCTTGCGTATCCTTCCTTGTTTTTCTCAATGTTCTTGACATTTTTGGATTTTTGTTTGAAGGATATCCTGCCAGTGATTTTGTCCTTGACAAAATCATGTCCATCTATCTGCATCAAGAATTGTGTTCTACTGGAGACTGATGGCATAGGTCTTGTTTTCACATTTCTGGTGTCTCTTTTTCGTCTATACCTTTTTTGTCTTCTAGATTTCTGGTTAGGAAAGTCAAAAAACTTTTCTCCCATTCTTTCATTAGCTCTTACATGTTCTTTTTCTGACCCCGAATCTTCTGAGGTAGCTGAGTGTTCATCTAACTCATCTGTTGCATCATAGTAGAGGTCTAAAAAGACTTGTTGAGCTTTCATCAAGTCCTTGGGTTCCTCACTTTCATCTTCAATGTGAAGGGTTGAAATCATTTGGATGGGAATTATGTCGTAGCTATCCTCATTGCAAAATTGAGTAGGCATAGACGTATTCACACATACATCCATTGTCGCTAAAAAAAATTTCCACTCAAGTGGCTCAAACAAATGCTCTGGAAAGGGTTCAAGTACATAGGCTTCGTTTGTGCAATCCCTTTCTAGGATACATTCTTCTCTTTTTAAGCTTCCATTTTCTGAAGCTCCGCACGTCCAAATAGGAGTATCTTTGTTTAACCAAGATGGAAGCTTAGTTTCAGCCGAAGAGACTGAATCAAACTCTTGTATGGGCGTTTTCATGACATTTCTATAAGTGTGATCTTTTAGATTAACCCTTGTTATGGATCCCACTTGGTTCAAGTACAGATAGTTATTTCCCCAATCTTGGATAAGCTGTACCTGTCACATGAAAGGCTTCCCAATATGATTTCGTAATCGAGTTTCCTCCCAAAGTCTACTATGGCAAAAGTGTGTTGATACTCAATCCCACAGGAATTAACTATCACCTTTTCTACCAAGCTTGAGGGTCTTTCAATATGTCCATTAGCCAATTGCAATTTCATTTGAGTTTGTCTAATAGCTGGTTGTCCCCAAGATTCCCATACTGTTTTTGTGGCTATGTCTATTCCTGCTCCACTATCCAGTATTGCCATGGTTTCAATGTCATTATATTTCATTGGAAGGGTGGTGTTTCCTTCTTCCCCTTCATAGTATTCTTCGACTTTGTTCATTGGAACAAATCGAATCTCCTTGTTGTCCATTTCGTGTTTCAATTTTCCCAATTTTTTTGCGATTAGCCTTGTTCACCTTCTCAAGGGTTTTCTGTAGATCATTCCATAAATATGGTCTGAGTTTTAACAGTTCTCCCAAAGTAAGAGTGCATTGGATGGGTGTAGACATGATTGAATGAATGTTGTCTACTTCTAGGGTCTGCTCCGCTCTTTTTACTTGAGTGGTCTTGCACACTATGGATTCATCTTCGTTATCTCCCAAGTACGAGGGTAATGTTTTCAAGGTCAATGGTTTCGACATTCCTGAAGCTTCAAATTCGGATTCCCCATACAAGGATTGTACGTCTATATCCATATCAGGAGATACATTGTCTAACCAAACTTCCTCTATAGGAATTCACTTTAGAGTTAGGCTCCCATCATTGATTTCTCTAACTTTTTTTCATAAGTGTCCTAGCCAGTCTTCCTTCACGAAGGGAATTTGTTTGAGGCATATTCGCTGTCCGGCACTATAAGTTCCGGTTCTTTTGTTTCAAGGTGGGTACTACCACCAATTTGGATTTTTCTTTATTGTCTCTTACCACAAGCTCTTCACGTTTTACCATACTTTCAAACTTGGGTTTTTGTTTTTCCAGCATCTCTTGCGTGATTCTTACCAAATTTTTGCTTAGCTGCTTCCATGTCTGGAGAAGGATAGTTTTTCCATATGTTTTCCATGTTTTGGCCTGCTTTAAGTCCTGCTTGGTAGGTTTCCAAGGCTGCATTGATAGGCTTTAAAAAAATTTATCAACCAAAATTGATCCTCTATATTTCACGGTTGTTTCTTTGATTTCGCTTCCAGTTTCTTTCACCTTTTCCTGGAATAGCTTTTTTGCTTTCTCCTCGATTTCAACTCGTTGTTTCTGTTTTCTCAATTCATACCTTTTGCTTCTGCTTCTTTTGGTCTTTGAGAGGCAGCTTTTGTGTTCTTCAAATCATCAGAGGAGTTATGTTTCTTTTTCTTAGCCTGAGCTCTAGTGATTACCTTGATTGGAACAATCGCTTCACTCTCAGATGAGCTACTAGGTATCACTTGGACTACATTTACTACTGTTTTTCCCTTGTTTAAAGTATTTTTAGGACAATATTCTAGGAAGTGTCCTCCCTTTTTGCAACATTGTATGTAATAAGCTTCAACCGGCTTGAGGTTTTTGTTAGGCTCTAGGCATTCATTTTTCCAATGATCATCTGCATCACAGTTGTGATAGTTTCCCGTTCTTGGCTTAATCATGGGTCTTACCATAGGAGGTCCAACACCTTGATTAGCTACATAATACATTGTGCAAGCTCTGGTGGAGCATAAGTCACAGGTTCTTCCATTGGTGGTGGATGTGAATTATACCAATCTCTTTCTACCATTACTGTAGATGGACTAGGCTCAACATAGGGTGTAACAGGCGCTAGTGCTTGTTCATCTATGACTCCTTTTGAATGCATATACTTTACAAGCACTGCATTATGTCCTAGATATGGAGGTTTTTGACCCAACACAGGTTGAGGTCTTTCCATACCCATCGGTAGTCTTTGAGCTGGTGCCATGTTAGGCTAGTATCTGTACATGGGTTGTCCTTGTGGCCTCATGGGCACGTACTGAACATTCCCATCATACTTTGGTCAAAAATAGCACTCAGTGGTCTCATGATTGGTCCATTTACCCTCGATTGCACACCATTTCTGTGGTCTAATTGGTTGTCCCTGTTGAGGTATCCCTGGCCCTCATCCCCTCATAGGTGCTTTTTGCATGTTGTTCATCATGTCATTCATCCTTTTGAGCATGTCTTCTATGGCTGAAAGCGGTGCTGCAGCAGCCGTTCCCACTTGTGGTGGTTTAGTGGATGTTGTTTTCTCACTTTGATTATCCTTAGGGACATCTTCTTCATTGAAAATATCATAATTGTCTCCCAAGTCAATAGCATCTGACACACATGCGTCTAGCGTTATATGCTTCTTGCTATATAGTATAGCATGAAGTTCTTTATTTAGCAGTCCCTCTAAAAAAAATGATACTAGTTATTCTTCTGCAGGTATCTCTAGCTCTGGGCATCTAGCAATGTATTATTTCATTCGAGTTGCACAATCCCTAATAGACTCACCATGTTTCTGTTTAAAAGTGTAGATTTGAGCTACCGTACTGTGTTTGATCCCCATTTTGGAACAAACAACTACAAATCTTTGAGCTAATGTGTTCAGGTCCATGATTGACCTTGGTGGAATGTTTTGAAACCATGTCAATCCTTTTCCTTCTAATGTCATTCCAAACCCTGGAATTGAGTATGGAAATCGAATATACATTCTGCTCTTAGCACTTGTTTAAAGCTTGCAAAGTGGTCATATCGATCCCTTGATCCATTGTATTTTCTGACCCATTTCCAAAAATCGGCTAGTCTGACGCGTGTATTTGGTTCAACTCCCGATCTTCTGGCAGTTGCTCCTATTCTGAGTCCTTCAAACCAGTCTGTTGGAAATAGTGACTCATGTAGCCCTGGACTGGCCTTAGTGTCACCCGGTTTTCTGCGTGATGAGGTGGTTTCTGGTTTCTAACATTACTCTCAGAAGATCTCTCACGGTGTTCATCTCTTGGAATTGTTTCTAATCCTTGTCCCAATATCCAATCCCTTATGAAATACCCTTGGTTGTTTGGTTTGTTCTACCTCCTCAGGACTCATCATAACAAATTTGTTGTTATAACAATCCCTAAACAGGTAGGTTGGTAGGTCTATTGATCCCTTATCTTTGATCTTGAAGATATACATGATCTTCATGGCCGTTAGTTGTCCTGATTTGGCATGCGAAGTCCACAGAAGATCTTTTACATTTCTATCCTCCCAACAATAGACTCCGATCCTATGATTATCAATACTAAGTCATTTCAAGGGCTTCAAATCAACTTGATCGTATCCCTCGAATTCAAAAGTTGGTGGTCCTTCTTTTGCAGCCATACCTGGAATTTATAGTGTTTACTTATAGCCCCCATTTGTCTATCACGTCAGGGTTTTTGACTTGTAAATATTGAGTTCCATTTCCATCCATGTACATTTTTTTCCTTGTTTGTTTGCCCTAATCTCTTCCTCGAACTCAATACCATGGTCATCTCTGCAAATGGCATACTCTTTGTTAGGATCCACGTAAACCTGAGCTCCATGGCGATTAGTCTTATAAAAAGAGAGTATATGCTTGTAGCACATTGTCGTTCCGGTTTTCCACTGAGTCCAATAGGAAGACATTTCAGATGTCGAATCAGAAAAAGTGTCTGAGACTTCTTCAGGGATAGTGTGCAAGGAATTGCCTTGATTCACGCTTTCTTCAGTGGATACTCTATTGGAGGTTTCTCCAAACATGCCATGATTTCCTAGTACACAACAAGATCTAAGGTTCATAAAGACTTGCGAAGCCCTGGATAGAGTACTTACCTTTGGATTGACTTGTTGTCAATTTTTTCCACTTGACTGGATTGCACTTTCTGTTAAGCTACCAATTCCTCATTTGCAACCTGATTTCTATACAAATTTGATCAAGTTAGCTATTCTTCTATAAAGACAACATAGTTTTTGTTATCTATGGTGGTTGGTCTATGTGTATCACTTCAAATTGAGCTAATTGAATCAATCATTGCAATTTTCAACTCGACTTTGGCAAAAATCAAAGGATTAATCTGCAACCTGAAAACTGAGTGAACATGTATCAATTTGGATCCGATTGAACCCAAAATTGCCCGGTGAATTTGTATTATGTTGATCTAACACTGTACAAGTTCAAAAGTCAAAATTGGTGGCTTGATTTACCAAGTGTATAATCTGTTAAGGTCCTTGGACAAGTTTCAACAAGTTTGGACAAAATCTGTTTAAGTTTATCAACCGTTTTGTGTCCGCAGACTCTGATTTCAAGAATCTGGCTTAAGTCTCACTTTTGTGATTCAAATTCATCAAAATTGGTTTGTGTGGTGTACTTGATATGCTTGACCTTGTGATATGTCCAAATGTGTAAAATTACCAATTTTTCAAGCAGATGTAAATAATCGCGATTATTTACTCTGGCTTTTTTTTTTTGCAAGTTTTTGCCCCAATCTTGACATAGATCTATTAAGCACTACGACTTAAGGTCTCTAGCCAAGTTTCATCAAATTTGGATAATATTTGGTCAAATGGTCATCAATTTTTTGTCCGTAGACTGACTTTGCAATTTTGGTCACAATTTCCAATCCAATGATCCAAATCTTACCAAATTTGATTTGTGGGCTTATTACAACATTATAAAGCTAGTGGTATGCCAACTTGGTAAAAAAAGTTAAAAATTGGTGCAGATGTAAATAATTGTGATTATTTACAATTGGTAACTTTTTGCATCTTTTTGGTCAACTGAGCATATATACATGTTTATCACATCAATGTAAGCCTATAAATCAAATTTCATAAAGTTTGGAAAAATTCTTCCCCAATCAAGTTTTAAAAAGTCATTACAAACTTTAGTTTTTTTCCAGTTTTTTGTCAGTTTGGTTCTTTTGTGGCTCTACAAAAGTTGTTTGTACACATGCAATGAGTCAATGGTATGAACCTTGGTCAAATCTAAGCTGAAAGTTAATAATCGTGATTGTTAACTTCAGGCTTGAAATGAACCAATTTTTTACCTTTTTTCAAGGACAGTCCTTTTACGAGTTATTTTAAGCCTATGAATCAAGTCAAAACTTAATTTGGCCTAAAATATCAAGAAACAGTAAATAATCTCAGTTTTGGCCAACTATTGAAATTTTTACCTCAAAGTGTCCTTGAGCTTACCAACTGGTTCATACAACTTTAAAACTTACTCTCCAATCGGATTGAGTGGTTTGGAGTCTTTTCGTGCTATTTCTAGCCGTAGACCTAAAATTTTGCACTTCAAATAACAATTCACACTTGATTCTTTCAGAGAGAGCAATGTTCTGAAATCCACCTCGGATCCTACTTACCCTACTCCTAGATTCTCATGCAATGGGGTTGTGGAAAGTGTCCACAAACACTCGTTTTCTTGTTTTTTATGGTGTTCTGAGCATTGACTTTAAGACTTGTTTCGTCTATCAATCATCCTCAGAATCCTAATCTAGCCCTACAATCCTACAATCCTAAAGGCACTCGACAAGTACGATTACTTCCAAGCTACCTCTACACAGCCAAAGACAACAATCTTAGGCTATGCGGTATCTAAAAGAAAGTTTTTATTCTAGGACATCCTAGAGGAAGTTAAAGGATAAATTCACAAGATGCTCGTGTTTTTCCCTAGTTTAGGTATGTTCGATCCCTCGCAACGACGCCAAATGGGGGACGCGTGTCTAACATCACTATCCTATCTTATTGCAATTTTAGTGAGAACTACGATTAAATTGTCAATCCATGGGACGAAGTTGACTCGACTAGTGCTTAGAGGCTACAATAGGTTGTCAATCTCTTAGAAAACAACTAACAACTCGCATCTAACTCAAGCGACACTCAAGTGACTGAAATCACCAAAAGCAAATCACATCCGTTACAGTATCAGCAAACAAATCACATCCGTTACGGTATCAAATGACATCCAAACTTAACGAAACTTCTAGGGCAAGTTTACAAGACCTAAGCACACATGCTTATAGTCTCAAATCCCACTTTAGGTCAAGTGCCAAAATCATGATTTATTAACAGTAGTGGATTTTTGACCTAGCCGTTTTCGACCCAGAATGTACCTAAATGCTTAGCAATAATATCTCAATACCCCGCATATTCGTAGTTTTTTATTTTGAAGTGTAAATTCCTACTTATGATGAAATTAGGCTGCGGATCGGCGACGCCAAAAGCTACAAAATATTGTGATGTGTTTACGTCAATGCGTAGAGCTCTTACCTGCGGTTGCAATGCAACAAACACAACTGCAATGTGACAACCGGGGAGGGAGTAAGAAGCATGAGAAGGAGAGGAGTGAGCGCCGTTAGCTCATGCTGTGTATTTCATTATCCAAAACTTACAAATAACTTACAAAAATTGGCTTTTATACCTTAGCCAAGGTTTTTGGTGGTCAAAACTAATTATCTGGGAGCTCTAACTAAAGATAGGCAATGATAGGTTGATACAATCTGGAAGCTTGTAGCCCCGGCTCATCAATTACAAGGTTTATCCAAAAAAGAGGAGTTACAATATTCCCGATTTATCAAAATAATAAGTGTTTTTACAATGAGAGCTCCAAAAAATGGTATTCGTGGTGTCCGTGTTAGCTTGCTGCTAACAGACTTGCAACTTTACCTATGATTTTTTTATGTCTGCTCACATTGAGTAATCTCCTTTAATTTTTGAATGTCGTGCAAAAACATACTACACTTTGTTTCTTTATGCAATAGAGCGGTGCATCAAACACTTGTTCCATTTGCATTACTCAGTATTATAACTATCGTTGTTGGTGGTACTATTGAGGATACTTGCTCTTTTTCTATTGAGATTTCATTATGATCTAATTGGGTTGCTAGGGAAGGTGGTCCAAAAATTTGTGTTCTGGTAGGAGTTAGTACCTTCTTGGGGTTGACCACACTTTATTACTTGATCTACTTCAAATTTACCTGGCATACTGCTGGGTGGAAATTTGTGTTTTGCTAGGAGTTAGTATTTTCTTGGGGTTGACAACACTTGTTATTATTTGATATGCTTCTAACGTAAGTGGCATATTGTTGAAACATCTACAACAGGCTCCACTTTTGTATCGATCTCCACTTGTGCTTTACTCAAGAAACTTTTGTCCTCTTCTGTCAGTGATAATATTTATTGGCTTTCAATCGTGGTTGTCTTTGTAGACTGCATCCTTAGAGTTTTCTGGTGGCTAGTGCCATTCCTAAAACTCGTTCTATATATCTTTTATTGACATCACATAAAATTGGGCTTTGAGGATCTGAGAATCTATTTGAATGGCAATAAATATTATTCCCCAACATTATTCTCATTTGTTTCTAGGCATGCTAATAAATTCTAGAGCATCATATAGTTGTGGTTGGCCATATTTTAGCCATTTGCAAAAAGACGTGAGATTCTTGTCTACTTGAGAATATAACATTGTTTCTCATGATAGATCATATCTAATTTTACAAACAAAGCTACACTTGGTCTTTTTGGGAATTCCTTTGGTAGTGACTACTCTTGTTGTGGTTGGTTCCCTTGGTTGAATCTTTTCTGCAGTTTGTTTGTGTTGATTGTAAGACTTCTCCTTTTGCTTGCAATTGTTACACATTATTTGTTTGCACTTGAGTAAACTTCTACAGCTGAGCACATAGAGATTTACTCCAATTGTACCTTGGTAATACTTTGGTGATCCAGAAGACAAACCAACATGCCAATTTTTTTGTGGAAAACAATGTTTTTAGGCCCTTGTGGGCATGTTTTTGGGTGGATAGTAGGCTCAAAGTTTTCCACTTTGCGTCTTCTATGGTTAACCAACATTGATAGAAGGCCATCAATGATGGTCCATGTAGTCTATCCGTGACTGTTGCATCTTGCAGTATCCTCGACATCGGCTCAATCATCTCCTTTGGGCATGAGATCTAAGGGGAATCTTTCATTCCAATTTGATTTTTGTGGTTGTGGCTCTAGAGGGGTACAACGTGTGGTTTGATCGGTACATATCAGCATATGAGAACATTGACTTCCCATAGAAGACACCCCCTTCTTTGGTGGACATATACTTACTATTGGACCTTGGTACACCATGTACATTGCCTTAAGAGAAGCTTTATCTTGACCTCAACCAACAGGCTGGAGTGTATCTTTAGTGCTTTGCACTTCCTTGGGGATTTTACTCGTGAGATGAAGGGTTCGCATGGTTGTCCATACATTGCGAACATTTGGATCATTTGGATTCTTACCTTTGGAGTTGCTTGCAGTCACCATCTATAACCTCACAACATATGCATCCCTTGGATGTGGCTGATGTGATCTCCCACCAACGATAGGAGGATAGTCAATGTAGCTTGCAATCTTGTAGCATTGTTAGCATGGATTGTGCTTTGGTTGGCACCAAAGGATTGGAGGTAGGAGATATTGACATGGCATTGCAAAAATCTTGGGGAGGCCTCCACTCTTCACCATAGTCATCCTCTTCTCAGAAGATGACTATAGTGTAGGCTCCTTGGTTTGGCCATCTCTCTTCTCACAAGACAACCATAGTGGAGGCTGCTTAGTCTTGCTTAGAGGGCATACCACCAACTAACATGATACCATCCATCGATGAAATTTAGTAGTGAATGTTGTAGCACATGGTAGAGAGAAAACAATCCAAACTTCTTAGTTTGACCTTCTTGGAGTTTTTGTGGATCAGCTACTTGACCATGTTTGGTTTTGGTTGCTTCCTCTTTTCTTGAGATGAGTGATCACAAATCTTCTATGGTAGAACTAGATGTTTACAAGCCTTTTGGCACTCCTTTATAAATTTTGAGGCTATGACATGAGTTGTTTCTAGATAGAGTTTGGAACATCTTTCTTGAAGCATTATACACACTCGATAGCGGTGGAGATGTTTCTAGATAGACTTTTGGGCATCTTTCTTTGAATGTTATACACACTCAATAGCGATGGAGTTGTTTCTACATAGAGTTTGGGACATCTTTCTTGGAGCGTTATACACACTCAATAGAAAGAGAGTATGGCAATTTCCTACACTACTTGCAATAGCATCTACTTGGATATTTCTTGGGGGTTGGAGTTTCACAAGCTGTTGTTATAGCTATGGAGTATTTTCCTCTTGTGGACAACATAACAAACATCTTCATTTGAGGCCTCACATCTTTAGCTTTGGTAGTTTGTTTGGCATCAAATAGTGAGAGGACGCATTAGAGCTACACCACTCTACTACTTTATCTAGGGTTAGAGCATTCTTGTATGGCTAGTGCTCTCTCGGGGTGGCCACCAATGTGCATTGCATCCTAGAATATGCGGCATTGCGTGATGTGGGTATTCAGAGAAGGGAAAAGGAGAGACATAGAGAAGGGTGGACCACACTTTGTAAGAGAGTGTGGATGGGTTCCTTTATTGTATACAAAGGAGAAGAGTGAATGAGTTAGTGTAGGTGTAGGGTTAGTCATTGTGGAAGTTGTGCGGTGAGCAAGAGAAGGGATGGAGAGAAGGGTAAGGGGAAGATGAGCAGTCTCAGGTTTTTGTGGAGCTTGCGAGAGCATTAACTATCACTTTCCTTATTGTCTTTACGAACAAAGAATGCAAGAGGGTGGGCACCCAGCCACAACCCGGCCCGTATGAAAAGCAAACAATACACATCTTCTCGGGTGGAGCTCTAGAGAGTGCAATCTCATCTTTTGACTTCCCGACTATGAGCATATCATCCACTTACAAAACCAAAATGATGAGGGAACCATCGTTCAACCTCTTTGTGTACAAGCAGTGATCCTCTTGGCTCTATACATAACCATGGTTCAATTACGGCCACATGCAGGTTGCAGCTTGTGCATAGTGATGTTTGTGGGCCCATGCAAACTCTATCCTTTGGTAATTACCTTGACTTTGTGACTTTCATTGATGATTACTCCAAGCATGCATGGGTATATCCGCTTAAAGCAAACTCTAAAGTATTTATGTGCTTCAAACAATTTTTGGCTATGGCTAAAAATGTCTCAAAATGTACTATGGGCACTCTCCATTCTGATCAAGGGGGGGAGTATATGTCTCATGAATTTAATGAATTTTTGGCTAGTTGCGGGATAAAACGCCAATGTACAATGCCTTATATGCCTCAACAAAATGGTGTTGCTGAGAGGAAAAACAGGTCACTGACAAAAATGGCACATTGTATGGTCAAAAGTCAAGCTTTGCCGCATTTGTTTTAGCTTGAGACCATCTGTGTGCCATTTATGTACTAAAGAAGTGTCCTACAAAATCTTTGTAGTCTGCGACTCCATAAGAAGCATGGTATGATACAAAGCCTTCTATTGAGCACATGCGTGTTTTTGGTTGTTTGGCATATTCTTTGGTGTCAAACGCAGTGCAGGAAATTGGATGATAAGTCTATCAAATGTCTTTTTGTTGGTTATAGTGCTGAAAGCAAAGGTTACAGGTTGTATCATTCACAAACAAAGTGTATTTTGGTCTCATGGGATGTTGTGTTTGTGGAAGATTCTATTCAGCCCTTGCTGTCATGTACTATAGGCAATAATGTATGCTCACAAGACATTTATGACAATTGGTTGCCTCTTTTCAATGGTGGAAGTTCGAATGTAAATTCCACTGAGGCAAACGAGGGTTTCTGAAAATGTTACAGATCAGCCTATTACTAATGCAGATGTACATTATGTACTTGATGAGGAAAGGGTTGAGAATGAGCATGCTAGAGGTATGCCTAAATGGCTAGTGCATACTTTACATGACAGTAAATTGGATGCACCTTTGTCTAATCGTACTCATTCAGGTTCTTGTCATCCATCTAATGCATCAAATTGTTATGCTTTGGCTATGTCTAGCTTACATGATGTTGAGGAACCTCTCTCTTTTGATGAAGCACAAAATTCAAAAAATTGGATGGCTGCCATGCAATCAGAATATAATGCACTTATAGAAAACGACACATGGACTTTATGTGATTTGCCTCCTGGAAAAAAGACCATTGGTATGAAGTGGGTTTACAAGTTGAAACGCAAGCCGGATGGTGAGATTGATCGCTATAATTCTCAACTTGTTGCAAAAGGTTATGCACAACCAAAAGGCATAGATTAGGCAGAGAATTTTGCTCCCACTTGTTGTGTGACTACTGTGCATTTTCTATGTGCATTGGCAACTCATTTTGGTTGGGATGTACATCAGTTAGACATTGCTACTTATTTCTTGCATGGTGATATATTTGAGGAATTTTATGTAACGTAGCCTCATGGTTTTGTCAAGAAAGGACAAGACGATAAAGTGTGCAAATGTAAGAAAGCTTTTTATGGATTGAAGCAAACTCCTCATGCTTGGTATGAGAAGTTTGACACTTGTTTGGTCAACGAGGCTTTTTTAACAATCCAACAACAAGCACATTGTATGTAAAGCGTGAAGTACTTCTCATTGTCGTTCTCTATGCTGATGATTTAAGGCTGATTTGAATGGTACTTTCAAGATGAAAGATTTGGGGCTGTTGCATCATTACTTGGGTATATAGTTTAAGCAGTGTGATGGTGGTATTGCCTTATGTCAAAAAAGTTACATAGAGACATTGATATGTAACTTTGGACTTGAGGATTGCAAACCTATTGCCACTCCCATTGAAACAAGTTTAAAGTTGAGTCTGTTAGGAAATAAGACGTAGCTAAATAGATAATTGAGTAGATTACTTAATGGAGAGAGACAGATTTATATACACGAGATTATAGAGTAGAGAGAGAGAGAGAGAGAGAGAGAGTACACACGATATACGTGGTTCACCCAATGTGGGCTACGTCCACGGGAAAGCAGCCACTCAATGGCTTTAGTACTTCAAAACAAGAAGTAGTTTACAAAGGGATTATACCCTTAATGGAGCTCCCGCCTTGCTTCACTCTCACCACCTCACACTCACCTTGTTGCATCAACTTCACACTATAAAATGTGTGTAGAAATGGCCTCCTTTTATAGGCCAAAAGGGTTGCCCTCTCTTATGAGAGACACCATGTGTAGCCGCCCTTGTGCGAATAAGTCCAAATCGGACCCTCCAATCCGCCCATGTGTGGCCGCCCTTGAGAAGACAAGTCCGCTTTTGAATTCGGCCACTGGACATTGAATTCGGCCACCGGCCACCGGCCATTGACTTCCGACCACCGGCCACCGGCCATTGACTTCCAACCACCGGTCATCGGCCATTGACTACCGGCCACCGGCCAACCGACTGGTTGTTTTCCGACCACTTTCCGGCCGCCGTCCGGCCATAATATTCCGGCGAAAAAGAATATCCCGCCTTTAAAGTTGCCCCTGATTCTTGTCCGTGAAAATTTTGGTTTCCGGTGAGTGATTTTCCTTCACGCAGGATGGCTTCTCCTCATAATGGGTGCCTTACAAATGTGCGCTTTTACCACAGAAAATTACAAGGGTAAATCAGGCTCCATACTTAACAATCTCCCACTTGGAGACTGATCTCCAAACCAAACCTACGACTGCTTTCCATTCTGGCTTCTTATCCTTGAATGCCGATTGAAGATGAGCAAAAGCTCAACTTCTCCTTGTTGACCACCTTTGTAAACATATCTGCAGGATTTTCACTTGTATGCACCTTTCCTAGCTTTAGTTGTCCCTCTTCTAAAAGAGTGCGTATGAACTGATATCTCACCTCAATGTGCTTTGTCCTTGAATGAAAGGCTGAGTTCTTCGCAAGATGGATAGCGCTTTGGCTATCACTGTACAAGACACAATTGTCTTGTTTGAATCCAAGCTGTTCTAAGAATCTGTGAAGCCACAGAATTTCTTTGCTTGCCTCCGTCATTGCTACATACTCCGCTTCCATGGTAGAAAGTGAAACCACTTTCTGCAGCTTTGAAGCCCAGCTTACTGCTGTGCCTCCAACCGTGAACACATAGCTAGTAGTGCTCCTTCGAGTATCTTTGTCACCTGCCATATCTGCATCAGCATACCCTTCTAGAAAAATATCAGTTCCTCCAAAATACAAAGCATTTGTTGTTGTCCCTTTTAGATACCTAAGTATCCACTTCACAGCTTGCCAATGCTCTTTACCTGGGTTGTCCATGAACCTACTCACAACTCCCACTGCATGTGCAATGTCTGGCCTTGTCCAGACCATAGCATACATTAGAGAACCTACCGCTGCAGCATATGGAACTTCAGACATATAGGCTATCTCCTCTTGTGTCTTTGGACACATATCCTTCGTTAGTTTAAAATGACCAGCCAAAGGTGTAGAAACTGGTTTTGCATTTTGCATTGCAAACCTTTCTAGTACCTTCTTGATGTAATCTTCTTGAGATAGCTTTATTGTCTTCTTCGTCCTGTCCCTTGATATTTTCATACCAAGTATCCTCTTTGCAGCACCTAAATCTTTCATTGAAAAAGATTTGGACAGCTCCTCTTTTAGGTCTTTGATGTCCTGCATGTTAGCACTTGCAATCAACATGTCATCAACATATAACATGAGGATGATGAATTTCCCATCTCCCAAATTCTCCGTGTAGACGCAGTGATCCGAGTTGCATCTTGTGAATCCATGATCCAACATCCATCGATCAAACTTCAAGTACCATTGTCTTGATGCTTGCTTTAAACCATACAAGCTCTTCTTTAATCTGCAAACCATTTTCTCCTTACCTTTTACTTCATACCCCTTTGGTTGAAGCATGTAGATTTCCTCCTCTAAGTCACCGTGAGGGAATGCCGTATTTACATCCATTTGCTCGAGATTTAGATCATGAGAAGCCACAAGGCTTAAGACAAGCCTAATTGAGTTCATTTTTACAACAGGAGAAAATATTTCATTAAAGTCAATACCTTTCTTTTGAGAAAAACCTTTTACCACAAGCCTAGACTTGTACCTTTTCTTCCCACCTTCTTCTTCCTTTAGCTTGTACACCCATTTGTTTTGAAGTGCCCGCTTACCTTTAGGCAACTCAACTAACTCCCATGTTTGGTTGCGATGTAGTGAGTCCATCTCCACTTGCATGCTCTTCGTTCCATTCTTCTTTGGATTCATGTTGCATAGCTTCTTCATATGATTCCGGCTCTCCAGAATCTGAGATCAAGAGATGGTTGAAGGAAGGAACAAACCTTTCTCGAGGTCTACTTGCTCTTGTAGATCTTCGGGGAATAGGTTGAGGCTCCTCATTTGGTTGACG
The DNA here is from genome assembly GCF_014529385.1 of Adiantum capillus-veneris. Lineage (NCBI taxonomy): Eukaryota > Viridiplantae > Streptophyta > Polypodiopsida > Polypodiales > Pteridaceae > Adiantum > Adiantum capillus-veneris. The sequence goes on along the minus strand of NC_140952.1, from coordinate 25,637,194 downwards.
TTGTTGCACATTGTCACCGTTTGCAGTCCTTGAGTCTTCACCATCCTCAAGCTCCATGTACTCATCACCTGTTTCTTTTGTTTGTTTTCTTTCCAAGTAATCTTTGTACATATTTTGTTCGTTAAAAATTACATCCCTACTCCTTAAGATTTTACCATCTTTAGGATTCCATAGGCGATACCCAAAGTCTCCTTCTCCATAGCCAATGAAGAAACACTTTTTGGACTTTGCATCTAACTTTGATCTTAGGCTTCTATCTATGTGCATGAAAGCCTCACACCCAAACACTTTGAGAAATGCATAATTCACCGGTTTACATGTCCATGCCTCTTGTGGAACTCCCCCATCCAATGCCGTTGAGGGTGACCGATTGATTAAGTACACATACGTACTTATAGCTTCCGCCCAAAGCTCAAGCGGTAGGCCTGCATGTAGCCGCATGCTTCGTGCTCGTTCCATGATTGTCCTGTTCATCCTTTCCGAAATCCCATTTTGTTGAGGTGTCCTTGGGGTTGTCCTTTGCCTCCGAATGCCATTGCTAGCACAAAAGCTTTCAAAAGCTTGGCTGCAATATTCGCCTCCATTGTCGGATCTGAGGCATTTAACCTTGGTACCTGTTTCATTCTCCACAAAGGCTTTCCACCTTTGAAATATGGAAAATACATCGGATTTATTCTTCATGACATAAACCCATGTTTTTCTAGTCGCATCGTCTATGAATGTTACATAGTATAATGAGCCACCAAGTGATGGTGTACTTGCAGGACCCCAAACATCAGAATGAACCAACTCAAGTTTTTTTTTTTTTCTTTCATTTCCTGATTTTTGAAATTTTACCCTCTTTTGTTTACCATAAACACAATCTTCACAGAACTCTAAGTCCACTTCTTTCAAACCTGGTAGAAGCTTCTTTGTTTGAAGGATTTGCATTCCTTTGGCACTCATATGCCCAAGTCGGTAGTGCCACACCGCACTGTCAACTTCTGTAGTTGCTACACAAGCTGAAGGTTGCGTGCTAACAGGACACAAGTAAAGTGTACCAACTTTTTCACCCTTGGCAACCACCAAAGATCCCTTTGAGATCTTCCACCGTTTGTTTCCGAATGCAATGTTGTGACCTTCATCGTCCAATTGTCCTGTAGAGATCAAATTTTTGCGAAGAGAAGGAACATGCCTAACATCTTTAAGCTTCCATTCATTTCCATTAGCAGTTTTGACAGAAACTGTACCTTTGCCGACAATCTCACAAGCTTCATCATCTCCCAAGTATACATACCCAAAATTACCTTTGGTGTAGTCTTGGAAATGTTGCTTGTGTGGTGTCGCATGGAATGAAGCCCCGGAATCTACTGTCCAGGAATTAGACACATTGTCTAATGAGAGAATTAGAGCATCTTGCTCTACTTTACCTGCCACATTGGCCTCCGATGTTGGCTTGTTGTCTTGAGACTCTGTCTCCTTCTTCTTCTTGGACCAGCAATCCTTCTTGACGTGGCCCTTCTTGCCGCAGTTCCAACATTCAAGAACTGACTTTGTGCGTGACTTGCTCCGCCTTGAGCGATCACGACCCTTTTGGTTTTTGAACCTCTCCTTAAGCCTTCCTCTTGTTTCCACTGATAGTGCAGCACTTGATGATTCTCCTGTGCTTCTCCTTCGCATTTCCTTGCTTAGGAGAACACCCACAACATCATCAAACTTAAGAGTATTTGTGCCAGAGATAGAATTACTTAAGCCCATCACAAGGCTGTCCCAACTATCCGGTAGAGATGATAGTATAAGGAGAGCTCGCACTTCGTCATCGAAATTGATTTTCACTGATCGAAGTTGACTTATGTTTGTGTTAAAGTCATTTAGGTGTTCTGCAACTGAACCATTCTCTGCCATCTTTAGATTGAACAAGCGCTTCATAAGAAATACCTTATTGGATGCCGATGGTTTCTCGTAGAAGTTGTCAAGTGACTTCATCAAGTCCTCCATGGTCTTCATCTCCGAAACATTGAAGGCCACCGTTGACGCCAAGCTTAACTGGATTGTTCCCAGTGCCTTTCGATCAAGGACAATCCATGCTTCATCTGCCATTGTTGCGGGCTTCTTCGCAAGACCGCCTAGTGGCAAATAGAGGTCCTTCTGGTAGAGATAGTCTTCAATCTGCATCTTCCAATGTTGGTAGTTTTTGCCGTTGAACTTCTCAATCTTGCGCTTCCCTTCCTCCGCCATAACTCCCACTCAATTCAAGGAATCCTTTCCTTGAGATAATTTAGCTACGAGCAAACCTTACTCTGATACCAGTTGTTAGGAAATAAGACGTAGCTAAATAGATAATTGAGTAGATTACTTAATGGAGAGAGACATATTTATATACACGAGATTATAGAGTAGAGTAGAGTAGAGAGAGAGAGAGAGAGAGAGAGAGAGAGAGAGAGAGAGTACACACGATATACGTGGTTCACCCAATGTGGGCTACGTCCACGGGAAAGCAGCCACTCAATGGCTTTAGTACTTCAAAACAAGAAGTAGTTTACAAAGGGATTATACCCTTAATGGAGCTCCCGCATTGCTTCACTCTCACCACCTCACACTCACCTTGTTGCATCAACTTCACACTATAAAATGTGTGTAGAAATGGCCTCCTTTTATAGGCCAAAAGGGCTGCCCTCTCTTATGAGAGACACCATGTGTAGCCGCCCTTGTGCGAATAAGTCCAAATCGGACCCTCCAATCCGCCCATGTGTGGCCGCCCTTGAGAAGACAAGTCCGCTTTTGAATTCGGCCACCGGCCATTGAATTCGGCCACCGGCCACCGGCCATTGACTTCCGACCACAGGTCATCGGCCATTGACTACCCGCCACCGGCCAACCGACCGGTTGTTTTCCGACGACTTTCCGGCCGCCGTCCGGCCATAATATTCCGGCAAAAAAAAAAGTCTCATGGGGCCTCTGCCCATGAGGCCTTTAAAGTTGCCCCTGATTCTTGTCCGTGAAAATTTTGGTTTCCGGTGAGTGATTTTCCTTCACGCACGATGGCTTCTCCTCATAATGGGGGCCTTACAAATGTGCGCTTTTACCACAGAAAATTACAAGGGTAAATCAGGCTCCATACTTAACAGAGTTTTCGTGATGTTGGTGATCTTGCCGATGTTACTCTTTACCAAACTATTGTTGGCTGCCTCATTTCTGTATGCAATACAAGGCCAGATATTTAGTTTGCAGTCTCACACGTCAGTAGATTCATGCATAGCCTAGGGTCTAAGCATTGGTAGGCTATCAAGATAATTTTTTGCTACTTGAGTGTCACCTTACATCTTGGCTTGTTTTATCCCAAGGGGTGATCATTGCCGCCAGACTTACATGCTTTTTTGGACTCATATTGGGCTGGTTGTTTTGACACACGAGTATCCACGAATGGTTTTTGTTTCATGCTCGGTAGTTCATGTATCTCATGGTTGAGCAAGAAGCAACCTACAGTGGCCACTTCTAGTTGTGAGGTTGAGTACAAGGCAGTCTTCAC